>NW_024429266.1:179944687-180414687 GCF_017639785.1 Mesocricetus auratus | reverse complement strand
CACCACACACACATACACACACCACACACACCACACCACACACACACACACACCACACACACACACCACACACACACACACCACACACACACACCACACACACACACACACCACACACACACACACCACACACACACACACATACACACAATTATTAGTAATAAATCTAAAATGTTGATGAAATACTGTCAAAGTTGGGTGGATACACCATTGCTTCCCAAACCTCACAGCATCCCAAGCAAGGTTTAGAGGATTTAAGAAGCCAGAAACAAAGATGGAGATGAGAAACTCTACGTGAAACTGCCAGAGGCAATGGAGTCTATCAACTTTAAGGGAAGGCCCACTGGGCTACCCACCCCTGGAAACATGGGGTCCCACACAGTGTGCAGGTGAAGTCGTGTCAGGAAGAGGCTGTTATAGCACAGAAGCCCTGTGTGCCATGATTCTAAAGCCTGTTGATCCACTCTTGATGGAGTGGAGGTCATGCTGGGAAGATGTGGACAAGCTATAGGTGATAGGATTATAGTGAGCATTTGGATTAAAAATAAGAGATTTAAACATTTTTTTTTTTTTTTTGGTTTTTCGAGACAGGGTTTCTCTGTGGCTTTGGAGGCTGTCCTGGAACTTGCTTGGTAGTCCAGGCTGGTCTCGAACTCACAGAGATCCGCCTGCCTCTGCCTCCCGAGTGCTGGGATTAAAGGTGTGTGCCACCAACGCCCGGCTGAGATTTAAACATTTTTATTATGAATATTTGTGTGTGTTTGCGTTTATGTGTGGGCACATGTGCCATTTTGTACGAATGGAGGTCAGAGGATAGCTTCCTTGGTTTTTTTTTTTACGATGTGAGTTTGAGGGATTCAACATGGGTTATCAGGCTTGGTGACAAGTGTTTTTCAATCAACCAAACCATCTCCCTGGCTGAAAAACTGGCACCTTTGGGCATACTTTGCACAAAGTAGCTCTGTTTCCTTTATGTAGATATTTTTAAATTTTTTATTTTATTTTTATGCGTATTTCGGGGGGAGTTCGAGACAGGGCTTCTCTGTATAGTCCTGGCTGTCCTGGAACTCATTCTGTAGACCAGGCTGCTCTTGAACTCAGAGCTCTGCCTGACTCTGCCTCCCTAAAGGTGTATGCCACCATCATCTGGTTTGATTTTTTCAAAGAAAGGGAGAAACAAGATGAGGGGCTGGCTTTTCCATAAGTGCATGCTCACATTCAACTTGAGAGACATAGTAAGACATAGTAAATAAGTCCAATTTTCTGGGGTATCTAGAGAAAAGAGTTAGGGGGAAGAGTTAGGAAAAGAGTTGATGAAGCTACAGTCCTGCCCCCCACCCCTACCACCTCCTCTTTCTTTTTCCTGCCTCACAAAGTGATCCATTGTCTTAGTTGGGGTTACTATTTCTTTGATGACTAAAAGCAAGTTGGGAAGAAAAGGATTTGTTTGGCTTACATTTCAATGTCATAGTCCATCACTGAAGCAAGTCAGGACAGGAACTCAAAGTAGGACAAATAGCTAAAGACAAGAACTAACACAGAGGCCATGGAGGCAGTGCTGCTTACTGGCTTTGCTCTACGTTGCATGCTCAGTCTCCTTTTGCATGGAACCCAGGACCACCAGGTGGCATCACCTGAAATAGGCTGCGCCCTAACACATCATTCGCTAATTAAGAAAATAGCCCACAGACTTGCCTACAGCCCAGTCTGTGGGAGGCATTTTCTCACCTGAGGTTTTTTCTTTTCAAGATGACTATAGCCTATGACATAAAATCAACCAGCACATCCCTAGACCAGGGATGCAAATGCAGGTGTTGTAGGCAGAGACAATTTCCAAGCAGGAAACCAGAACTCTACACTTGAATCTCTAGTCAGAATTTCAAAGGGGAGGGGGGTGGGACAGTAATGTGGCAGTAGAACATTAAGCTAACATTCTTTGAGGGTCTCTCTTTGGTTTCTGAGTATCTGAAAAAAAATTCCAAAAGTCTATAGAGGGGGGATTATGACTTTACAATGTGTCTGAAAGTTGGGGCTAACGGTGAATGCCATTATAGTGTCTACTGGTTAGGGTAACGTCACCCTTTGTAGATGAGATGGACAAGAATTTTCTAGGTTGCTAGTATCAGGACCAGCAGAGACTGAACCCAAGGTTCCTTCCAAAGGCAGAGAAGTTGTGTGCGAGTGAAAAGAAGGTAAAAGTGAAGGAATGAGGGGTTAGAGAGGTGGTTCAGCAAGGAAGAGCTCTGGCTGCTCCTACAGAGGCCGCTCTTACATGGTGGCCCTAAACTGCCTGTGATTCCAGCTCCAGGAAATCAGATGCTCTCCCCTGTCCTCTGAGGGCAGTAGGCATTCATATGATTGCACATACGTGTAGACAGGCATTCACACAGACACATAAAACAAAAACATTTTTTTTGTTTTTAAATAAATTTGTTTTGTTCTGTTTATTGTTTTTTTCAAGACAGGATTTCTCTGTATTGCTTTGGAGCCTGTCCTGGAACTCGCTCTGTAGACCAGGGTAGCCTCAAACTCACAGAGATCTGCCTGCCTCTGCCTCTGAGTGCTGGGATTAAAGGTGTATGCTACCAAAGCCCAGCAAAAATAAATATTTTTAAATGAAGGACTGGATAAGTGAATTATGAAGAAAAGGACACAACTTTGCAAAGACATTTTGAAAGAGGCTCAGAGTGAGATGTGAATTTGACTCTTTGCTCCACTGTACTGGAAAATTCCAAGAGTAAAGCTGTGTGTTTGCAGACAGTCTCTCCTGCTTTCAGACCCTGACAAGATGGAATGGAAGCCTGGTATGGGGGACCTTGCCCTGAGTGACATACTCATTCAAAATAGTGAACTAGACTAATTACTTATGACAACAATGTCCATGTATATAACGTATTTGGGTAATTTTCACACACAGCCCATTCCCCTCTCTTACCCCTCTCCGAGAGCTCCTGCTGAACTCCCTTTTCCTTTCCAAAAAGTCCCCCTCCCACTTTTACGTCTTTGGTTTGCTTTTCTAGCTTTTTGTTTGTTTTGTTTTGTTTTTTGAGACAGGGTCTCATTACATAGCCCAGGCGATGAGTATCTTAAGCTCAGAGATACCCACCTGCCTACCTCTACCTCCCAGGCACCTGTATTAAAGGTGTGCACCGCCACATCTGGCTTTGCCTTTTTCACCTGGGTTTAATTAGAGTTGTTTGCATGAGCATGGGTTGGGGTGATTTCCTGGAACATGGACAGCTACCACCAAAGAAATGACTCCTCCACCCCAGCAAGCATTAACCACAAAGAGCTTCTCAGGGAGGGGTGGGGCCTCGTGAGCTCCTCCCTCACCCGGGATGGACTGTTAGCTGCCCCATCTTGTGCAGGTTTTGTGCAGGTAACACAGCTGTTATGAGTCCACATGTGCAGAAGACAGCTTTTCACAGCTCTCCTCCCGGCTCTCGCATTTTCTCTACCCCATCCTCTGAGATGTTCCCTGAGCCTTGGAATGGGTGACATAGGCGTCTTACTTAGGCTGCGCAGTCAGCAGTCTTTGACCATTTGTGCGTCTCTGTATTAACTGTTGTCCCCTGCAAGCGGAAGCTTCTCTTAACCCAGGTTGAGAGCTGAATTAATTGAATTTAAACATAAATGTGTAGGAGGCAGTTTAGCTACATGTCCATCAGGACAGCCTCCTCTAGAAGCCTGGCCACCGGTTTCTTGTCAAGTTTGCAGTACCAGGCACATGTCCACTCCTGCTCAAGCCCAATCAGAATGCATACAGGCATTGTCACCACTGCACCAGTGGACTCGCCTTGCCTGGTGCATCAGAACTGTAACATGAGGGACCACAGCAGGGAAAGACTGTGGATGACCCTTCTCCCTCAGTTACATGCACACCATCTCGTGACGCTATGAATGCTAGCCACCAGGGAGAAGCTTCCAGCAAAGTTCCAGTTTTACAACCACGGTGTGTGGTATCTTCATAAGAGGGTCTTACCATCTACTTCTGATGGGCAACCCAGAATCATGGCAACAGCATATGTTGTTTGGTGGAGCCTCACTAACCAACAACTCCAAGGGAGGTATTTCACGGCTGGCACTTCAATTTCCCTTTGTTACACCTTTGGTGTAGGTGGATTTTTCTTTCCCTCCAGCCAGCTTCCAAATAACCACACAGAGACTTATTATTAATTATAAATGCTCGGTTGATAGCTCTTATATCTTAGATTGACCCATATTTCCTAACTATACAGTACCGTGTGGTGGTACCTTTTTTCAGCTCAGCACATTCATCTCCTGCTTCCTCCGAATCTTCTGGCAGTTCCCATAACTCCATCCTTTTTCTTCCCAGTAACCTCTTAGTTTGGCTCTCCCAACTAACCATTACCTGTCTAACTATTGGTCATTTAGTCTTTTTTTTTTTTGGTTTCTTTTTGAGACAGGGTTTCTCTGTATTGTTTTGGAGGCTGTCCTGGAACTCGCTCTGTAGACCAGACTGGCCTCGAACTCACAGTGATCCGCCTGCCTCTGCCTCTGCCTCTGCCTCCTGAGTGCTGGGATTAAATGTGTGCGCCACCAACGCCCAGCTTCATTTAGTCTTTTTAAAAACTAGTCAGAAGGTGCCTTATCAAAGACACATCTTCCCAGTGTACAAAAAGATTATTCCATAATACTCTGGTTTCTGGGAAGGATCTGGCTAATGAATAATAACTGAGTGGATACTAATGGAACAGTATCTTATGAGTTTCTTATCCCTCTCCTAGTATCATCTTCTTGGGTTTTTCTCTCTTTTTTATATAAATTTTATTTTTTACTCATGACTCATGGCTCTGCGTGTGTGTGTCTGTGTGTGTGTGTGTGTGTCTGTGTCTGTGTCTGTATTTATGCATGCATATGTGCAGGTGCCCATAGAAGCCACACATTAGATCCCCTGGAGTTTGAGTTATAGGTAATTCTAAGGCACTTAGTGTGGGTGTTGAGAATCGAACTCTGGTCATCTAACAGAGTAGCAAGCACCCTCAACCACTGGGACATCTCTCCACCTCCATTTATTTTTTTTTTGAGATAGGATCTCATGTAGCCCAGGCTGGCCCAGATTTCCCAATACTTCTGCTTGCCTCTCACTAGATTACAAGCATGTACCACCACATCTAGTGAGTTACATATGCTTTCTGGTGGAACAGAATGGTGTTTGGCTATTGGAGAGAGGGCAGTGATCTATTTGTTTTTTGTCTATGGTTCCTGGATCATCATCACCTCCCCCCAAGGCAAATTATAAATGTTCTAATCTTGCTCTGCTGCCGCCATCTTTCTTCTTCTTCTTCTTCTTTTTTTTTTTTTTGTTGTTGTTATTGTTTCTGTTTTTGGTGTTTTGAGATGGGGTTTCTCTGTAGCCTTGACTGTCCAGGAACTTGGTCTGTAGACCAGGTTGGCTTCAAACTCAGACATCTGTCTCTGCTTCCTTATTTCTGGGATTAAAGGCATGCACCACCACTACCAGGTTTATCCTGCCTTCTTATTTTGGAGCCATATGTTATCTGGCTAGATATGGTGGTACAAGCCTGAAATCCAACACGTGGGAGCCTGAAGAAAAAAGACTTTGAATTCAGTCTAAGCTACATGATGAGAGAACTTATGGTTAGAGAGGAAGGAGTGTTGGAATATTGGCTGAAGATGTGTTACCTTTGTTTATGCTGTGGAACATTTGCTTAATGATGCAAAGGTGTGTTGCATTCTTTTTTGTTGCATTTGTTTAACTTTGTGAAGTTGTGTCTAAAACACCAGATTGGTCTAATAAAAGACCGAACATCCAATAGCTATGCAGGAAAAAGGATAGGCAGGGCTGGTAGGCGGTGAGAATAAATGGGAGGAGAAATCTAGGAAGAAAAGCTAGAGGAGGAGAAAAGGAGGAGAGGAAGATTCCAGGGGCCAGCCACCTAGCTATACAGCAAGGCATGAAGTAAAAAGTAAAGAAAGGTCTATAGAAAGGAATAGTCCAGAGGCATAAGGTAGACAGAATAATTTAATTCGAGAGCAGCTGGCTAGAAACAAGCTAATCTAAGCCCGGGCATTCAGAAGAAAGAATAAGACTTTGTGTGTATTTAGGATCTGGGTAGCACCCACACACACAAAGAGCTAAAAGAGAACAATAAAACAATTACAGGAGAGTTAGTTCTCTGACTTATCCTGACTCTAATAGTAGGTTAAAAATCCTTATTCAAGAGAGGTCCTCCCTGTACCCCTGGAAAAAGAATGCTACACAGAGAAGTCAAAAAGACTGACCAGACCAGCCTTGCTGGGCTTCGCGATCAGTCTAGTGTGCTTAAGTAGTGATGTTCAAATCACCAACCAAGAAGGTAAGATTTTGAGATTATAGATAGGTGGACACATGGAGGCTACAGGAAGGCTTTTGAAAACTCACCTATGGGGCCTGGAGAGATGGATCAGTGGTTAAGAGCACTTGCTGCTCTTCCAGAGGACTCGGGTTCAATTCCCAGCACCCACATGGTAGCTCACAACTGTCTGTAACTCCAGTTCCAGGGGACACAGCACCCATGGCAAAACATCAATGTACATTAAAAAAAGAAAGAAAAAGAAAACTCACCTATGTGCCCGGAGGTAGTGTATGTATCCCAACTTTATGGAGAATATAGTCCTACTTGGGACTCCCTTCCAATTTTAGGCTGTGGAATACATAGTCACATTTGTAGGTTGAAATGAAAAGGCCAGAGAAAGGAATTTCAAGATAGAAGAATAAAGGGAACTACTGATAAGAAAGATACTGGAGTCAGGCAGTGGTGGCCCATGTCTTTAATCCTATCACTTGGGAGGCAGAGGCAGGCACTATCTCTGTGAGTTCAAGGCTAGCCTGGTCTACAGAGTGAGTGCCAGGACAACCAGGACTACACAGAGAAACCCTTACTTGGAAAAACAAGCAAAACAAAACAAACAAACAAAAAGGATACTGGAACAAATGAGATCCAGGGCTGATAGAGACAGTGAGAGTAGATGAGTTAGTGATCTATAGGGGCCAATGGCTTGTATATCCTAGAGAATAAATCAAAGCCGTCTACTGAAAGAGACATGGCCTTTGATATGATGGAGGGCTTGGGGAGAGTGAATGAGTGAATGTTTGGATCTCTCTCTCTCTCTGACTCTGTGTGTATGTATATGTGTGTGTGTATGTGTGTGTGTATGTGTGTATGTATGTGTGTCTCTGTGTGTGTATGTGTGTATGTATGTGTGTCGCTGTGTGTGTGTGTGTGTATGTGTGTATGTATGTGTGTGTCTGTGTGTGTGTTTCTTGATTCGGGTGCTGAGAACCAGGACCTTGTTCATGCTAGACAAGTACTCTACTACTGAATGACAGGTCTCGATGCAGGGTTTATTGAGTGGAATTGGTAGCCAGTGAAATCTGTCTGGAATTGCAGCAAGTCACAGTTGGCTTCATCTGCCCCTCTAAATGGCGAAGGCACAGAGCCAAAATGGGTCCAGACTAGGCAAGATTAGGGGGCCCAAGAGAAAGGATAAAATTGGAGGGAGGAGTTGGCTGCCATTTGAAACAAGGCTCTGCAAAGAAAATGTTTTTAAAAGAGTGATAAATCTCCATATAAAAACATTGTTTTATGAGTGAAAACCTGTGAAATCCTCTACTTCTGAACTGGAATGGTGGCTTAGTTTCCAATTAGCCCGATACACGGCAACTGTGAATCCACCCTGGACTTAAGCGACTATTATGTACCCGATATCCTAGTGACATCACAGCATAGCTAAGAAGTTGTGGCTAGGCTGTTCCTTGATTTGGAGATGGCACACTGTGTCTTGGATTGACCAGACCATAATAAGCACATTTAAAGTGGCATGTATGGAGTAAGGCCTTGCCCCGAGGCCTTGAGGCAGCTTGACATTCAAGTGGCATCTATGATTGCTTCTTTTTCTTTCTTTCTTTCTTTTTTTTTTCAAGACAGGATTTCTCTGTGGCTTTGGAGGCTGTCCTGGAACTAGCTCTGTAGACCAGGCTGGTCTTGAACTCACAGAGATCTGCCTGACTCTGCCTCCCAAGTGCTGGGATTAAAGGCGTGTACCACCAACGCCCGGCTATGATTGTTTCTATTTGCTGACTTTCTTGACATCTTATCTTCTTTGCATCTTGGCTGGCATAGTCTTGTTCTCTCTCTCTTTCTCTCTCTCTCTCTCTCTCTCTCTTTCTCCAGCCAGCTACTCCTTTGTATATCCTTTGTATAAGGTCCTGAGTTTAATCCCCAGCACTGGAAAAAAAAGTGCTACTGGGGCTGTGGTACAGCACTACACACATACACACTTATACACTCTCTCACACGCATACACACTCACACACTCATACTCTCTCACACACACTCACACTCTCACACATGCACACTCATACATACTCACACACACACTCACACTCACACACACACAGAGTTGTATTTTATCCACATATTAACCGAACTAATTAAAACTAGATACTAGGTTATTATGATAACAGGAATTTCATGTTGATAACTAAATATTTTTTTGGTTTGGCTAAATATATATTTTATTATACTTGATTAGTAAGCTCTTTTGTCTCTGTCTTTTAAATAATTGTGCATTTGCATTCAGTTGTAGTAAGTAATACGGTGTCCCAGTATACATTTTGCCCACTATCCCTGCGTCTGTGACCTCCTTCTGACATGGCTAGCTGCAGTGACTGTATAAGTCCCAGCGTTGCCTATTGGCCTTGTGTTGGCTTTGTGATAATCTGTTTCACTTTTGGCCCATACTTGTCCTGTGTGCCAATCACCTTAGCGTTTAACAATGGAAGTGCTAATCTTAAACTAGTACAACTTTAATATGAGCACGCTGACTGCCTCGGAGCCTTTTAATTGTCAGCCTTGCCTTGGCATTCGGAGAGACAATTAAATATTAACTGCGGAACTCAGAATCTGAAGGAGCCTAATGTTGTATCATCACATAAGCTTTTATAAGATTTCGTTTGGCTTCAGACTCCGTGACCAGTCTAGACTGATCTGTCTGCAGCTCTTTTACTTAGATTAGCGCGTTGGCTGCTCTAGCCTTGCGTCTACTGTGTCCTTCCCAGACCAGCTCCTGCAAGCTTCTTCGGGAAAGGGCTCTGTTCTCTGTGCTAACGACCATGTTCTCTTCCTCTGCCATGTGTTCTCTTCCTGTTTCCTGAAGCATATTTTGTTCTCATCTGTGAAATTCTGTGTTTCAGCCAAAGGCAGCCTGCCCAGGTTGTCTCTCGGACTCCCCACCCTTCCTCCAGTGTAGGGGCATCTTGTCTCTCCTGGTGTCTGGTCCTCCTCCCAGCACTGACGCTTTGAGACTGCTGCCTATGCCATCCGTGTGTGGACATGGACTCTGGCCTTCCTGCATCCTGGACTGCTCCCTGGCCTCTCACTGCCACATCTCTTGTACCTCCACACTCATTGCTACTCACCCTTTTTCTGGTGTTGGTGTTCCTGGGACATTTTACCTGGGATATTTAAAATAAGAGTTATTTTTTATGTGTGTAAGTGTTTGCCTGTATGTATGTATATTCTCACATATGTCTGATGCCCTCAGAGGCCAGAAGAGATCTGCAACTGGAGTTACAGATGATTGTGAGCCACCATGTAGGTGCTGGGAACTGAACTTGGGTCCTCTGTAAGAGCAGCAAATGCTGCTAAGCCATCATAACTCGGATTTAAGAACAAATATTCTTCTTTGCCTGCTCCTTTTAGCCCTCCTCCTTCCCTCTCTGTGTATGCTATTTCTGTATGAGAGAGTGCGGATGTACGTGTGCGTGTGTGGATGTTAGAGGGCAACTTTTGAAGTCAGTTCTATGGACTATGGGTTCTGCAGATTAAATCCAAGGCTTGAGAGGCAAGTGCTTTTATTCACTGAGCCATCACACACCTGTGTGAGGATGTGCGCGCGCGCACAAAT
Source organism: Mesocricetus auratus (assembly GCF_017639785.1). Lineage (NCBI taxonomy): Eukaryota > Metazoa > Chordata > Mammalia > Rodentia > Cricetidae > Mesocricetus > Mesocricetus auratus. Next base: position 180,404,754 of record NW_024429266.1, on the reverse strand, counting down.
TAATCAGCCTACTGTTACTATAACCAATGTCTAAATGATCAACTTCAAGGGAAAAAAGTCTAGTTGGGGTCACTGTTTTAGAGACCTCCGTATATTGTCAGTTGGTCTTATTGCTTTGGATCTGTGGCAAGGCAGCACATCATGGTGGCAACTCATGTCAGCTGGGCATGGTGGCACACACCTGGAATCCCAGTACTTGGGTGTAGAGGCAGCAGGGTCAGAGTCTAAGTCCAGCCTCAGCTACATGGTGGGTTTGAGATCATCTGGGGCTACCTGACACTGTCTCCAAACAAAACAAAGCAAAACAAAAGAACAGGACCTAGAAAAAGAACAACCAGGTGACTCCTCCCACGATGCACTCCCAGTGACCTGAAGACACTCCAGTAGGGCTCATCTACAAAGTCCCAGCCCTGAACTTTTGAGGAGCATTCCAGTTCAAGCAGTAAGCTACCCACACCCTCGTGCTTTGACTCTGCTTACTGATGCTATGGTTTCTTTTCCAAAAAGTTAGTTTTGTTTGGCTCACTATACACCCCTGGCTAGCCTCAAGTGGGCAGTCTTCTTGATCCAGCCTGTGGAGTGGTGGGACTATGGGTGTGTACTATTATGCCCAACTTCCTAAGGTGTCTTCAAAGCAGCGGCAGCCTCCCTTACGGACAGCGTGGCTTTTTCTTTTTTCCCCAAGACAGGGTTTTTCTGTATTGGAGCCTGTCCTGGAACTCGCTCTGTAGACCAGACTGGCCTCAAACTCACAGAGATCTGCTTCTCTCTCCTGAGTGCTGGGATTAAAGGTTTGCACCACCACGACTGGCTGCCTTTGCCTGCTTGCCTTCCTCCCTTCCTTCTTTCCTTCCTCCCTTCCTTTCTTTTCAGAGCTTTTGCTAAGGATGGAACCCAGGGCCTTAAGCTTAAGCTTACTAGGTACGCTCTCTACCACTGAGTTAAACTCCCAGTTTGCTTTTAAAGATACAGGATGGTACCATACACCTCTCTCTCTCTCTCTCTCTCTCTCTCTCTCTCTCTCTCTCTCTCTCTCTCTCTCTTGGGGGTGGGTGGGGAAGTTTCGAGACAGGATTTCTCTACAGCTTAGGAGGCTGCCCTGGAACTAACTCTTGTAGACCAGGCTGGTCTCGAACTCACAGAGATCTGCCTGCCTCTGCCTCCTGACTGCTGGGATTAAAGGTGTGCACCACCATCGTCCAGCCATACACATCTCTTTTTAGCACGCCTGTCAGCCCTCTTTTTAGACTCCTGGAGGAATAGCAGGATAACAGAAGACTGTTTGGGGAGCTCCAGGGGTAGCAAGAGCTAAGATGAACTCAATCTTCCATTTTCTCCGGGAGGCCTCTGCTTATCCTCAACACCCTCTGACCTTCCATTGCCATCACCACCCTCCCCTGCCCCCCCACTGTATGCAACTTATGGATGATGGAGCCAAAATGGGAGCTAAAGCCACATCCTTTCTTCATACCTCAACCAGATGAGAATGCCTGGTTTCAATGGGCACTTGCAAACCGACTTTACAGGGAACTTCCAGGGCTGTGCTGTGGCTCAGGGATAGAGCTCTTGCTCTGGCATGTAGGAGGTCCTGGGTTCCATCCCTGCACTTCAAAACAACAGCACACATTCTGCCAAACCCAGCTCTTCCCCTCAGCATCTTACTGTTTCCCTGGAAATGAAGTGGGAGCCCCAACTCTGTTGACAGGGTGGGAAATTTTGTCTCATCCTCTCTTCCCAACTTTGACAAGGCTTTAGTGGGGTTTGCTGCCTGCAGAGGGCGTGGGGAGTCAGGAGGAATGTTCTCTAATTTTCCCTCTCCAGGGCCAAACTAAATTCCAGAAAACCACATACAGTGGGGATTTTTGTTTTCTTTCTTCCATCCCCAGTCCCGGTGGCGGCAGGGCTCAAAGAGCAGTCTGTTCTGGGGAGAAGCCGGCGTCTGCCTCTCTCCCAAACCAGCCCTGATCAAATCCCAAGCAGCCGGTCCTTAGATAACATGGCTGAGAAACCCTAAACCAGCCGCTCTGACTTGCATCAGTGCCGATTCGCTGTCTGGAAATCGAGACCCGCCGCTGAGACGCTGCACTGATTGAGCTTTGAGTGGCAGGACTGGGCTCTCTTACTGGGTTTACAGCCTGGACCAGTGGACCTAGACAAAGAAGGTTTTCAAAAAGTCTGTCCGGGGCTTGAGCGCTGCTGCCGTTTTGTGACACTTGGCACATGTACTGGGTTTTAGGACCATTGTTCTTCCCCAGCAAAGCAGAAGGTAGGTTAATGTAACAGTGAGGGGACCACTTGTCCAGGGTGCCTACAATGATCCTGGCAGGTGAGTTTGGGTGCAATTGTGTTTGAGGGACAATATGAAAGTCAGAAAAGGTAAAGCAGAAATGCAGTGTAGATGTGTTCCTTTCTTTATTCATTTTCTTTCTCTCTTCTCCTTTCTCTTCTTTTTCTTCTTTTTCTTCCTCCTTCTCCTCCTCTCTTTTTTTCATTCTGGAATTTAAGTCCAGAACTTTGAACTCGTTAGGCAAGTCCGCTGAGCTACAGCTTCAAGCTGGACCGTATCCACTTTACTAGAGGAAGGCATTAGATAGACGGACTGTCAAGGAGACAGAGACTCGTGTGACTAGAGATTAAGTATAGTTTCCATCATTACAGAATGTTTATTGATGCCAGGAGGAGGAGACACATGCTTCTAATCCCAGCACTGGGGAGGCAGAGGCAGGTAGATCTCTGGGTTCTAAGCCAGCCTGGTCTACATAGCAAATTCCAGGACAGTCAAGGGCTGTCTGTCTCAAGTAAAAAAAAGAATGTTTACTGAATGATTTCTCAGCTGAATGATGACAAGGCACTCAGGTCACAAGAAGTAGAAAACAAGGTCAGAAGCCATGCCCATAACTCCAGCATTTGGAAAGCTGAGGCAGGAAGATTGATAAGTATTGCACTCCAGATAGAGCTACACAATGAGTTCCAGGAGAGCAGAGGCTAAGAGAAAGATCTCGTCTCAAACCAAACCAACCAAACCAAACCAAACCAAACCAGAACAAACAAAAGAAATGCTCATGCCACAATGAAAGGGTAGAGATAGGAAACACAGAGGTCCAGTGCCCTGAAGCATATTCTGAAAATGCTGGGAACATCCTCAAAGATGCAGAAGGTGGCGCCAGAGAGCTGACTGTTGAGGAGCTGCTTCTGGGTCCGTGGTCCAAGCTCCTAAGGGGGAGTGCAAACTCATGTGTTTGTGCAGTACGTCCTGGCAGACCAAGAAAAAAGTGTCAAGTACTCATTGGTGGTTGGGAACTGCTTAGAGGAATGGTGAGCCTCATAGCTAGCTGTAGACATGACTTGGGAACATGCAAGATTGTGCTTAGACTGACAAGTGGTTCTGCTTAGAGTTGCCACTCCTTCATTTCAGCTTCACATTCCCCACCATCAGCTGTAGCATCAGGATGCAGGATTCAGGCTGGAGAGTGTCTTTCTGGAGAAAGGCAAGGGAGTGTCTTTCAAGCTGGGTTTGAAATCTCCTCCCGCGCAAACTCCCAACCCTGCCCGGTGCTCACACATGCACCCGGACTGGAACCAGTGCTTCAAGCATGCTAGACAAGTGCTCCTCACTGGGTATCACGAGCCGCTCCCAGAGCGGGGTGGGGGTGGGGTGGAGGGTGTTTAATGATCAGAGAAACAGGAAGTAGAGCTTCAGGGGAAGCTCTCCTGGCTTATGTATCACATCAACTAAAGAGAAATCAAGAGGCTTTTTTTCTGTCCAAGGCGATAACCTAACTTTCAATTATAGTATAAAAGTTAAAAATAAAGACATCAAGATGACTTTTCTGGGGGCTAGTAGTGTAGCTCAGGGGTAGGGCTGCTTGTCATGCATGACCTAATAACTTGGTGTCAATACCCTAAAAAGATTGGGGTTGGGGAGGAGAAGAAGGAAGAAGAGTGCTTTTTATCTGTATCCTAGCAACAAAGCAAATCTCAGTGGAGGAAAATAATTAATATTATTCTATTGAAAAGCCTAAGCAAATAAAACTGCACCCTCCTTAAGTGTCTGGTGAATTTCTGGGGAATCCTTTTACTGATGGAGGGCAGAAAGTGTGGTTGTAAAAGATTTGGAAGCAAGAGTTAAGATACAATTTCAGTGGATAGAATGTTTCCCCAGTGTGCACAAAGTCGATCCCAAGCAGCACATAAACCAGCCATGGTGGCATACTTGGGTCAAATTTGGTCAACTAGAAGAGAAAGTGTGGGCATGTAGCTCAGTGGTAAAATACTTGTCATGTGTGAGGCTCCGAGTTTGATGGGTACAAACTAACAAACAAGCTGGCCTGTGGCACAAACCTATAACCCTAGCATTCCAGAGACTGAGGCAGGAAGACCTTGAGGCAGCCTGTTAGAGTGAGCCCCACTTCAAAGCACAAAGCATAAACTGGGCATGGTGATACATTCCTGTAACCTTAGCCCTTGAGAGGTGAAGGCCGGAGGATCAGATGTTCTGGGTCATCCTTGTGTACAAAAGTGAGTTTGGGGCCAGCTCGGGCTACATGAAATCCTGTCTAAAAAATAATAGGTGTGTAGAGTGCATTCTCACTTTGAACTGGAAAAGGAAGACTGTCCAAGCAATGGATTGCTCAATGGATAACTTCAAAGCCCACACTTCTGCTCTGGGAATACTTCCTTCCTGTTCCCTGAATACTGTGCAGAAAACTGTGGTAGGGAATGGCAAAGTCTTGATCTCCTAGTCTGTGAATTGCTGAGGATTTCTCTAGCCCATGAATTTTATTTTGATTTGAGCATAACATTGTCACCCTTTTTTCTTTTCTGTAACTTCCTTAGTCTGATTTCTTTTTTTCATTTTTTTATTAATTTATTTTTTACATTCCAATCCCAGTTCCCCGTCCCCCTCTCCTCCCACTTCCTCCACTCCCCCCTCCTCCCATCTGCTCCACGGAGCCGGTAAGGCCTCCCATAGGAAGTCTATTAAGTCAGTCCCATCATTTGTTGAGGAATTGTTCTTTTTTTTTTTTAAGTATGATTTATACCAGGTGGTAGTGGTGACACCTTCAATTCTAGCACTCAGGAGGCAGAGGCCAGCCTGGTCTACAGAAAGAGTTCCAGGACAGCCAGGGTTGTTACATAGAGAAACCCTGTTTCAAAAAACCAAAACCTTATTGTTGTTTTTTGTTTTTGAGACAGGGTCTGGTTGGTTTGGAACTTACTAAGTAGACGAGGCTGGCTTTGAACTCACAGAGAGTTCTGCCTTTGCCTCCTGAGTGCTGGGACTGATAAACTGTCAACTGCCATCATGCTCAGCATCCTTTTTTTTTTTTTTTTTTTTTTTTTTTTTTTTGGTTTTTTGAGACAGGGTTTCTCTGTGGCTTTGGAGGCTGCCCTGGAACTCACTCTGTAGACCAGGCTGGCCTCGAACTCACAGAGATCTGCCTGCCTCTGCCTCCCGAGTGCTGGGATTAAAGGTGTGCGCTACCAACGCTCGGCTATGCTCAGCATCCTTTAACTCTTTATGGCTTAATCTTGCACTTTATTTTCAGTGTTGTGGATTGATTATAGAGCCCACACATGCTAGTAAATCCTCAATCTTCAGTTCTCTTCTTCTTTAAAGCAAACAAAACAAAGCTGCTGGGTGTGATGGCACACGCCTTTAATCCCAGCACTCCGTAGGTAGAGGCAGGAGGATCTTTGTGAGTTTGAAGTCAGTCTGGTCTACAGAGTGAGTACCAAGAAGACTCCAAAGCTACAAACTCTGTCTCAAAAAAACAAAAAGGAATCAAGCATACAAAACAAAACATTAAGCTAGGAGTTGGTGGCCACATGCCTTAAGTCCCAGCACTAGGAAGGCAGAGGCAGGTGGATCTCTGAGTTCTAGGCCAGCCTGGTTTACAGAGCTAGTTCCAGGACAGGCTCCAAAATGATAAAGAGAAACCCTGTCCTCGAAAAACCAAAAATAAACAAACAAATAAATAAATACCCCTCCCAAAAAAACAAAACCAAAACATTGAGATAAGGTCTTGCTAAGTTTGCTGAGGCTGCCTTTGATATCAGTCTGTAGCCCAGCCAGACCTTGAACTTGAGATTCTTCTGTTTTAGCCTCCTTGCTATCTGAGATTACAGGCCTGTACCACAAACCCTGATAATCTTGCACATATTCATCCATGGAAATGGCAAACATTCATCACTTTTCCTGTCTAGCAGGCAAAACTGTGTAAGGTCACAGACACGGGGCTTCAGCAGGGTTCCTGCTGTTTATTCCATCATCCAGATGAAGGACCTGACCATACGGGAAAGTAAGAAAGAAGCCAGGAAGGAGGGTTCAATCCTGGTGTGGTGAAGCATGCCTACAGTGCCAGCTGGTGGCGGGGGAGGGGCGGGACTAGGCAGGAGGATTGTTTCAGTCCAGGAACTGAGGGTCTAGCCTGGGTGACATACGGAGGCCCTGCTGCAATAGCACGGTAAGAGCAATTAATTCAGTAAGAATTTCTGTCGGATCAACGACCCTGTAGAAGGAAACTCTATAGAGTTATTTGTAGATAATGGACCCAGGAAACCATGGATGGAAATGAAGATGTCCTCACTAAAGAAGAGAGCAGGTGGTGCTGATGAGGACGTGGGGAGGAGGGATGAGGGACAGAGCATGTCTGAATGAGTTGCAGATGTGCCGAAAGAGAACTCAGAGTTTCCAGGATGAATTTATTTCTCCAGGGGAACTTCCATTTCCTGGAAGCAAATATACAAAGCAGGAATAAAAATACACCGGACTTCAGGGCTTTGGATATAGTTCAGTGTAAAAGCATTCACAAGGTCCTGGGCTCCATCCCTAGAACAACAACAAAAAAAATGTGTTCAAGACACAGATGGGGGTTGCATGAAGATCATGGTGTCTGGCTAGTATTACAAACCCTGAATTTGATTCTCTCTCTCTCTCTCTCTCTCTCTCTCTCTCTCTCTCTCTCTCTCTCTCTCTCTCTGTTTTTTCAAGGCAGGGTTTCTCTGTATTGTTTTGGAGGCTGTCCTGGAACTCGCTCTGTAGACCAGGCTGGCAGTGAACTCACAGAGATCCACCTGCCTCTGCCTCCGGAGTGCTGTGATTAAAGGTGTGCGCCACCAACGCCCGGCTGATTCCCCATCTCTAGAACCATGAGTTGCCTATACAACATCTAGCATTTAATATCTTCGTAAAATGAACTAGTAAAACCTATTATATTGCCTCTCTATAAATGATTTGCATGAATTGAGAGAGAGATAAAAAAGGAAGCTTTTCTAAGATGAAGAGCACTCTAGCACAGTTACTTATTTACTTACTTAATTTATTTGTTCATTTTGGGTGATAGAGACAGGCTCTTGCTATATTGGCCAGGCTGGCTTCAAATTCACCAGGTAGCCTGGGATTACATTTCTGATTCTCCTACTTCCACCTCTGGAGTACCGGGATTGCAGGTTAGGTTGATGTTTACTAGGGACTGAGCCTAGGGCCTTGTGAATGCTAGATTAGTACTCTACCAACCGAGCTACATCCCTAGCCTGGTGATTAATGTATCTCTATGTAGTAGAATACTAATTGCTCTGTAGGGGCTGGAGAGATAGCTCTGTGATTAAGAGTACTGATAGTTCTTCCAGGGGACCCTGGTTCAATTTCCAGCATCTGCATAGTGGGTAACAACTATCTGCAACTCCAGGTTGCTCTCTTCTGAGCTCTGAGGTACACATGATGAACATACATGCAGGCAAAACATTCATATGCATAAAGTTAAATACGTCTAAAATATGTTTTTTTAAAAGAATTGTTCTATATTAGGCATTGCTACTACCTTACCTAAAGGTTATTAGGCATCCTTCTAATCCTTTTTTTTTTTTTTGAACAGGGGTGGGGGGTAGGGGATGGTGTCTCTGGGTAGCCCTAGCTACGTGAACTTGCTCTATAGACCAGGCTTCCAACTCACAGAGATTAACCTGCCTCTGCTTCCTGGCATTATCCATATTCCTTTTTCTTTTCTTTTCATTATTTCTTTTATTTTTTTTTTATTTTTTGAGACAAGGTTTCTCTGTGTAGCTTTGGAGGCTGTTCTGGAACTCACTCTGAAGACCAGGCTGGCCTTGAATTCACAGAGATCCAACTGCCTCTGCCTTCCGAGTGCTGGGATTAAAGGTGTGCGCCACCACCACCTGATTTCTCTTCCTCTTACTTTAAGGATTATTTTAGGGGTGAGGGTGCCTGTGTTCATGTGCACTCACCTCTACTGGGGCTCAAACCCAGGGCTTTGTGAATTCCCAACACGTGCTCTACACTGAGATACATCCCAGCCTGCGCTTCCCTTCTGTGCCCTCTACGCCCAGAATCCTTGTGTCTCTGTGCTGACTTTGTCTCACTTTAGAAAGCCTGCCTTCGGCCTTTCTTTCAAAGCTTCTATAATCAGAAAAGACCTTCTCTGTGGCATGGCTTGCCCTGATGCTTAGATCATTGCTAAGTCCAAACCCAGAGAAAGCTCATCCCAAATGGTACTACAGGTAACAGGATATAAATTATTTTTCTTTTCTGGTGCAGCCTCTGCATTGCGACTCCGGATTATGGTAGGCTCAGGGTCAGATGGTGAAAAGTCACCAAAAGACATATGAAGAATTTGTGAATATCCAGTAGACGCAACAACAAAAAGACATTATAAACAATATAGTCACTGTATTAGCCTGTGTATTGAGTATTTCAATCCATATACTTAGCTCTGGAGTTCAGCTGATCAAGAAAAAAATTTGAGTGCCAAGTCTGTGATAACACCAGAAGTCAAGAGAGGAATGTAGGGGTTAGGGTGTAAATCAGTGGTAAGCACTGGCCCAGCATGCAAAGGGGTGTAAAGCAGGCCGGGTACCACAGAGGTATATGCAGCAGGAAAGTGGGCTGAAGATAGGAAAGGGGAACCCCTGAGACTCTCCTGGTCTCCTGTGGCCCCTTCCATCTTTATCAGGGGAGTTATAAGAACAGGGGGCTATGGTGTGGCTCAGGGGTGTAGCTTACGTTCAGCATGCACAATACGTGAGCCCAGTCTTTAGCAAGGAAGCAAATAGAGAGAGAGTGAGAAGAGGCGGACACAAGGTCGAGAGACACAAGGTGGCTTCGTCCTTCTTCTGAATTTCTTGGAAATGTCTGCTTGGGCCAGAAATCCGACCTTGAAAGTGTCTGATTTCTTTTCTACTCAATGAGACAGCATGCTCCCTGTTCCCCATCTCTCCCAGTTCCCACATGCCGGTGCTTCTAGCATTTGGTTGAATGAAATGATTGCCAGCTTTCAGGAGAGAGTCATAGTAGGGAACAGGCTACCACGCATTTCCAGGACAAAATCCTGCAAGCCACTCAGCCTAACACCAGCAGTGCTACTCCCAAGAAAAGAGAGATTTTGCAGGGGTCCCAGTCCCTTCCCACAAGGCTCAGGCCAACTTAAACAAGTTGCCCGCCTGCTTTGGATGTTTGGTAAACAAACAGATGAACAACCATCCAAAGCTTCCATGGGTGGCTTCAGACATCACACGGACATTTCCTAGGGACTTCTACTGAAGAACTAGAGTGAGGAAATAGAGTGTGTCCCGTAGACATCTGCCCTTGTACAGCATTTGCATGGTATGTGCTTGATTTTAATATGTCCTGAGACATATTGGGGCCTTCCACATTTCCTCCTCTTCCAGTGTTTTTCTTTGAGGGGGGGTGGAGAGCATTTTTATGTATCTTAGGCTGGCTTCAAATTCAACTAAGTAACTGAAGCTGACTTTGAATTTCAGATCCCTGGGATCACAGGGGTGTGTCACCATGCTCAGCTCTCTCCACATTTTTCTGACTTTTTTTTTTGCTAGAAGAGTGGAAAATTGAGCCTCCACCTGCTGGGTGACCTCTGACAATTCACTCTGCCTGTCTGGGTTTTTAACTCTTTCATTTAAATCAGATAACACTGCTTTCTCTGCCTAAAGTCAGGGCCTTGGAATGTGGAGTATCTATAGGACCCTTTCAACCCTGAGTAATTTCCCCTCTTTTCATTACCTGTGTGTGTGTGTGTGTGTGTGTGTGTGTGTGTGTGTGTAAGTAGAGCTCCAGATTTTATTACAGGTATTTTAATAAAGGCTTAAGCATGAGGGCTGGAAGTAAAAGAGGGACTCAGAAGGAAACAATGCATATCCAATAGTGATATGGGCTCGCTTTCATTTTCCCCCTTTTAAAAATATTTTATTTTATTATAAATTTTGTACACATGTGTGTATCTCTATGTGGGTTTATACTTATGAGTGGAGGTTGCAGCAGAAGCTGGAAGAGAAAGTTAGATTTACAGTTGTTAGTATTCAGGCATCTGTCCTGACTTGTTCTTGGGGTTCTGACAGGATGCACCCTCAGCTGCAGCCACTAAGAGCACCACCTGTGCACATTCACTATGGTCCCTTTTAAAAGGGCCCTGCCCACCTCCCATCCTCCTCTCTTTCTCTCCCTCTCTGTCTGTTCCCTCCACCCCTTCCTCTCTCTCTCTTTCCCTCTCTCCTCCCTCCTGCCGCTCCTGTCTCCAGAGGCTGGTCTCCCCCTTTCCCCTTTTTATGACCCTTTCCCTAATAAAAAACCCCTCTGCTTGAACCCTGTTGCATGAAGTCGTTCTCTTGAGTACCGCTTTTCTTAAATCACAACATAGGTGAACCCAGCTCAGGTCCTGTGTTATTCCCTCTGTGGATGAGCGGTCTCTACCACTCCACCCACCTTTTCATTTCCGTATTTTATGGTTCTGGGATGGAACCCAGGACCTCCTACATGCTACTGGTCTACTATTGAGTTGCCCCTCCAGTCTTTTTAAAAAAATTCTCCAACATCTCTTCCACCCCAAAATGGGGGAAACTCCTTGTTAAAGCTCCCAGGTGTCTTTCAGAGTGTAGTTGTGGCCGGGAAAGAACGGTATTCAAATTTGACTTGGAAGACAGCGTCAAGGCTAAGTGTCCATTGGGGCTAGGGTCATTGTAGGCAGAAAAAGGACTTGAGGCCAAAGTCACCGAGGTCACTTCAACAAAAATGAGTCTCACCTCCACACCAGCTTTGAAGGAGCACCTCAAATATCTTGGCGGTGACTGTGTTTCCTTCGGTCACAGAGTCCACGGCTTAACTCGAATCTTCTTTCATTCCCAAATCTCCCTCATCACACATCCCACACACCCTCCCACATGACCCCAAGGGTGGCTACGTCAGGGACCTGCTCTTTGGCCCCACCTCTCGCCAGCCCTCGGTCTCCAGCGGGCAGGGCCCACCTGTGCCTGGGGGCGGGGCCGAGGCGGAGGCGGGACAGGTAGGGTGTAAGGTAATGCTCGCAGCGGAGATAAAGCGCCCTAGCTGCAGAAAGCGAGCGCAGGAGCCGGTGGGCACCCAAGAGAGCCTCCCAGGCCGGGTGCAGGAGCAAACGAGGAGCGAGGGAGGGAGAAAGGGAGGTGGCGGGCTTGAGACGAGGAGAGGCGTGGAGTGGACACTTGGGGAGGAGGAGCCGGGCTCAGCGGCCCGAGAGAGACCGGCGAAGCTCCCGCGCAGCCGAGGGACCCTAGCGCGCGGAGCATGAGCGGCCGGCCGGCTGGAGAGCGATCGAGGGAGACCGCTTGCGCGCCGCCCTGAACGGCGAAGCCCTGTCGGGTCGGCGGGTGCGGGGTTGCCGGTGCTTGGGTGGCCGGCCGGGCGCAGAGCCATGGGGAGCACCCGCGCCGCGCCGCTGATGCTGTCCCTGCGCCCGATCAAGCTGCTGAGGAGGCGCTTCCGGCTGCTTCTGCTGCTCGCCGTGGTATCGGTGGGACTCTGGACTCTGTATCTGGAGCTGGTGGCGTCGGCCCAGACCGGCGGGAACCCCCTGAATCGCAGTAAGTAGCGCCGGGGGCCAAGGAGGTGGCCGAGGTGGGCGGGCGCTCCCGGGCAGGGATCCGCCTCTCCGAGACGACTCCAGGTGCCAGCGCCGCCCCTCGCTTTCCCGGGGACCCGGGCCGGTGGGGCAGCGGTGGGTCTCTGATTCTGGCCTGCCCAGGGCAGAGTGTGAACTCCCCGAACGCTGGCAGAGGTTTGGGATACCTTCCACCGCTCGGGACTCCAGCAAAGCGGACTGAGAAACACGCGGTTATCGAGCGCGGGCTCCAGGGCTGCGGCGCAACTCGACCGCAAGCTGCGGTCGGCGCCGCCCCAACTTTGCCCTCAGCTTGCGGGTGTGTGGTTGGCTCCCTGTTAACTCTCCAGTCGAACTTAACGCGGTTCTTTTTTAATCGCATCTCCGAGAGAGCCCTCTGGCCTTCCCCCATCTCGTGCGCCACTGAATGCGTAGTTCTCCGATCCTCCAGCGGTTGAAGCCCTTGCAAAACCCGCGGATCTAGCAAACTCCCTAGATCCCGCCCAAAGGCGACCCTGCCATGGTTAGATGCATACTTATATTTCTATTTCCCCAAAGCACTCAAGTTTCTGCTTAGGAAAACTCGAGGAAACGTCCTTTCCCTTCTTCAATGGATATGATTATCCACAATGACTTTCAATATATATATATATATATATATTTTTTTTTTTTTACGAGACACGGTTTCTCTGTATTGTTTTGGAGGCTGTCGGTCCAGCCTAGTCTCTAACTCACAGAGATCCGCCTGCCTCTGCCTCCGGAGTGCTGGGATTAAAGGCGTGCGCCACCACCGCCCGGCCTCAATATACTTTTGATTAGCTTAACAAAGTAAAATGTCATTTGGTAGTCAGAAAGGAAGCTTCCAGAAGGGTCAGGTGCCCTTCTCCAGCCTAAAGAAGTTTTCATGTATCTTCTCCCTGGGTTTCACTTTCTTGTTTCAAGAATCTCAAAGAATTCCCTCCTGGTAGATATTTTGGTCAACAGTCTTACCCTTAGCCGGATGTGGTATTTTGTCTTTTGTGGCCCAGAAGAAGTTATTGTCTCAGTAACTAAGCTTGTAGCCCAACCTCTCTGTGGCGATGGACATAATTCTGGCTGTAAGCTAGGAGACTGGCGATTACAAGAGATCTAGCTACTGTATGTAGCTAGAGAGCCAGAGGGAAAGGCCTATGATCTCCAGGGTCCCTCTCGGTTGGGATAAGAGACTATATGGCCTCTGCCACTTGAGCATTTCCGAGGCCAGCAAGCCCCCAGAGGTTGCCTTACATAGAATTCAGTCTCCCGCCTCAGGTTTTGTTGTTTGTAGCGGGCTCCACAGTATGGGCCACCCAGGTGCAGGTGGCTGAGCTTCCATCTCCTCTTTGGGACACCCTTTGTCAGCGAGGCTAGTGGGAACTACATAAATTAGACGGGAAGCCGTTGCTTTGCCGTCCTGTCCCTCCTCACTTCTCTGCCTCAGGTGTACTTTCTCGTCCAAGACCAGGCTCCGCTGGCCATAATAAGCTTGCACTCTGGCTCCCACCCAGCCTCTGGATCTTGTTGGCTTCTTCATACCAGTTTCTGAATCTGCTGTGTTTCTCTGCTTGGTGGATCTGACTTGTGGGTTTTTAAATTTTTATTTAAAATTTTTTCCCAAAATGACCCTTCTCCAAAAATATGTTCCCAGTTTCTTATTCCAAAATTGACTTAGTGCTCCTTATGGTTTCTTTCTTTTCTTTTTTCTTTTTGAGATGGCCATTCACTCTGTAGCCTAGGCTAATCTGCAACTTGCTGTATTGCAAGCTAGGCTTGCTTTCAAGATCTTCCTGCCTCAGTCTCCCCGGTGCTGACTGTGGGTGTGTGCCATGTAGCCTGTTTTTCCTTCTTTCCTTCCTGTTTTTTTTTTCCAGATAGGGTTTCTCTGTATTCTTTTGGAGGCTGTCCTGGAACTCACTCTGTAGACCAGGCTGGCCTCGTACTCAGAGATTTGCCTGCCTCTGCCTCCCGAGTGCTGGGACTAATGGCGTGTGCCACCAATGCCCGGTCCTGTTTGGTTTTTTGAGACAAGGTTTCTCTGAGTAGCCCTGGTTGTCCTGGAACTCACTCTGTAGACCAGGCTGGCCTGGAACTCACAGAGATCTTCTGCCTTCCCCAGTGTTGAAATTGAAGGCATGTGCCACCATGCCTGGTTCTCATTGTGATTTCTAACAAGAGCCCAAGCACTAAGGATCTCTGTTCCTCCTTTTAGATTCTGAGGACTCTGAAGTCCATCCTCTGTGACATGTGTCCTATCAGTCCTGCCTTGATTCCTCCATGGGGTGAGACTTGGAGGATGGCTGTACTTATTCCCCAGTCTTCTTTGTCATTAAGAAGTCCAGATGTTTCTCGTCAAAATTCCCTCTTGTGCTGTGTCCTACTCCCAGATCAGAGCTATTCCTCTGGGGAAGGAGTAAGGAATTAGGAGAAGCAGGAAGGGGGTTTCTAGTGTCCCTTCCTCCAACAACCACCAGACCAAAGCTGCCCCTCCCAGCTGTACCCAGGACTTAACCGCAGCAACCAGAGCCCCATTTTATCCCCCAACGAACCACCCTGCCACTTTCTAGTAATCTCTGCCAACTCAGTTCACCACCTGCCTTCCTGTCATCTGTGAGGCTGACCTACACTGCGCAGAACCTGTCATTTACTTGTCCCTGTGTGAGGGTATATTGGTTTAGCACTGGAGAAGTGTATAGAGAATGGCAGTCATAAACTCTGGGGTGGCAAAGTAATGACAGGGGAGCATACTTCCTGCTCCATCTTCTAAAATAACCTGGTAGTTTAAGATGTGGATGGTGTGCAATTTGGGTTCCATATGCAGAAAGAGATATAACCATGATTGGGATAGCTTTAAAGGAAAACAACTAAAATTATTAACAAATAGAAAAAAGTTTCTTTCTTTCTTTCTTTTTTTTTCTTTTTTTGGTTTTTCGAGACAGTTTCTCTGTGGCTTTGGAGGCTGTCCTGGAACTAGCTCTTGTAGACCAGGCTGGTCTCAAACTCACAGAGATCCGCCTGCCTCTGCCTCCCGAGTGCTGGGACTAAAGGTGTGCACCACCACTGACCAGCTTAGAAAAGAGTTTCTTGACCGAAATAATTACAACCATTCAGTCAGTTTTATTTGTTTAATACATTGCTCAAACAAAGCATTGTGCTAATTGTGATAATCAAGATGTGGTGTGCTAGGTATACTATTGCTATACACACCAGGATCAAAAGTAAATTGGGGATGAAAGGTTTATCTGGCTTTTACTTCTACTTCATAGTCTACCATTGAAGGGAAGTATAGGCAGGAACCTGGAGGCAGGAGCTGATGCCAAGGCCATGGAGGGGTGCTGCTTACTGGCTTATTCCACATGGAATAATCCTTTCCTTCCTTCCTTCCTTCCTTCCTTCCTTCCTTCCTTCCTTCCTTCCTTCCCTCCTTCCTTCCTTCCTGTTCATTGGTGTTTTGCTTGCATGAATGTCTGTGTGAGAGTGTCAGAAGCCCTGGAACTGGAGTTACACACAGCTGTGAGCTGCTGTGTGGGTGCCAGGATTGGACCTGGGCCCTCTGAAGGGCGGCCGGTGCTCTTAACCATCTCTCCAGCCCCAGCCTGCTTTCTTATATACCTCAGGACTACCAGTCCTGGGATGGCATAATCAGGCGGTATACACCTTTAATCCCAGCACTTGGAAGGCAGAGGCAGGCAGATGTGTGAGTTCCAGAACAGCCAGAAATATACAGAGAAACCCTGTCTGGAACGCATTCATTAATTTTTTCAAAAGTAGAAAGCAGATATTGCTGTGATATTTCTGAAACTGGGACATGGCTTTTAAGTAATATCATAGAAGTGGAGACATCTAGGTAGATGGCAAGAAGTTGGTTAAATTCTGATGAATTGGGGTTGGAGAGATGGCTCATTGGCTAGGAGCCCCTGCTGCTCTTGCAGAGGACTCAGGTTTGGTCGCCAGGATGACAATGGTGGCTTCTAATGCTTTTGATTCCAGTACACAGGGTCGGAGGCCTCTTTGGGTCTCTACCAGCACGGCATGCACAGGGCACACTTACTGATGCAGACAAAGCTCTCACAATGTAGGGTAGGTTCTGATGAGTTGAGGCTGAGGATGTGGCTCAGTCTGAAGTGTACGAAGCTCTGGGTCTGGGCCTCAAGACCATATAGAACTGGGTGTGGTGTACACCTGCAGTTACAGTATTCTGAGCTGGAAACAGGAGGATCGGAAGTTCAAGACTAGCCTGTGCTACATGAGACCCTACCTCAAAACAAACAAACAGACAAAGAACCTGAAAGGAGGAAAAAGAGGATTCTGATAGAGGCCAGAAAAAAGGCTATTCACAGGCAACAAAGACCAGGAACCAGGGAAAGGTTAGCATTTGGCAATATTGAGCAGCTGAGTGTAGTAAGATGGAGGTATGTAGGTAAGTGAAGGATGAACTACATCCCAGCTTCTGTGCAAGACTTTGAATCTCATGGCATCTAGTTCACCAAAAGCAAAAAAGCAGTCATGAGTTTTAGGGTAGGATAACATTGCTGTGTGGAACAGGCAAGGGCCAGAGTGGATCTGCTTAATCATACTCTGAGGATGGGTAGTGGTATTGGAATAGGGTCTTGAGAGCTCCTTGCTGTGCCCCATAAATCCTTAAATTGCTGGATGGTAAAAGCTGCTCTGGGGTGCATCATTGCAGAAATGGTGGTCCTCGGAGGTCCCGAGGTGACTGTTGTATTCAGGTGTGCACCTAAGTACTTCAGTATTTTCATAACTGCATCACAGCTATATTGATGTGTAGTGGGTGAATAGCAGCCCTGAGCAGTCTGTTCCGGTTCTCCGTTCGGTAGGCTTTAGCACGCTACATCAGTTTGTTCGTATTGGATCTGGTAAGGTTCTGCTGGAAGGCAGGCTTTGTAGGTTCTTTGCTATATAATGGACTTACAGTTGGGGTCAGCCTAGTGTCAGAGCCAATAGGTGACATTTGATACGAAGCTAGCACATCTAGTGTCCACAGTGTACCCTGCTTTTATTTCAGAGTTGGGTCTGTCATGTTCCTTCCCTGGTTTTATCCGCTGGACACCAAAGCCCTCTCAAGCCTAGGGAACTAATTGTGGCTGCCGCTAAGGTCTGCCGCACATTTCCAGTTGGCCCCTATCGCTTGTGATTGGCTTGAGTAGACTAAGGAACATCCACCAATGTCAGACAGACAAGTTGCTCCTGTATCACCACAGCCTTTCTACTTGAAAGGATCCAAACTTCCTGCAGCAGAGGTAACCCAGGGCAGAGGTAATCTGAGAAGTGAGCACTGCCGGGAGATGCAAATGAGGCAGATGTGTGGGCAAAGGAGGGGCGGTGCGACTCGGGGAGGAACCTCACCGCGGTAGAGTGGAGCACCGCATAGCTCCTGCAGACGGTCTGCCACACTGTTCTTTCCCAAGAATTCACTGGCTTTTGTTCTGGAGCCTTGCTTGCCTCTCCGTACCTTGACATTTGTTGTATCACTTGGATGCTGTGGGCCCTTTCAAATTAGTATTCAGTTCTGGGCACATGCTAGGCACTCTTGGTACTCGCTTCAATACTCCTGGTAACCACTGGGTAGTTGCAGATTTCAAAGCACCTGATACTTTCTATCAGCAGACATTAACTTATCAGTGACTAATCCAAAAATAAAGCCCAGGAATGCTTGTCCCGTGTACCATCATACACATAATCTCCCACGTGAATGTCAGGGCTGGAGAGACGGCTCAGCAGTGAGAGCACACAGTCCTCTTGCAGAGGCCCTGAGTTTGGTTCCCAGCACCTTGTTGGGCCCCTCACAGTGCCTGTAATCCAACTGCAGGGGATGAGAGCCTTGAGGGCACTTGAACTCGAGCACATACCCAACCCGTACACATAATTGAAAAATAAAAGAATTGCTGGGCAGCAGTGGATCACATCTTTAATCCCTGCACTAGGGAGGCAGAGGCAGGTGGATCTCTGAGTTTGAGGCCAGCCTGGTCTACAAAGTGACAGCCAGGACAGCCAGGGCTGTTCCACAGAGAAACTCTGTCTTGATGAAGAGGAACAACAAACACACCAAAACGAAAATAACAAGAAAAGAATTGAGCTGCTTATACTGTCTGAGTGTTTTCCAGCAGGTCAGTGGTATTTGGCTAGAGAAGCCTGCCCTTGCTCTGTCCTTCACCTGGGCTCCTCATTCCTGTCCTAATGGAGCCAGCTCGGATCTTGGCAAGACATCCCCAGCTTCATCCTGTTCTCCACCCAGGGATCCTCAGTCTAAGTTTGGTGGCCCTGGAGCTGCCAGACACTCCCTGTCCTCCGGGCTGTTTCAGGGAAGGATTCTCCTACTTTACAGCGCAAGGCCTTCAGAAGTAACCAATTTTGTGCTGGTTCATTGGAGGTTGGAAGTTGCACTGCAGTAATTTTCCAGGCCACAGACTCTGGCCTGGCCCTCTAGTGTTGAACTTTATGGAGCAGAACAGAGCAGAGCAGAGCAGCTGCATGGAGTTTGCTTTGGAAGGGGGCCTGGAGGCCGTTCTTGGAGTTGCTGCACAGTCTGTCTACCTAGTTCCACCAGTCTCAAACCCCTTCCCTTTAAATTTTTTTTCACAAGTGCTTTCCTCATATCCCAAGGTGGTGAGGTTTAAACTAGGCCAGCCATACATTTACACTTTGATGCAGTCCTCCTTTGACCTTTCAATCCACTTAATTAAAAGATTTATAGATTAACACAAAAGAATACTGCTGGGACAGATAAGTTTGGATGGTGTATATATAAAAGGTGTTAGACTGAATGAGTAGGTTGTGTATTCTGAGCAAAGCATGATCTTTAATTTTTTTTATACTCCTAGGTTCTGCCCCCCTACCCCCCTTTAGACAGGGTTTCATGTATCCCAGGCTGGCCTCCAACTCCCGATGTAGCCAAAGATGACCTTGAACTTCAGATACTTTTGCCTTACTTCCTGAGTGAATCTGATACCTGGGATTGCAGACCTGCTCCACTATACCCGGCTCTGAGAATGAGCCAGGGATTCTGCATGTTAGGCAAACACTTTACCAACAGCCATATCTCTGGTTCAGGTTCTTCAAATGCTGGAAACATCCATTAGATAAACAAAAATGATTATCTTAATTATTTTTGCCATGCTGTAGTTTGAGCTATGACTTTGTACCATTATACCCATATTCCTAGCTTTTAAAAAAAGATTATTAGCTGAGTAGTGGTGGTGCATGCCTTTAATCCCAGCACTTGAGAGGCAGAGGCAGGCAAATCTTAGTTTGAATCCAGCCTGGTCTACAGAGTGAGTTCCAGGACAGTCAGCTACACAGAGAAAACCAAACCAAACAAACAAAAAGATTATTTATCTATGTAGTTAAGTATTTATTTATGACACAGTTTTACTATGTAACTCTGGCTGACCTGGAACTCATTATGTAGAACAGGCTGGCCTTGAACTCACAGAGATCCTCCTGCCTTTGCCTTCTAGGTGCTGGGTTCAAGGCATGTGCATGTGCCACCGTGCCCAGCTATTTTTTATTATTTGAAGTTATATCTATGTTTGCCTGTGTGCTTATGGATGCCAGAGGTATTATGGCCCGCTGGGAGCTGGAGTTACAGGCAGCAATGTGGTTGCTAGGAATCCAGCTTTGATTTTCTACAAGAGCAGTATACATGCTCTTAGCTATTGAGCCAATTCTCCAGCTCCCAGTTTTAAATAAACCTTTTTAATGAAAGACATAGACAGTCAGACGGACAGACAGGCACACCCTCTTGGTACTTGTGCGTGCACACACACAGGGTGGGGGGTTGCTCTACAAGTGTACAGCTTGGTAAACAGTGTATCTCCATAGCCAACCATAATGAAGAAACAATTCTACATGACACTTTGGAATTCCCTTTGAACCACTGGTACCAGCATGTATGAACTTAGACTACTTTTATATGTCATATGAATGGAATCATTCAATATGTGATTTGTTATATGAATAACACACACACACACACACACACACACACACACACACACACACACACACACACAGAGTTTTTCTTGAGACAGTATCTACTGTAATCCAGGCTGGTCTTAAACTCACCGTGTACCTGAAGCTGGCCTTGAATTCTCGATCTTGCCTCTATCTCCCAAGTACTAGTATTACAGGTGTGTGCCACCATGCCTGGCTTAAAAATACTCTTTATGATCCTAAAAATAAGGAGCATTCTCTGTCCCAGATGACAGCTCTATAGCTGGACCGTGTTAGCTGCATACTCAGCTTCAATGGTCTGTGCTATGGGCACTCAAGCATATCTGATGCTCGATAACTGTTATCAATGGCTGAGGAAGGTTAGGGGCCCAGCTGTGACACAGCCCTGTGGATGTTCCACCAGAGCTGCGGTGGGGGGGTTGTGCTTTTATTGTGTATGAAGCCCCCCAAAATCTCTCTTCCCAGTCTTGATACTGGAATAACTGCTTGTCTGGAGCAGTTTAGTTTTTATTGGTCAAATCTGTAGCTACCCTGGTTTCTCCCTTTGTGTTGATATTGGAAAGTCTTAGAATTTAATTTTTCCTTCACATGGAGAAAAGCAGGAGGGATTTTATGATTTGTAGCCTGCTCACCCTTCCTTCCTTCCTTCCTTCCTTCCTTCCTTCCTTCCTTCCTTCCTTCCTTCCTTCCTTCCATAGTGCTAGGGATAGAACTCAGATCCTCACTTTTTAAAAAAAAAAAGATTTATTTATTTATTATGTATACAGTATTCTGTCTGCATGTATGCTTACAGACCAAAAGAGGGCACCATATCTCATTACAGATGGTTGTAAGCCACCATGTGGTTGCCAGGAATTGAACTCATGACCTTTGGAAGATCAGGCAGTGCTCTTAACTGCTGAGCCATCTCTCCAGCCCAGAATCTTGCATGTTATCAATTATTCTCTCTACTACTAAGCTGTGTGCCCAGATCTGATTTTTCTATTAATTTCTTTTTCTGTGCCCTCCAGCTACCTCCAATTTATACCTTTTTTTTTTTTTTTTTTTTGTTTTTTTGTTTTTCGAGACAGGGTTTCTCTGTATTGTTTTGGAGGCTGTCCTGGAACTCGCTCTGTAGACCAGGCTGGCATCGAACTCACAGAGATCCGCCTGCCTCTGCCTCCCGAGTGCTGGGATTAAAGGCGTGCGCCACCAACGCCCGGCTAATTTATACCATTTTAACAGTCTGTGGTTCTTACAAGTCACTTAATCTAATCAAGGCATAAAAGAAATCAATAAAAGTGCCATTGTATACATAGGAGCATTTAAAAATTGGCTCTGATCCTCTACTCTGACCAAGAGATCATTGCAAAGAAACTGCAAAATAAGTAAATAAAGTCCAATAAGCTGGTTGGCAATACCGCTAGTCACAATCCAGGCACTAGCCAGCAAGGTCACAACCTCTAAGTGTTGAGAGGACACTGAGAGTGACAGATCATGGGAGTGAAGATCTGTGTCTGCCCGTGGCTAAGAGATCCACAAAGTCACAAATATCAGGTCCCTCCCTTTATGAACAGCTGAGAAAATAACCCAGGGAAGAGCCTTTGCTTGCTTCTTCCTTCCTTCCTTCCTTCCTTCCTTCCTTCCTTCCTTCCTTCCTTCCTTCCTTCTTTCTTTTTTTTAAGATTTATTTATTTTATGTGTATGAGTACTCTGTACATGTATGCCTCCACTCTAGAAGGAGGCATCAGGTCTCATTATGGATGGTAATGAGCCACCATGGGGTTCCTGGGAATTGAACTCAGGTCCTCTGGAAGAGCAGCCAGTGCTCTTAACCGCTGAGCCATCTCTCCAGCCCCTTCCTACAATTTCTTATCCTTTTATCATTTTTGGTTTGTTTTCTGAGATAGTCTCCCCATATAGCTCAGGCTGATCTTGAACCTGTGTTCATCTTCTGAATGTTGAGATTATAGGTTTGTATCATCAATTTACCTCTATCTTCTGAGTGTTGAGATTACAGGTTTGCATCATTATATCCAGCTTCTTTTTTTCCATTTTTCTTTTCATTAAGAGGAAAAGGCTCTCACTATATAACCTGGGCTGGCCTTAAAATCACAGAGATCCTCCTGCCTCTCCTCTGCTGCCTGAGTGCTGGGATTAAAGGAATGTGGCACCATACTTGGCTTCCATTTGTTTTAGAACATGCCTTTGTGCCACTTACGCTGTGTCCTGTAGCATGAATTCTAATTGTTCTTAATAATAAAAACTCAGAGTCAGATATTGGGGTTAAAGCTGAAGATCAGAGAAGCAAAGCAGCCAGCCACCAGAGAGTTCTTACCTCTACCAATGCTCAGACCAAAGGGGCGATCCTGTCCTCAGGCTGCTTCAGACTAACTGCTGCTCAGATTACATCTCTTGTCTCTTCTAGTTGACCAAGTTTGACCTAAGTATGCCAAGTGTGATACCCTCAGGCAGATATACATGCAGGCAGAGCATCAATGCACATAAAATAAAAATGAAGGAGGAAGGAAGAAGAGAGGAGAGGGGGAGTTACAGAACGGGAATAGAGAAAGAACTTCCAAGAGATTTTCTATATAAGCACCTAGGAAATTGAATAATGTGTGTTTTTTTATTTTCAATTTGCAAATCTTGAATGGTAAGGGAGATGATTCATTTGAAAGCTTCAGGGAAAATGTCTATGGAACATTTACTTTTTTTGTGGAGAGCTGAATGGAATAAAGCCTTGATAGTTCCTGGAAAAATGTGGAATTTGAAGACAAGTCAGGGTTTTAATCCCAGTTCTGTTACTCACCAATTTAAGACCTCATGCAAAAAAAAAAAAAAAAACCTAATTATTCTTTTCCAAGTCTCAGATGCCTCATCTGGGTCAGAGGTCATGGTGCTTGGTGTAGAGCTTTCTTCTTGCAGTGAGACTAATGAGTCTACCACATGCAGGTGCCTAATTAAAGGAATTAAGTACTCAGTGAATGTTGGCTCCCATGCTTCCGCCTTGAAGTTTCCAGACTTCGAGAATGGAGAATACCCAAGCAGGCATGGGTGAATAGCTTGTATCACTTGACTGGTCCTTTGGCCAAACACTTCTTCAGGTTAGCCTATGACAAATCTGTGCCCAGCTCCAAGCATTTGCTAGGCCACCCCTGCTCAGCACGACTGAACGCATTCTCTAGCCACTCTTTACCTTCAGGATGCTCAGCATTGAGTCTGTCTTTCCATCCCTGCTGTAGGCAATGCTTGCATCGAGTTGGGAGGTCGGTCAATTAATTGCCAGAGACTCCTGAGAGACTGAGTACTCACAGTAGATGGAATACAGCAGCCTGTCATCATGCTGCATGCTCTGGGGGTGCATGTTGAGGATGGAAAGCACTGGAAGCCAGGGACATGCACAGTAATCTTAAACTTTAGCATGATAGCACACGCCTTTAATCCCACCACAAGCAGAGGCAGGTGGATCTTTATGAGTTCAAGGCCAGCCTGATCTATGTAAAGTGAATTTCAGCCAGCCAAGGCTACAAGGTGAGACCCTGTCTCAAACACTGAAATAAAATAAAAATAACTTAAATCTTAGCTATGACTTGCTATGGATGAGAGATTAGATAAAATCAATTTATTTTAAATGATTAAAAGCAAAGGCAAATACAATTTTTGAAGGAACTGTATTAATTCCTTGACACTATGACAAAATACTTGTAGAAAGCAACTTAAGGAAGTACGGTGTCTTACATTGGCTGTCAGCTTGACGCAACCTGGGGAGAGGGACCCTCAATTCAGGAATTGCTTCTATTGGCTTCCAGCAGCCATGTCTGTGGGGAACTTTCTTGCTTCATGATTGAAGTAGGAGGTAGTGTCATCCCTAGATGGTGAGCCTGGGCTGTGTAAGAAAGGCAGATAGGTAAACCAGAGGAGACAAGCCAGCAAGCAGGGTTCCTCCATGGTCTCTGCCTCCAGGTTCCTCCCTTGGCTTGCCTTCCCTGCATGATGGACTGTGACCTGTTGTTTTTAGCCATAGCGTTTATCTCAACAGCAAAGTGACTAACACAGGAAGGAAGGGTTTATGTTGGCTAATAATTTGGGAAAGGCATGGTGACATGGACCTGGTCACTTCGTGTCCCCATTCAAGAAACACTGAGAGATGAGCATAGATTCTCCACTTGCTGTCCCCTTTTCATTCATTCTGGGACAGCAGCCCATGAGAGGGGGCCACCCATAGTTATTTGGGCCTTTTCTCCTCTGTCCAAACTTTCTGGAAACACTTTCATACAGGTATGTGTCCATGGTGACTTTAAATCCAGTCAAGTTGACCTTGAAGATTAACCATTAAAATGAGGCAATAAATTCAAACTAAAACCATGTAAAAATTTGAAGGCTTTAGCTTCATCCCCTTTGGGAGTAGGCTTGGGCCTCTTCCATGTCACTTAGGAGCTGAGGGGACAGTATCTTTTTTTTTAATACCTGGTTATAGTCCTGAAGACGCAATTGTCTAACTCTTAGTGGTGGCCATTGTACCCAGGTCTCTGGCTGAGGTCATCTCTAATGTGGTTTCAATACATGTAGTTGCCTTGAAGATTAAAGATCTCTCTCCTGGCCATTGATGGGTCTCAGATTGGCAGAGGGAGTGGGGACTCCTTCCAGAACCAGCACTTGTTCTCAGTCCTTGGGTCTCCTTCCTTCCCATTTTGGCGGAGTGGGAAGAGGGAGATGGAGATGGGAGAACAGCCCAGTGAGTGGCTTTCAGCAGTAGCAGTGAAGATCATACCAGGGAGGAAAACGGAGGGCAAGAAGCCAAGAGGGAGAATTTTGTTCTTTTTTTTTTTTTTTTTTTTGGTTTTTCGAGACAGGGTTTCTCTGTGGCTTTGGAGGCTGTCCTGGAACTCGCTCTGTAGACCAGGCTGGCCTCGAACTCACAGAGATCCACCTGTCTCTGCCTCCCGAGTGCTGGGATTAAAGGCGTGGACCACCAACGCCCGGCTTTGTTCTTTTTTTCTAGTGACTTTTTTGCCTGTAAGTTTTATTTGATTCTACTTCAATAATTTTAGATCCCTTAAAAATGCTATATTCATTGTATACTTTTGACAATTGTAAATAACTTTATAATCTAATATTGTTGATTGCCTCCCAAACTAAGGGACCTGTATCTGCTTGCTGCCCTGATCGTCATACCTCAAAAACGAAAATCCACTCATTTGTATTTCAATTCATCAAACATTTATTGAGTTTTTGTATGTTCCAAGAAGTAGGACAACTCTATCGTTGTCCACCCCAACCCCAGACAGAGTATCACTATGTACCCCTGGCTGTTCTGTAACTCGACATGTAGACCAGACTGGCCTTGAACTCACAGAGATCTCTGCCTGCCTCTGCCCCCATCATGCCTGGCTACATCTCTGTCTTAAAATAGCTAGCTGTGCGCCGGGCGTTGGTGGCGTACGCCTTTAATCCCAGCACTCAGGAGGCAGAGGCAGGCGGATCTCTGTGAGTTTGAGGCCAGCCTGGTCTATAAAGTGAGTTCTAGGACAGCCTCCAAAGCTACAGAACTGTCTCGAAAAACCAAAAAAAAAAAAAAAAAAAAAAAAAAAAAGCTAGCTGTGTGGCATGAACCTTTAATCCCAGCACTCAATGGGCAGAGGCATGTGGATCTCTGTGAGTTCCAGGTCAGCTAGGGTGACATAATCAGACCCTGTCTAGAATGAATGAATGAACGAACAAATGACCTCCTCAACCCCAAACCACCCTGCAGTTACTGTACTTGATTCCAAGGGTAGGTAGTGAGTGTCTAGGCAAAAACGGAGCCAGATGTGATAGTTTGGTGGCAGAGATGATGTTGTAAAGGAGAGAGAATGGGAAGCTACGGGTTTCAGACTTGATTCTCTGGCTCCATTCTGTCGTGATCCTTGTTACTAAGGGATGCTGTGTCTATCAGTCCAGGATCTCAAAAGGGTTCCTGAGAGAAGAAAGTGCTTTACTTCTCCTGTCTTCTCTGGGATTTGGGTACTGCACTAGTCCTGGAGAACAATGCTAAGGGACCAGAAGACAAATCAGCATGCAGCTGATATTTCCTGGGCAGTTGTGAAATGCCAGACAGTGTCTTTGGCATTGGGGGCATAGTACGGCTCATGGAATTCAGGGGTGGCCCAAAGTGACTTCGTGGAGGTGGGGGGGGGCTTCTGAAAGCAGGTAAGGTCTTAGTGGTTCAGGATATGATCAAGCATCCGATGGCTATCAAGGAAAAAGAGGGGCTGGAGAGACAGCTCAGCGCTTAAGAGCACCGGCTGCTTCTCAAGGACCCAGGTTCAATTCCCAGCACCCACATGGCAGCTCACAACTGTCTGTAACTTCAGTTCCAGGGGATCTGACACCTTCACACAGACAAAATACCAATGCACATGAAATAAAAATAAAAAATTTTATAAAGTACCCAGAAAGAGATATACATATGCTAATTTTTAAAAGAAAATAGAAAAAGAGAAAACAAAGTGGTGTCTCTTTTCTCCACTTCCTGATGTCCTTGAAGCTTTACCCTTTTACTTCCTGGCAGGAAAAGCCAGCTGCTGCCTCTGAGCTCTTTACTCAAGGTTATTCTGGGCTTGGAGAGAGCCCCATAGTAGTGTAAGCCTGGATCCCAAAACAAGTGCGGGTGGGGTTGGGTCCTTCCTCTCCTACTGAAAGCCTGGCTGGAATTAACCTCTGCTCCCCATTCCCTCACAGCGTTTTCTTCATACCTCCATTAGTGCACTTATCAAAGTCTGCTTGCATCAGGGTTATTTCTGTCTGGGTTTGTCTTCCCCCAAGAGATTGTGATTTCTAGAGTGCTGGACTCAGGCGATCCCCCCCCCCCCATTTAGCTCCCTGGTACAGAGATTTTTAACACTTTGTGCAGCATTGTGTATACCTGTAAGAATCTCATGGAGAATCGGTAGCCCCTTTCTCCACAAGCTTGTTCACCCCTTAAACACTCCTCATACTATCCTGGGGAGTTACTTAGTCCCCTGATCCCTGTCCTGGAATCCCAAGGCAGTAATTTCCGAAGTGTTTCACCTCGTGCTCTGGTAAGCTTTCAGGGTCTGACTGATGGGGACTCTCTGCCAGTTAAACCCCTTTAGTTGCAGAGGTTGGGTACCAGGTGGTATCTAGGAAACCAGAAAGAGCGCCTCTGCACAGGGGCATATGGACGGATGCACCCACCAGAGGGCTGTGGCTGTCCCAAGCCTTGGGCAGCCTACTCTTACATGTTTGCAATTGTTCCCTCTGGGCTCTGTTGTTATTTCACCCCTTGCTTTTCAAGTTCTGCCCACCCTTTGATCTCCTGTCTTCAGCCTTCAGAATCAGCTGACCTACCCTCCTTGGAACTTGGTTGCAGTTAAGTTATGTGAAGCTTGTCATCTGGGTCTGTCTCCTGAATTGACAGCCTGAGAGACTCCCGAGTGTCTCATTAGGGCATTGCGCTGTAAGCATTTGTGGAGCTCCTGAAGAGTTAGGTAGGTGGTCACCTTCCTTAGATTTGAGCTGGCATAGCTCTTGCTTCCTCTGAGGTTGTCATGACGCCCCCCATACCACCTGCTGTTATTGTGTAATAGTTCCCACCTCGCAGAGAGACGTGTAACTCAAGCTGGCCTTTAAACTCACTGTATAGATGAGGATGGCCTTAAGTTCTGATCCTTCCACGCCTGCTTCCCAAGTACTGGGATTACAAGCATGTGCCACCCAGAGCTTTGAGCACGGTAGGCTAGTACTCTGGCAATTCAGCTGCATCTCCAGGCTTCTTGGGGGGGTTTAAATCCTCCGTGTCTCTCTTGATTGGTTTCAAGGCATTGTCTCTAACATATCATAAGGATACCTGCCCTCCAGCCCCCAAACCTTAGAGATTTAAGTTTTTAAGATGACTAGTATCTGTGTTTTTTTTTTTTTGTTTGTTTGTTTGTTTTTGGTTTTTCGAGACAGGGTTTCTCTGTGGCTTTGGAGGCTGTCCTGGAACTCACTCTGTAGACCAGGCTGGCCTCGAACTCACAGAGATCCGCCTGCCTCTGCCTCCCGAGTGCTGGGATTAAAGGCGTGTGCCACCAACGCCCGGCAGTATCTGTGTTTTTATTCTAGACACAGTAGAACATGAAATCCTTTGACTGAGCCTCTATGCAATCTGAGCCTCTTTCAACACGGTTCACCAAGTCATTGCTACCATTGATCTGAGTTACTCTTTAAAATGGATTCTGTTTGCCCAACTTCAGGACTTTACCAGTGAAGATTTTAAGGCCTAGAGAATTTTAATTAACTTGTGCAGATAGCAGAACTGGGCTCCAAACTCCTGATATGTTTTTTTCACTCCTGCCAATTACCAGTAATCATTCTGACCGCTCTTTCTTCCTCCTCCCTGTAAGTCAACAGTTCTCAACCTGTGGGTCGTGACCCCTTTGGGGGCCGAATGACCCTTTTACCAGAATCTCTGCAAATCACCGGAAAACACAGATATTTATATTACAATTCACAAAGTAGCAAAATTACAGTCATGAAGTATCAATGAAATAATTTTATGGTTTGGTGGGGGGATCACCACAACATGAGAAAATGTATTAAAGGGTTGCAGTGTTAAGAAGGCTGAGAACCTCTGCCCTGAGTGATATTTTATTTTCTTGGTGCTGGGGATGGAGCTCAGTACATCATGCACGCCAGGCAAGTAAGTATTGTACCATTGAGCAACACCCTCGGTCTCTGTTTATCTTTTCTTACCAGTGAGGCAGCTGGAGTCGCTGCCACTTAGTTGCGGCTGGATCATGTTTCCAGCTCAACTGCTGTTAGTGGTGATTTGTGGCTTTTCTGAAAATTCTCTTATGACACCTGCTTTGATATTAGTGGTTGAGGGTAGCCTACAAAGACATTGTTGTTGATGTTGGATTCTCACATTGCAAGGGGCAGGTCAAGACTTGAAGTTCTTCATCTGACAGATTCCTTTGCTGTAGGCTCCCATCCTGAGAACAGAGCCCATTCAGTGTCAAACTCCTCCCCGCCTCCTCCTTTGTCATTGTCTCCTCCTCCTTTGAAAGTTTTTAAAATCATTATTTATTTGTGTGTGTGTGTGTGAGAGAGAGAGAGAGAGGGAGAGAGAATGTGTCTGAGAGAGAGAGAATGTATCTGAGAGAGAGAGAGGGAGAGAGAGAGAATGTATCTGAGAGAGAGAGGGAGAGAGAGAATGTATCTGAGAGAGAGAGGGAAAGAGAGAATGTATCTGAGAGAGAGAGAGGGAAAGAGAGAGAATGTATCTGAGAGAGAGAGGGAGAGAGAGAGGGAGAGAGAATGTATCTGAGAGAGAGAGAGAATGTATCTGAGAGAGAGAGAGGGAGAGAGAGAGAGGGAGAGAGAATGTGTCTGAGAGAGGGAGAGAGAATGTGTCTGAGAGAGGGAGAGAGAGAGGGAGAGAGAGAGAGGGAGAGAGAGGGAAAGAGAAAGAGAGGGAGAGGGAGAGAGAGAGAATGTATCTGAGAGAGAGAGGGAGAGAGAGAATGTATCTGAGAGAGAGGGGGGGAGAGAGAGAATGTATCTGAGAGAGAGGGAGAGAGAGAATGTATCTGAGAGAGGGAGAGAGAGAGAGGGAGAGAGAATGTATCTGAGAGAGAGAGAGGGAGAGAGAGAGAGGGAGAGAGAATGTGTCTGAGAGAGAGAGGGAGAGAGAATGTGTCTGAGAGAGAGAGAATGTGTCTGAGAGA
Organism: Mesocricetus auratus; assembly: GCF_017639785.1. NCBI lineage: Eukaryota > Metazoa > Chordata > Mammalia > Rodentia > Cricetidae > Mesocricetus > Mesocricetus auratus. Next base: position 180,375,188 of record NW_024429266.1, on the reverse strand, counting down.
GAGAGGGAGAGAGAATGTGTCTGAGAGAGAGAGAGAGAGAAATGTGTCTGAGAGAGAGAGAATGTGTCTGAGAGAGAGAGGGGGAGAGAGAGAATGTGTCTGAGAGAGAGGGAGAGAGAGAATGTGTCTGAGAGAGAGAGAGAGAGAATGTGTCTGAGAGAGGGAGAGGGAGAGAGAGAGGGAGAGAGAGAATGTGTCTGAGAGAGAGAGAGAGAGAGAGGGAGAGAGAGAATGTGTCTGAGAGAGAGGGAGAGAGAGAATGTGTCTGAGAGAGAGAGAGGGAGAGAGAGAGGGAGAGAGAGAATGTGTCTGAGAGAGAGGGAGAGAGAGAGGGAGAGAGAGAATGTGTCTGAGAGAGGGAGAGAGAGAATGTGTCTGAGAGAGAGAGGGGGAGAGAGAATGTGTCTGAATGTGTATTCATGTGCCATAGCGCACATGTTGAGGTAGACGGCAACCTATGGGAGTTGGTTCTTTCTACCACGTAGGTCCTGCTGAACCATGTCACTGGCTCCTAAAGTGAACCTTTAATGGCTGCTGTGTGCTTTTACCACATGTAATTGCAGCAGATCCTGGAGTCTGTTTCAAGCAGTAATAAGAGGGACTTATATTCAGAACTAACTTGAAAAACAAAAAAGAAGGAAAAGAAAAAAGGTCCTGGCCTGGTAGTATATACCTGTTATCCCAGCTACTAGGGAAGCTAAGGCAGAAGAATTGCAAGTTCAAGGCTTGCACTGGGCACTAAATGAATTCAAGGCCAGTCTGGGTAACTTAAGGAGAACCTGTACCAAAATAAAACCTAAAAAGAATTTAAAAAAAAAAAAAAAGAAGAAGGAGAAGAGGCTGTGGCTATAGTTCAATGATAAAATACTTGCTTGGCATCATGTTTGAGGCCCTAGTCTCCCTCCTGGTACTGCCCCCCCTCAAAAAGAAAAAAGAAAAAGTGGGGGGAGGCGGCAAAAAGAAATCACGTTAATCTTTTCTCTTTCGGCACATAGTAGCACTGGGCATCACGGGATAGGTTTTCAGTCTTGTTCTGATCTGAACTGGCTGTACGTCTTTCAGTAAGTCAGTCCTGCTCTTTGCTGTCTGGGGCTCAGTCTTTGTCTGACTATGGTCCTGCTCTTATCTAACTCTGACATTGTCCTTAGAGAAAAGGTATTTGTCTCAGCTTTCAGTACCCTAGTTGAATGTGGCCAGAAAAAGATTAGCAAAAAAGGAGACTAGGGAAGATGCCTGGGTTCAGTCCTGGCTCCTTACGACCACTCTCTCTGTCTTGCTCTAGTGAGATGGAAGGCTGGGCCTTCTCCTGTCCATCCCTGAGACAGCTGCTGTCTTCCTCCTCCCCTTTTCCCACTGGGAAAGGAAGGGTTGATCCCATAGGTGGGGGCTCTGAGGGTGATGATGTGGGGGTGTGTGACTTGGGGGGCGTTTCCATAGGTTCTGGCCACCACTGTCATCAGTCTCAGAGCCCTCCCCTAGTCCTTTGAGCTATAGACTGGACTGGGCCCTACCCTAGGCCTTGCCCTCCTGTCCTCTAGCCTGCTGGGCACCGTCACACAAATGCTGCTGTGTGCTCAGCTCAGGAGTGGGAAGGCTTCTGTTCAGGGACTGGCTGAGGAATTGCCCACTAATTTTGGCAGTTCTTGCCACAAGCCTGACCAGATCAACAGAAGTGGGGGAATAAGAAGTAGGAGTTAGTGAGTCATGGGTGCAGCCACGGGGAAGAAGCCCTTGGCAGAGGTGCCCATCCAGGAGGCCAATTTCCCTTGCAACTCATGGGGAGTAGTAGTTCTGGATTCTTCCTGCCAGGCTTGCTCACTTAGGTGGCTGTTCTGATGAGCCTCCCTGTGGTGGTCTATTTGACGATAATAACAATCCCGCTGCAGTGGGTGAAACCCTGGCACTCTCAAAAAGTTCAGCAAGATGCTTTCCCCTTGGTTACAGTGCCTGGGCTCAAAATAGGGCTGAGTGTAACACCCTGTACAGATGTGGCAAAAGAGCGTCAAACTCCAGATGATCAGCTTTTCCTGGTGACGATGGTGGAAGGGCAGGAGGTTGTTTTCTGTGCCTTTTCCTAACCCCCTGTTGTCCTGGGGCAGGGCAGACAAGCTCCCAGTCATTACCTCACCGCAGGCTGGCTCTGTTTGCCAGAGCAGAGAGGAGGAACTGCCTGGGTGGAGAGCTCCAGGCTAATTTTAGACTTGGAGACTCCCAGGCAGCTGGTGGGGACAACTGGGGTCTGTCTCCTAGCAGGGAGACACATGGCTTTACAGGTCTGCTTAGGGGGCCACATTCCTGCCTCAGCCTCTGCTGCAGAGAAAGCCTGAGGTAGCTTCCTGTGTTCTAAAGGTGGGACCCAGGAACCGTTGCTTTCTCCAATTTTCTTTTTACTTCTCTTAAGATATTTCCAGCCTTCTCATGTTGTGGCTTTGGAGACTGGAAACTACTCATACAGCACCTCAAAGCATGGGTCTTGAGACTCCAAAAGCAGGCAGGAGGGGATACGAGAGTACATATCCAGGCTCCCACTCATTACCTACCTGAGTATCTAATTTTGTATTTTTCAATCTTTTCCCTATTGACATATATAGTAAAGGGGGGGGTAGATTTGACTCATGCATAGGGATAAAGAGATGAGGGTCTCCTTGCTCCTGCTCCTCCAGGTCCTGGGATTGACTGCATGAACCTTTGCTGCCAGCCATCTTGCTCTAGTCTTTCAGGTGTATTTCTTTGCAAAAGTAATTGAAAATTTGAGGAAGTAGTCGGGTTGGAGAAAGTGGTCTGGTTAGGTAAGGAGGAGAAACCTAAAGGGAAAAAGCATAAGAAAATTAGCAGGCAGGGTGCTGAGGGCTAGGCAGAGTCGAAAATAATAAGATTCCACTTATATGTGCTTGACATGTGATCTCGATGACCCCGTGGGGGGCAGAAACCTTTCTATTCCCAGTTTACAGAGGACAAAAGCGAAGTCCACAAAGGTCCCTCACCTTGCTAACCGCCTGTGCAGTCAGCTGTGACGGCGGACGGAAATGAGCTGGCAGCGTGGGTTGGCGGCGAGCGTTGTGGGTGGAAGGGAGGAGAATCCCTCACCTCTCTCAGCTTGTTTCTCAGCTTGAAAATCTTGTCAATAATCTCTTAAAAGTTATTCCTGGCTTCAGAAATGGTGACAAGGAAGTAGAGTGTAGTGCGGACTGTTTAAAGGGTTGGATTCAGCGTCCATGAAACTCCAAAGGCAAAGAAGTAACTGCATATTGAGGCAGCTGTGCCAGTTTGTCTGCCTGACAAGACGCATGAAGAGAAATTATTGTGAGAGAAGAAAGTGATGCATAAAAGGTTGGACCTACATAAAGGCAGCGCCTTGGAGAATAAGTGAAGAGAAAACAAAAGCAGATATACTTGTGTATGCTTTTGCATAACTAAAATGAATGACAGTGGTGTTACAAGAGATTGAGAGGGGGAACTGGAGACATTTTATTAGTGTAAAGGTATAATTACAAAATTCAATATTGTTTAAAAATGGATGTTGGATTCATTGTAAATATATTTTGCAAATAGTAGGACACCACTAAGTGTAAGGAAAGAAGTATAAGCTAGATGTGGTGACACAGGCCTAGATGCCAGCACTTAAGAGGCGTTGCTGTAAGTTTGAAGCCAGCCAGGTCTACATAGCGAGACCCTGTCTCAATCCAAAAAAAAAAAAAAAGGTACAGATATGGCTCAGTCGGTAACTGTCCTCTGCACAAGCATGAGGGCATGAGTTCTGGTCCTCGGCACCCATGTGTACACCCCAGCACTGTGGAGATGGAGGCGGGGAGGCCGCTGGAGCTCATTAGCTAGCCAGCATAGTTGACTCATTTAGTGAGAGACCGTGCCTCAAAAAGTAAGGAAGATAACTGATTTCACTTTCTGGGCTCTAATGGAACAGTTGAAATTGCAAAAAGGGGACTGGGAGTAGTGGCACCGATTCTAGTTGTAGTCTGAGATAGGAGGCTCATGGGTTTATGTCTAATCTTGGTTACCTCGTGAGTTTCAGGTTAATAAAATCCTGGCTTAATAAAAAGAAAAAGAAAGAAAGAAGGAAAAAGAAAAAACTGTATAGCTATATAGAATGAAGAAAATAAACCACTCTAATATCAACTAAAGCAGAAATAGCTGCATTAATTTCAGATAGAGCAGATTGCCAGGTAAAGAAACTTATCAAAGGTAAAGAGGAACATTATATAGTGCCAAAGGATCAAGGATTCTAAGAAGATTTAACAGTCCTTAAGGATTACTATATGCTTACTAGTGGTGTCAAAATACATAAATCAGAAGCAAAGAGAAATGAATGAGTCTATTGTTACAGTTGGAGACTTAACCTCCCTTTCAGAAATGTATCTGTCCAGCAGGCGGAAAATCAGTGAAGCGCCATCAATTGGATATAGTTGACAGCTGTAGACTGTATCATCCAGAAAAAACACAATCCATATTCCTCTGAGATTCACAAGGAGTATTCAGCAAGATAAACATTCTGGGCTATAAAGAACACCTTAACAATTTGAGAGATATCTGATAGTTACTCTTGGGCCATATAGAATTAAACTGGAAACTAGTAACAGAAAGATAACTGGAAGATTTGCAAATATGCTGAGATTAAAAGATAGACTTCCAAAATTACACATGGATCAAAGAAGAAATGTCAGGAAAATTTCTAAAGGATTTTTTTTTTTTTTGGTTTTTCGAGACAGGGTTTCTCTGTGGCTTTTTGGAGGCTGTCCTGAAACTAGCTCTTGTAGACCAGGCTGGTCTTAAACTCACAGAGATCCACCTGCCTCTGCCTCCCAAGTGCTGGGATTAAAGGTGTGCATCACTACCACCTGGCTCAAAGTATTTTGAACAAAATAAAAATGAAAATATAGCTCACCAAAATTTCTGGGATGTAGCAAAATTTCTGGTGATGTAGAAATTCACAGCACCAAATGTGTAGATAAGAGAGATCTGTGCAGAAAAGAGTAACGAAGATCAAGTCCCAAGTAAGCAGAAGGACACTGGAGCAGGAGGACACTGGAGCAGGAGGACACTGGATCAGGGGGACACTGGATCAGGGGGACACTGGAGCAGGGGGACACTGGAGCAGGGGGACACTGGAGCAGGGGGACACTGGAGCAGGGGGATACTGGAGCAGGGGGACACTGGAGCAGGGGGACACTGGAGCAGGGGGACACTGGAGCAGGGGGACACTGGAGCAGGGGGACACTGGAGCAGGGGACACTGGAGCAGAAGGGACACTAGGGATGGGAGTAGAAGTCAGTGAAACAACACAGGAAGTTCAGAGAAAATCAGCAAATCCAAAGGTTGGCCCTGAAAATGTCAACAGAGTAGGTAAGTTTCCAACTCAGGCTCATTATGAAAAAAGAGAGATGACAAATTGCTAATATTCAGAATAAAAAAGGGTTGAATAGTATGACCTAATGACATTAAGAGGGCACCAAAAGAGGCCTGGGGATATGACTCAGTGCCTGCTGTGCCAGCAGGAGGACCTGAATAGGGGAATGCCAGCTCCCACATAATATCTGGGTATGATAGCACGAATCTATAAACTCCAGTGGGGGAGGAGTAACAAACATGTGGATCACTAGCAAGTGCTCTTAGTAGCTGAGCCATCTCTCAACTACCATCTTATTTTTCAACAACAACAACAAAAAAGATATTGAGTCAATAACCTAGAACAAGAAATGCCAGCCCCAGGTTGGTGGTAAATACTACCGGATGTTTAAAGACATTGGGTCAGTAATTTAAAAGATATTGAGTCAATAACCTAGAACAAGAAATGCCTGCCCCAGGTTGGTGATAAATACTACCAGATCTTTAAAAGACCTTGAGTCAATGTCAGGCGGTTATGGTGCACATCTTTAATCCTAGCACTCGGGAGGCGGAGGCAGGCGGATCTCTGTGAGTTTGAGACCAGCCTGGTCTGCAAAGTTACAGAGAAACCCTGTCTTGAAAAACTAAAAAGACATTGAGAATAATCTAAAGACATTGAGTCAATCACCTGGACAGGAAGCACCAGCCCCGGGTTGCTGATAGATATGCCAGGCATTTAAGGACAACACCGATAATCATCCACATTTTCTTCCAGAAAGCAGACACAGAGGAACACTCTTCATCTCTTCCTGTGGGGCCATCATCACACCAGTTTCTAAACCAAGACAACACAAAACCACAAGTGAGGAGAAAAATCTAGACTTCTACAACTTGATCCAGAGTATAAAAACTCTGCAGCTACCATCACACCTAGCAGTGCAAAGCAAAAAGGTTTCTCACTTGCAGCAGGAACTTTCTTTCTTTCTTTCTTTCTTTCTTTCTTTCTTTCTTTCTTTCTTTCTTTCTTTCTTTCTTTCTTTCTTTCTTTTTGTTTTTGGTTTTTTGAGACAGGGTTTCTCTGTGGCTTTGGAGGCTGTCCTGGAACTCACTTTGTAGACCAGGCTGGCCTCGAACTCACAGAGATCCACCTGCCTCTGCCTCCCGAGTGCTGGGATTAAAGGCGTGGGCCACCACCGCCTGGCGCAGCAGGAACTTTAAAGCATTGAAACCCCCTTCCCTAGCCCTTTGTCCTAGAAATCCTAGAAATAAAAATATAATGGCTGGCAAAGAAGAAATAGCTGTTCGTTGTTCACAATTCAATGATAACTGATATAGGATGTCTGAAAGACTTCCAGAAACTACTAAGGTTAGTAAGGTTACAGAACACAAAGTCAATCACAACCCACTTACTCCCGCCCCCTTTTTGAGAGAGGTTTGCTGGCCTTGCTATGTAGATCAGGTTGGCCTCATCTCCCAAGTGCTGGTTTTAAAGGTGTGCGTCAACATGATCAGCTGTAGTTTTCTTAATATTTAAACAAAGGGAATTTGAGACTGAAAATAATGTACATTAAGGTTTACATTATCACTCATCTATAATGAAATATTTAAATATAAATACAAAAACCTATATGAGGAAAGAACCTAAATATAAAGACTATGATAAAAGAAGTAAATTGATTTTCTATGTTTATAGATAAGCCAGTGTCACTCCTTTCCTTGGGTCTCCTATTCAGCCATAAAAAATCTTGCCTGTTTATCTTTATAATGGCCATGCTAACTTGAAATCTGTGTGTGTGTGTGTGTTTTATTGAGGATAGAATCTATGGCCTGGTTCATGCTAGATAAGTGCTTTATCCCTGAGATGTATGCTCACCCCTGTCTTCTTTTTATTTTTAGTCAGGGCATCACTAAATTGCCCAGGCAGGCCTTCAACTTGTGGATCCTTTTAGCCCACCGAGTGTGTAACTGGGATTCTAGGCCTATGCCATCAGACCCAGCAGAGTCTCAATACCTTCTTACCCAAGTCACTGTAAAGAGCTTAGCCTTCTGTCTTTCCTCTTTTATTCTTATGCTTGTATTTTATGTGTGTGGGTGTTTTGACTGCATGTATGTCTGTGCACCGCTTGCATGCTTGGTGCCTCTGGAGGCCAGAAGAGCGTGTCAGATCCTCTGAACTGCAGACAGTTGTGAACCAACACCTGTGGGTGCTGAGAATCAAACCCAGGTCCTCTGGAAGGAAAAGCCCTGCTCTTAACCTCTGAGCCACCTCTCAAGCTGACGCTGGTGTTGCTGAGGAGGTGTAGAGTTTGACTGTGGCTGCAGAGGCTCTGGTGCAGCAGTGACTGCGGCTGCTGTTGAAGGTGCTGCTGCTGTAACTAGTACAGCTGTTGACTTTCGCTAACACCTAAGCAGACTGACTGTAGGTAAACACTTGACAAACATACCATAGTCACACACTAGCATGTGTGACCATGGTTTAAGCCATCATGGCCAGTACTCCAGTATAATTGCTGTGCCTTGAGATAATTTTCTGAGATAAGTGTTTCTCCATGTTAGAGACTCCGGGTAGTACTAGAAGCAGGGACATTGGGAAAGGAGTATACAGGACCCGCAGAGAAACAAGGGATAAGAACCCTAGAGTGGAATCCATGGGATCTGAGGGCAGTGATGGGAGAGTTGGTGGATGGGCAGGCTGAGTCTGCTGCTGGAGTGTTCTGTCTTTTGGGCAGCAATTCCTGATGAGAGCAGTAACAGGTGAACATCCAGAGTCTTCTCATGATGGGAGCCATGTGAAAAGCTCTTGACATTTTTGACATAGGAACTAGAAAATCAGTGGATGAAAAGGTCACCTAGCCTTTTGGTTGGCTTCTGGCTCTGCCAGAAGTGTCATACTGGGCATAACTAGTCTTGGTAGGACACCCTTTATGACTCTTTGTCTAGGAGACTTTATTTTTCCCTTATAGGTTAAGTAAACAAAGGCTGAGAAACATGACTTGCCTCAGGATCCACATTCACAATAAATGCATTCTACCTGGCTTCAGAACCCTAATTGTTTTGTGTGTTAATTTTCTTCCTCGAGATGGTTTGTATTGGAGCTCACCTGAGGAAGGCATGTCTACTGCTCTACTGCTCTTTTGAAGTTTCTCATTTCCTTCTGGAACTCTCCTATTTTTTTTCCTATTCCTCAATCTCTTCGACTTTGTTTTGTTATTTTTGAGACAGGGTTTCATGTAGCCTAGGCTGGCTTCCAATTTGCTACAAAGTCAAGGATGACCTTGAATTTCTGATTTTCCTGCTTCTACTTCGAGTACTGGGATTAGAGATGTGTGGCAAATGTGTTTGGTTTATGTAGTGCTGGGGTCACTACATGCTAAACCAGAATTCTGTCAGCCGAGCTTTATCTTTTTTTTTTTTTTTTTTTTTTTTGGTTTTTCGAGACAGGGTTTCTCTGTGGCTTTGGAGGCTGTCCTGGAACTCGCTTGGTAGTCCAGGCTGGTCTCGAACTCACAGCGATCCGCCTGCCTCTGCCTCCCGAGTGCTGGGATTAAAGGCGTGCGCCACCAACGCCCGACCGAGCTTTATCTTTATCCTGGCCTTTTGTTGCTTTATGTCGTTGTTTGTTTTGAGACAGGATCTCACTCTGTAGCCTGGCTTGGAACTCTTGCTGTATCCAGGTTGTCCTCATGTTTGCAGTAATCCTTTAGCCTCAGCCTGCAGAGTGCTGGGATTACAGGTCTGAGCCACCACTCCTGGCTCATCCTGACTTTTTAAAGTAAAATTTAATGTAGTTGACCAATGCCCTGTTTTCCAAATGCACCTGCTGAGGTAAGACAGTTAAAGGTCTTACTGTAAGCCTCTACAAGTAGTGGTGAGTTTTGGTACCTGTGAGCTTGCTTCTATTTTTGGCTCAAGGTGATCTACTGGGATTCCAGGTCCATGCTCAGGGCCATTGGGCACAGCTGTGCAGGTTGTATTCAACATGGATGTCCCTCCTCCCCAGGGATGAGAACTGCAATTCTGTGTGCCAAATTGCATGACTGCACCAAAGCCCAGGGGCCTTCTGGGTAGGTGGCCTTGACTGTTTTGGAGTAGCTCAGGGTTGTCTTGCTCCTGCATGGCACTCTTCTCATATTCAGAGATGGCATCTCTGTGACATAATGGGGATCTTCCACTCACTGCCTCACCTTCCCAAGAGTGACGGATGGCTGAGCCTGACAACGTGAATTTGGTTCCACATGCTGGAAGGAGCAGCCAACTGCTACAGCTGTCCTCTAGCCTGCACACACCCCTGGTACATCTCCCTCCCCACCCCAATGATAATAAATAAAAATGTAAAATCTAAATGAATGAGTAGGGAACAGGTGCTGCTTGGCCTCAGCCCCTTCTTTTATGGCTTTACAGGCACTGTGTTTTCACTTTGCCCTGCTTCCCAAGAGCAAGTAGAGGTTGGTAGTTTTGTGTAAAGTTGGCCAAGTGTTAAATACTGCTCCAGATTCTCTAAAGCCCCGTGAGTTCTAAGGAGTTGTAGCTTCTAAATTAAGGTTATGCTCTCTAGCAGCTATATAAACTTTCAAGAGAAGCACTTTTATTCTCCCGGGGCCTGGCATGGTGGTGCACACTTTTAATCCCAGCACTCTGAGGCAGAGGCAGGTGGATCTCTGTGAGTTCAAGGCCAGCCTGGTCTACAAAGTGAGTTCAAGGACAGCCAAAGCTGTTACACAGAGAAACCTTGTCTTAAAACAAACAAACAAACAAAAAAGGTGGGGAACAATAGGTGATGACCCCCTATATTGCCTGTAGCCTCCGTGTGTGTACCCAGACATATTTACACAGGCATATACACCCCCACACACACACACGTACTCACACCTTATCCTCCCTTCTCTTGTCAAAGATGCACAAACGCTCCATGAGCAGGCTTAATTGCAAGGTTTGTGGAAGAAGGCAAATCTAAGATTTTGACAACTTGTGCCGCATATGGTGATTCCTACCCTGTCTTTTAAATGAATCAGGGCTTCCTATAAAAGCACTAGTATTAGGAGTGTGAGAGGGGATGCATGAATTGACCAGGACAAAAGGCAGTAGTAGGAGTATGTGCATTAGGTGTGGACACTCAGCATATCTACCAAAGTGATCCCATTATTCGCGCTACCCAGTTGATGGATGGTCAGTGGTTGCTTTGAATTCCTTTGCTGCCCATTCCTGAATCCTCAGGCCTTCAAACCAACCCGAAGTAATGCCTGGGCCTTAGTGGGCCTTCAAGACAGTTCTGCGTTGTCAGGGTAACATCTCTTTTCAGGGGTCAGTGTCCACACTATGGTGCTGGGTAGGGACTTAGAACTTAGTCTTGGATGAAACTGAATGTTAAGGCTGGCTCTCTACTGGGAGGAGTGTTCCTTAATAAGTTACGTAAGCTAGGAAGCTTAATTTTCTTCATCCTTAATAGGGATGCTAATATTTGAAGGTCAGTTGTGAAGAGGATGTGCAGATATGATTATTTCCATACCTCATCAAGAAAGCATCATCTGAGCCGGGCGTTGGTGGCGCACACCTTTAATCCCAGCACTCGGGAGGCAGAGGCAGGCGGATCGCTGTGAGTTCGAGATCAGCCTGGACTACCAAGCGAGTTCCAGGACAGCCTCCAAAGCCACAGAGAAACCCTGTCTCGAAAAACCAAAAAAAAAAAAAAAAAAAAAAAAAAAAAAAGAAAGCATCATCTGTCTACATGTGGGATTGAACCCACCCTCTTGTTTATGTCTAGAGAGTGTCCTGCCATTGAGCTATTCCTTCCTTACCTTGCCTCTTATGCAAAATCTTAGAGAAGTTTGGATGGGAGAACTGTGGACTGAGGGTTGCCCAGTGACATGACTCACTAGGTTCCAAAAATTGTTGGTGCCCATGTAGCTGCTAGTGAACTACCAAGGGAGTCTGGGAAATTCTAATTCAGCAGCTCTGGGTGGGTGGGACCCAGGAAGCATAATTACCAACCGAATTCTGATGATCTTGACTGACAGGTGAATTTGGGAGCCATCCTGTTCTGTCAGGGGCAGAACTGGCCTCTTCTGCCATCACTGCCTTATCACTTAGAGCAGTAGTTCTCAACCTTCCTAATTCAGTGACCCTGAGAACAGTTCCTCGTGCTTTTGTGGCCTCCCCAATCATAAAATAATTTTGTTGTTACTTCATAACTGTAATTTTGTATCATTAGCTATCTGATGTATAGGTTATCTGATATGGGACCCCTTCATGACCCATAGGTTGAGAACCACTCACTGAGAATACACTGCAGACAACATGGTCTTTCTGGCAGCTGGGAAGACCCCACCCTTTGGGGACCTGTTCCATGCCCTAGGTGGGATCCAGGTCCCCCTCAGGCTAAGAGCAAAAGGTAGAGGAGACTACACCTGGGCCTCTTGTTGGGCTTCACAGTAAATGGAATAGGTGTGGATTGGTTTCCTGACCAGGATGGGGAGGCCTGCTACAGGCTGATTAGATTGTCCATCCCATTCCCTAGGACACAGACCCAGTAGCTGGCTGACCTGTGTGTGCCACCTCTTGACAAGGCTTTCTATGTCCTAAGCTGAGCGCCAGCTCCTCTGTCCTCTAGGTGCTCTGACTTGGTGCTGCTGTCACTGATGAGCCCTCTTCTGCCTGGCAGCCATGTTTAGCTCTTCATTATTACACACTCGGGGGCCTCCCTCGGGAGTAAACTATTTGATTGCAGACAGAGGTAACATTCCTGGTATCACATCATAAACGATAAGGACATGGATGACAGGGAGACAGTGCTGAGAGACCCTGGGAGAAGTGTGTTGGCACGCACCTGTCATTTCAGGACTTGGGAGACTGATGCAGGAGGATCTGTGTGAGTTTAAGGCCAGCCTGGTCTACATATTGAGTTTCAGGCCAGTGAGGCCCTGTCTCAAAGACAGGCAAGCATGAACATATGAAAAGAAAGGAAACAGGTAAGGAGAAAAGAAAGTATGAAGACTGAGCAAGAGAGGGGCCAAGAAGGGTATATGTAAGGCAAGTGAAATCAAATTTGGATGGAGGCCTGGGGAATGTGGCTTAGTAGTAGATTGTTTGCCTCCAATGTGCAAGGCTCTAGGTGACATCCTCAGCATAAGGGTGGGGGTGACAATGAGGATGTAGATGATCCTTGCCATTGTTTTATGGTGACTGTGACATGACATCCTTGATCACCCTGTTTATGAGGTGCAGTCTTTCAAAAGAGGCATTCAGTCAGGAAGTTTTGGGCTTGCCTTCCCAGCAGTGAGATCTCTGGGACTGTGGGGCGTGTGCACATGACTCACCTGACCACAAGACTTCCCTAGTTTTCAGCCCTGAACACCTACCTGTTCCTTCTCACTTAAACACCTACCATGACTTAGCAGCTGAGCCCTAACAACCGCCCTGCCTTCTGCATTCTCCGCCACCAGGCAAGGACTGCCATTTGTACCTCTTCTCTCTGGCCACCTCCTCCCTCTTTACTGCTGTGTTTCCTAGGAGCCAGAGTCCTCTGCGATCAGCTGACAAATCCTCCATGGGCTTTCGTACAAAGCCCTTTTCCTCTCTGTGTCTCAGATTTCTGACCTATAAGATGAACCTCGGGCTAACTGCTGGTCGTGTGGAGTTGTGAATGAGGCCTTTGGGGAAGTGTTTCTTGTCGGGTAAAAGATGCCATGGTGAGATCCACACAGTCCCTTCTCTCTCTCTCTCATTCTACCTGCCCTCCTGCCCCAAGTCCTGTTTCTTCCCTCTGACTATTTGCAGTACAGATAAGAAAGACATGTAGTCTACGAACCCCTGAAGACCTCACTTTCATCATCCATCGATCTCTTACAATCTCCTACCCCATCAGAAAGTGCGGAACACGGCCTCCCATCCTTGGAGAAGCACACATGTAACACATGTTTGGGGAAAAAGATTTTTCAGGCTGGGGTGTAGCACTTGTGTAGATGTTCAAGGTCCTGAGTTCTGTCTGCAGCACCACAGAAAGAGAAAAGAAAACCTAACATTATAGAGTTTAAGTCAGATCTAAAAGTTGATTATTTCTACCGGGTAATGGTGGTACACACCTTTAATCCCAGAACTCAGGAGACAGAGGAAGGCTGATCTCTGTGAGTTCCAGGCCAGCCTGGTCTACAGAATAAGTTCTAAGACAGTCAGGGCTACACAGAGAAACCCTGTTTTGGAAACCAACAAGAAGTCACTTATCTTGCACACTGAGCAGTTGTGGCTGACAATTCTGCATAGGAACTGTTGCTGTGGTGGCTGAAGGCCTCTGCTGGTCTGGACAGAGCAGCAGGCTTGGCTATGCAGCTGGGCATGGAGCCCCAGGTGGTGCTGGGTGTAGTGAAGAGCCTGCAGGCCCTGGGTGAGGTGACTGAGGCTGAGCATTGTTCCAAGTGCTGGGAGCTGACTGCTGAGGGTGAGGGGATTGCCCAGGAGGGCAGCCATGAGGCCCATGTGTCAAGGGCCTGGTGCAGAGTGAGCTCATGTCCAACAAGTGGATCCAAGAAGACAAGAGTGCATCAGAGGGGCCCTGGGTGTTCCAAGCGGCGGGTAGTGTAGAGGATGAGGTACAGATCCATTGCAGCTGGCCCAGGCAGGCCAGGCTGAGAGGCTGGCTGAAAAGGAAAGAAATGAGCTCAGAAAGAGGAAGCTGCTGCCTGAAGTGAGCCTGAAAACCTATGGGTGAGCAAAGACAGGACCTTCAGCACAAGTGTGTCCAAGCAGGAGGCAGAGCTAGGGCAGAGATGATCTCCAGTGGCTCCTGAAGGGACCAGCCTTTCAGGCCCTACAACTGTGGTGTGGCCCAGACAGTGGCCACCTTCTCCTCTGCTCATGGTCCTCTCCCAGTTCTCACAGATCTTCTGGAGATGAGATTCTCTGAGATGCCTGCACACAACTTCATCGAGAGCTCCTGGAACTTGGATGAGCTCTTCCAGCCTCAGCAGCACCCAGCAAGTGACCAACATGACTCATTCTTCCTGCGAGATCTGGCTGAGGCCCTGCAGCTCCCAAGGGACTATGTCCAGCAGGTAAATGGACCCAGTCTCATGGCAGCTATGCCCCACAGGACCGCAAGTTTATCTGGAAGCTAGATGAGGCCCAGCTCTCACCACAGAAGTGAGCGCCTGTACCCTCTGCTGCTTAGCCCAGAAGAAACCCTTCACACCAGCAAGCACTTCTCCACTGATTGTGTGCTCCAGAATGAGATGCTAGACACCACATACCTGGCCAAGTTGCACCAGATCGAGGGGGGTGACAGCCAACCACAGACTCACCCTGGGTCACCTCATGGGCGTGCTGAGGGAGTTTTTCACTATGCCGGGAATCACCCAATTGTGCTTCAAGCCAGCCTACCACCCCTACACAGAGCCCAACAAGGAAGTGTTCAGCTACCACCAAGCCTAAAGAATTGGGTAGAAGTTGGCAACTCTGGGTTCCTTTGCCCTGAGATGCTCCTGCCCATGGGGTTCCCCGAGGTTGTGTTTGTATTGGTTAAATGATCCTGCTGCTCACTGAGGGACAGAGGGAGGAGAGGTGGTTAGTCTGCCCTCAGAGAGCTTAGGGTTTGCCCAAGGGAAAGAAGCCAAGCTCTACCCAGTGGAGCTGAAGTGGAGATGCTGAGCCCAGGGGCAGACCTTGGGGACAATAAGTTAGGAAGGCCCAAGAAGGGAGTTCAGGGGAGCATGGGGAATTTACAGCTGGGTAGTATAAGAAGATTGAGATTGTGGCCGTGTGGCCTCATCGGCTGGCTCTCCCCAGGTCTCCACTTACAGGTTGTGATCCAGTCTGCCTCAGTGGTTCTTCTCTGAAAGGTTTCCCCATGTTCCGTTCTGCAGTGGCTTGTTAGGCTCAGTTTTCAGCCAGGAGCACCTGAGCTCGGCAGGAGGATGTGAGCATCAGAAGTGGCAAAGTCCAGAGTCAATATAATCCCTGTGGTGCCCGTGCCCACTCTCAAGGGTCAGAACTCTCTCTGGGGCATCAGTCAACCTCATTAGGCCACTCAGAGATGGTCCTGATTGACCAATAGAGGCAAGAAGATAGGCGGGGCTAGGAGAATGCTGGAGAGGCAAGAGGAGGAAAGAGTAACAGGTCAGACCCTTCTCCAGTAAGGTAAGACCACATGGAAATACTTAGATGAATAGAAATGGGTAAATAAATAAGAGAGCTAGCTAGTAAGAAGCCCTAGTCATTCAGCCAACATTTTATAATTAATATAGTGTCCGTGTGCTTATTTGGGACTAATCGACCAGGATGGAAAGAAACTTCAGCTACATGATCCTTAGGTGTGACCCATTTCATTATGTTCCTAAATATTGTGCCAGAATGACAATACAAACTGCCTCCTATTATCCAGTGGCATAAACCTTAAAATCAGGCAGCTTTTCAGAGAGTGAGGCCAGCTGTCCCCCCACCCCCCCAAGACAGGGCTTCTCAGTGTAGCCTTGACTGTCTTGGAACTCAGTAGACCAGGCTGGCCTCTAACTCACAGAGATCCGCCTGCCTCTGCCTTCCACGTGCTGGGATTAATGGTGTGTGCCACCACCATCTTGGCAGAGGGTGAGATTTTTGTGTCACATCCCACTACATGCAGAGTTAGTTATACAGGGAAAAGTACAGTAAGACCAAGTGGTCACACAAGGCCAACTTTTTTTTCTTTGAACACAATGGACTGAGTTTTATTAATATGCACACCAAATTATTGAATGGTGACTTCATGATGCTTTCCTCTTAAAGATGGCCCATGTAGGTACAAAAATGCAGAGATGTCTGCATAGGTGAGATGTTTGCTTGAGAGGACTCTTCAGCAGCAGTCTGACCTAGGCTTCACTATGTGTGGAGAGTGTGTGTTGACAGGCCGCTGTCCACACCAGTGGTGTTTAGAGCACGTCCTGACAAATGGGACAGTAGAGATCGTCTTCCGTGAAGGATGGGGCCACCAAGAGCTCCTCTGTCAGGAGGAGGTGGACAGGTGGTGCTGGCAACGGTGGCTGAAGTGGTGGAGGTGGTGGCCCTGCCTCCCTGAAAACACCCAGAGCGGGAGGGGCAATGTAAGAAAACAAAGTGGTTGTTTCCGTGCCCCAGGGAAGGGCGATGACCCTCACAGTGTCCCCCGTTCTTAGCCACAAGCTGGGGGACCCCATTCTTATATCTCTTAGCCATAAGCTGGGGGAGACAATCTCCTATACCTGGATCCCTTTCTATAAAGAGATCTTCCCACCTCATGCATAGGAAGTCTTGATTTTGTAAAGTATGGAGCAGATTGAAAGTTGTGGGGAAGAAAAAATTATGTCAGTAGAAGGAAGGAAGAAAGCCAGAGAAAGGATGGCCTGGGAAGGGAAAGTGCTCAGGAAAACAGTACAGGAGAGGGGACTTCTAGAGAAGGTTGTAGTGGCCTGTGGTCTGGGAGCACCCACACCCACGGCCATCCAAAAGCTGCCAGAGGCCTCGGTGGCGACTGCGGGTATGGAGTGGAGGAGGCGATTAAAGGGGCCGTCCAGTTCCAGCCAAAGACCTGTGGCGGCGGGAAGGGGAAGGAAGGTGGGCTGTGCTCGCGGTGGACGCTATGTGTGCCCAGTGCGAACTGATGTGCGCACAGGCTAGAATGCAGCGCAGAGCGTTAACGTTAAGTCAGCTTTTGAGATCCTGATTTTGGAAACTAATAAGCAGAGTGGGTTTGGAGTGCAACCCCGTCCTCGCCTAATCTCAAGCCACGTATTATAAAGTATATCCGTGTCATTTTCTTGTTGATTCCTGTCACATCTCGTGAAGTATGACTGGACACTAAACAGAAGCAGGTCACCCCATGGCTAGAAAGACGGCAGCAAGGGTGTCAGAGGCAAACGCAGGTCTGATTTCTAGATCCACAGTTCCACCTGCGTATAATCCCAGGTCATCAAGGGAGGGCCCACCCAGGCGCGGCTAGCATCTGCTACCCAGCAGCCTTCCTACGTGAACTCACTCTCTTCTAATCGCTGCATAGCTGCTGTTTACTCACTGCTTTATCCTGGTGGATAATACATCTATCACAGAAGTGCTAAATCTAGCCAATTAGCGTATTTGTGAGACCACGCCTTTTCTTTCTTTTCTTTTCTTCCTTCCTTCCTTCCTTTTTTCAGTTTAACACCAAACATCCACTCCTGGTAGAATATTCTTGAAGAATATTTGGAGTAGGGTATAGCTTAGTGATAGATTGCTTACAGGAGGCCCTGGATTACACACACACACACACACACACACACACACACACACACACACACACACTAATATAGTGACCGTGTTACTAAATCTTCTATTTCTTTTTTGTTTTGTTTTGATTTCAAGACAGGTTTTCTTTGCTTAGATTTGGCTGTCCTGAAACTTGCTCTGTAGATCATGTGGCCTCAACCTCACAGAGATCTGCCCGCCTCTGTCTATAGACTGCTGGGTTAAAGTGGTGCACCACCACCACCCACCTTTTCTGTTTCTTTTCGAGTGCTTTGTCCCCAAGCCCAGAATCCCCCTCCTTCTTCAAAAGCCCTCTGTGCACATGCAGTCTATAAGGAGCTCGCTTTCGGTGTCATGTAATGGCTGAATTATTCTGTCAGCTCTGAGGGCAACTTAATTTTGACTTTGTTTCTTGAACGGATTAATGTCTCATGAATGAATAAAAGGATGGATGAACACCAAGCTGATCTCACTTAAGGAAATGACAAATGGGGTGTGATGGTGATGGTGTACAACTTTAATCCCAGCACTTGGGAGGCAGAGGCAGACTGATCTCTGTGAGATTGAGGCCATTCTGTTCCACAGAACAAGTTTCAGGATAGCCAGAGCTACAAACAGAGAAACCCTGTTTTGGAAACAAACAAACAAGAAGTCGCTTATTTTGCACACCAAGCACAGTAGAAGCAGCCGTGGCTGACAATAGGAACTGTTGCTGTGGTGGCTGGAGGTCTCTGCTGGCCTGGACAGAGCAGCAGGCTTGGCTATGCAGCTGGGCATGGAGCCCCAGGTGGTGCTGGGTGTAGTGAAGAGCCTGCAGGCCCTGGGTGAGGTGACTGAGGCTGAGCATTGTTCCAAGTGCTGGGAGCTGACTGCTGAGGGTGAGGGGATTGCCCAGGAGTGCAGCCATGAGGCCCATGTGTCAAGGGCCTGGTGCAGAGTGAGCTCATGTCCAACAAGTGGATCCAAGAAGACAAGAGTGCATCAGAGGGGCCCTGGGTGTTCCAAGCGGCGGGTAGTGTAGAGGATGAGGTACAGATCCATTGCAGCTGGCCCAGGCAGGCCAGGCTGAGAGGCTGGCTGAAAAGGAAAGAAATGAGCTCAGAAAGAGGAAGCTGCTGCCTGAAGTGAGCCTGAAAACCTATGGGTGAGCAAAGACAGGACCTTCAGCACAAGTGTGTCCAAGCAGGAGGCAGAGCTAGGGCAGAGATGACCTCCAGCGGCTCCCGAAGGGACCACCAGCCTTTCAGGCCCTACAACTGTGTGTGCGCCCAGACAGTGGCCACCTTCTCCTCTGCTCACGGTCCTCTCCCAGTTCTCACAGATCTTCTGGAGATGAGATTCTCTGAGATGCCTGAGCACAACTTCATCGAGAGCTCCTGGAACTTGGATGAGCTCTTCCAGCCTCAGCAGCACCCAGCAAGTGACCAACATGACTCATTCTTCCTGCGAGATCTGGCTGAGGCCCTGCAGCTCCCAAGGGACTATGTCCAGCAGGTAAATGGGCCCAGTCTCATGGCAGCTATGCCTCACAGGACCGCAAGTTTATCTGGAAGCTAGATGAGGCCCAGCTCTCACCACAGAAGTGAGCGCCTGCACCCTCTGCTGCTTAGCCCAGAAGAAACCCTTCACACCAGCAAGCACTTCTCCACTGATTGTGTGCTCCAGAATGAGATACTAGATACCACATACCTGGCCAAGTTCCACCAGATCGAGGGGGGTGACAGCCAACCACGGACTCACCCTGGGTCACCTCATGGGCGTGCTGAGGGAGTTTTTCACTATGCCGGGAATCACCCAGTTGTGCTTGAAGCCATCCTACCACCTCTACACAGAGCCCAGCAAGGAAGTGTTCAGCTACCACCAAGCCTAAAGAATTGGGTAGATTGGGTAGAAGTTGGCAACTCAGGGATCCTTTGCCCTGCCCATGGGGTTCCCTGAGAATATGTCTGTTATGGTTAAACGATCCTGCTGCTCACTGAGGGACAGGGAGGAGAGGTGGCTAGAAGTTGGCAACTCAGGGATCCTTTGCCCTGCCCATGGGGTTCCCTGAGAATATGTCTGTTATGGTTAAACGATCCTGCTGCTCACTGAGGGACAGGGAGGAGAGGTGGCTAGCCCACCCTCAGAGAGTTTAGGGTCTGCCTGGGGAGAGGAGCCAAGCTCTACCCAGTGGAGCTGAAGTGGAGATGCTGAGCCCAGGGGCAGACCTTGGGGACAAGAGGGGAGTCCAGGGGACCATGGGGAATTTACAGCTGGGTAGTATAAGTAGATGAAATCATGGACCAGCTTCTCTGTGCTCCCATAGGACATTTGAACATGTGGCCTCAATGGCTCACTCTTCCCCGGGTCTCCACTGGTGGGTTGTGATCCAGTATGCCTCAGTGGTTCTTCTCTGAAAGTTTTCCCCATGTTCCATTCTGCAGTGGCTTGTTAGGCTCAGTTTTCAGCCAGGAACACCTGAGCTCGGCAGGAGGATGTGAGCATCAGAAGTGGCAAAGTCCAGAGTCAGATATAATCCCTGTGGTGCCCGTGCCCACTCTCAAGGATGAGAACTCTCTCTGGGGCATCAGTCAACCTCATTAGGCCACTCAGAGATGATCCTTAGGTGTGGCCCATTTCTTTATGTTCCTGAATAGTGTGCCAGAATGACAATACAAACTGCCTCCTATTATCTAGTGGCATGAACCTTAAAGAGGGTGAGGTCACCTCCCCCCCTCCCGAGACAGGGTTTCTCAGTGTAGCCTTGACTGTCCTGGAACTCAGTAGACCAGGCTGGCCTGGAGCTCACAGAGATCCTCCTGCCTCTGCCTCCCAAGTGCTGGGATTAATGGTGTGTGCCAGCACCACCCTGCAGAGGGTGAGATTTTTATGTCACACCCCACTACATGCAGAGTTAGTTATAGAGGAAAAAGTACAGTAAGACGAAGTGGTCACACAAGGGGTGCTTTTTTGTTTGTTTGTTTGTTTGTTTGTCTCAGCACGATAGACTGAGTTAATTTTATTAATATGCACATCAAATTATTGAATGGTGACTTCATGATGCTTTCCTCTTAAAGACGGCCCGTGCAGGTACAAAAATGCAGAGATGTCTGCGTAGGTGAGATGTTTGCTTGAGAGGACTCTTCAGCAGCAGTCTGACCTAGGCTTCACTATGTGTGGAGAGTGTGTGTTGACAGGCCGCTGTCCACACCAGTGGTGTTTAGAGCACGTCCTGACAAATGGGACAGTAGAGATCGTCTTCCGTGAAGGATGGGGCCACCAAGAGCTCCTCTGTCAGGAGGAGGTGGACAAGTGGTGCTGGCAACGGTGGCTGAAGTGGTGGAGGTGGTGGCCCTGCCTCCCTGAAAACACCCAGAGCGGGAGGGGCAATGTAAGAAAACAAAGTGGTTGTTTCCGTGCCCCAGGGAAGGGCGATGACCCTCACAGTGTCCCCCGTTCTTAGCCACAAGCTGGGGGACCCCATTCTTATATCTCTTAGCCATAAGCTGGGGAGACAATCTCCTATACCTGGATCCCTTTCTATAAAGAGATCTTCCCACCTCATGCATAGGAAGTCTTGATTTTGTAAAGTATGGAGCAGATTGAAAGTTGTGGGGAAGAAAAAATTATGTCAGTAGAAGGAAGGAAGAAAGCCAGAGAAAGGATGGCCTGGGAAGGGAAAGTGCTCAGGAAAACAGTACAGGAGAGGGGACTTCTAGAGAAGGTTGTAGTGGCCTGTGGTCTGGGAGCACCCACACCCACGGCCATCCAAAAGCTGCCAGAGGCCTCGGTGGCGACTGCGGGTATGGAGTGGAGGAGGCGATTAAAGGGGCCGTCCAGTTCCAGCCAAAGACCTGTGGCGGCGGGAAGGGGAAGGAAGGTGGGCTGTGCTCGCGGTGGACGCTATGTGTGCCCAGTGCGAACTGATGTGCGCACAGGCTAGAATGCAGCGCAGAGCGTTAACGTTAAGTCAGCTTTTGAGATCCTGATTTTGGAAACTAATAAGCAGAGTGGGTTTGGAGTGCAACCCCGTCCTCGCCTAATCTCAAGCCACGCATTATAAAGTATATCCGTGTCATTTTCTTGTTGATTCCTGTCACATCTCGTGAAGTATGACTGGACACTAAACAGAAGCAGGTCACCCCATGGCTAGAAAGACGGCAGCAAGGGTGTCAGAGGCAAACGCAGGTCTGATTTCTAGATCCACAGTTCCACCTGCGTATAATCCCAGGTCATCAAGGGAGGGCCCACCCAGGCGCGGCTAGCATCTGCTACCCAGCAGCCTTCCTACGTGAACTCACTCTCTTCTAATCGCTGCATAGCTGCTGTTTACTCACTGCTTTATCCTGGTGGATAATACATCTATCACAGAAGTGCTAAATCTAGCCAATTAGCGTATTTGTGAGACCACGCCTTTTCTTTCTTTTCTTTTCTTCCTTCCTTCCTTCCTTTTTTCAGTTTAACACCAAACATCCACTCCTGGTAGAATATTCTTGAAGAATATTTGGAGTAGGGTATAGCTTAGTGATAGATTGCTTACAGGAGGCCCTGGATTACACACACACACACACACACACACACACACACACACACACACACACTAATATAGTGACCGTGTTACTAAATCTTCTATTTCTTTTTTGTTTTGTTTTGATTTCAAGACAGGTTTTCTTTGCTTAGATTTGGCTGTCCTGAAACTTGCTCTGTAGATCATGTGGCCTCAACCTCACAGAGATCTGCCCGCCTCTGTCTATAGACTGCTGGGTTAAAGTGGTGCACCACCACCACCCACCTTTTCTGTTTCTTTTCGAGTGCTTTGTCCCCAAGCCCAGAATCCCCCTCCTTCTTCAAAAGCCCTCTGTGCACATGCAGTCTATAAGGAGCTCGCTTTCGGTGTCATGTAATGGCTGAATTATTCTGTCAGCTCTGAGGGCAACTTAATTTTGACTTTGTTTCTTGAACGGATTAATGTCTCATGAATGAATAAAAGGATGGATGAACACCAAGCTGATCTCACTTAAGGAAATGACAAATGGGGTGTGATGGTGATGGTGTACAACTTTAATCCCAGCACTTGGGGGACAGAGGCAGGTGTATTTCTGTTGGGTGCCAGCTTGCTTTACTGAGGGACTTAAAAAGCGGAAAAAGAAAAAAAAAGAGGGAGGTAATGATCCCAGCACAGGAAGACTGCTTGTGTAGCAGCACCTGGGTGGGTCTTCTCTTGATGGCCTGGGATTATAGGCAGATGGAACTGTAGCTCTCAGGACACCCTTTCTTCCGGTCTTCACCCTTCTGATTATACTGCCATTCCCGCCCTTCAGGGACGTTTTTCTTTCTCTTTCTCCCTCTCTTGGTTTTGTGTTTTGACTTTGAGAACTGCTCTGAATAAACCCCAAATCAAGATCTGGCTCTCGCTGAGATCTGTGTGGGTAGAGGTTTGTCCCTTTGTTTTCTTGGCTGCTGTAATTGCAGGCCTTCCTCAGGCTTTGTCCTGTTTCTGAGACTGCCCCCATGTGTGAGAGGTGTCTGCCTAGCATGCATCATTGTCATGGTGGGGAGTGCCCAAAGACCCTTGTTTCACATTACCCAGGCCTCGGATTGCAGTGAGATAGGGGTCTGAATGGGTCTGCCTCTCAAACTGTCCTGCGTCTGGATTGATCGGAAGAGAGAACAAAGATCTAAAGCAAAGCTGTGTGGAGTCTGGGTGGGGCTTCAGCCCTCTCCCATGAAGGGACCCAGATCAGACAAGCTGAGCTCTGCCACGGGCAGCCTCAGCCATCCTTTTCTCTCCTCTTCATTTGCATAGATTTGAGCCAGTTAGGCTTCAGCCTAAGCCCTTTTTAGAAACCAGACTGTAGCCCAGCTGTCTCTTTTTTTTCAAACCTCTAGAACGCTACGCTATGGGGCACAGCAGAGTAAACCCTGAGAAGATATAGCCCTGAGAAAGTCTGTGTGATTCCGTTTGTAGAGGTGGAGTGATTTTGAATATACTAGGGCTGCTTTGTTACTTTAAAGGAAGCCACGCGGGGTCTGTTAGCAACATGAGGGTTTTCATTTTTGTGTGCTGTAATCCTACCCCTGGAAAGGCTGAGGCAGGAAGATTGTGGGGTGTGTGGGCTACACAGAAGAGACCCTATCTCAAATGGAAAACCAAAAAAATAACAAATAAAAAAGAGAGCATAATATTTTCAGTGGCCCGTAAATGTCATCGGTTTTCCAGATAAAACAGGACCAGATCCCAAAGCTAGAAGATAATGAGGGCCCAAGCTAGAAGATAATGAGACTCCTGACTCCTAGCCTAGTGCTTTTTCAGTCATGGCAATGATGGGACATGACAGAATATTCCAATATTGATTCTTTTATATTTTTCTTTTCTTTTCTTCTACTTAAAAACATTTTTTAGGCCAGGCGGTGGTGATGCACGCCTTTAATCACAGCACTCGGGAGGCAGAGGCAGGTGGATCTCTGTGAGTTGGAGACCAGCCTGGTCTACCGAGTGAGTTCCAGGACAGGCTCCAAAACAATACAGAGAAACCCTGTCTCGAAAAACCA
The DNA here is from genome assembly GCF_017639785.1 of Mesocricetus auratus. Taxonomy (NCBI): domain Eukaryota; kingdom Metazoa; phylum Chordata; class Mammalia; order Rodentia; family Cricetidae; genus Mesocricetus; species Mesocricetus auratus. The sequence goes on along the minus strand of NW_024429266.1, from coordinate 180,351,098 downwards.
AAAAAAAAAAAAAAAAAAACCAAAAAACAAAAAACAAAAACAAAAAAACATTTTTTAGTCTAGGTATGGTGGCACATGCCTGTAGTCCCAAGCTCTCAGGGGTGGAGGCTTCCTTCCTTCCTTCCTTCCTTCCTTCCTTCCTTCCTTCCTTCCTTCCTTCCTTCCTTCCTCCCTCCCTCCCTCCCTCCCTCCCTCCCTCCCTCCCTCCCTCCCTCCTTCCCTCCCTCCCTTCCTCTCCCCTCCTCTTTCTCCCCTCCCCTCTCCATGCCTGCCAGGCTGGCCTGGAACTCACTGTGTAGACCAGCCTGGCCTTCAACTTTTGGTGATCTTCCTGTCTCTGCTTCCCCAATGTTTACAAGTGTGTACCCTCAATGCTGGCTTTCAAATTTTCTATGATTATATAACACATTATAGACATAGGTACATTTTGAAATAATTTTCACTTAAGAGTAATTTTATATTTATAAGGCATTACAGAGATAGCCTAGCCACAGAGGTCTTCCCTCCCAGTTTTCATATCATTTTACTTTAGGAGAATATTGATGGTCCAGTATCAGAGCACTAATATTAATTAAAATCAGGGTAGGGCTGAAGCTCAGTTGCTAGAGTGCTCGCCTAACATGCACCAAGTCCTAGGATGCATTCCTGGCTCACAATTCAGAGGTGGAGGCAGGAGGATTAAGCAGGGAGTCGAAGCTGGCTTGGGATATATCAGACCTTGTTTAAAAAAATTGAAGTCCACACCTGTTGTTTGGTTTGTTTTATCTCAGTGATGCTGGGGACTGAGCCAGGCCCTCCTACATGGAAAACGAGGGCTATGCCTACCACTTTTCTACACCCTGCCTGCCCTCTACTTACTTCATCTACTTATTTTTGAATAGTGTTTTGCCTGCATGAATGTCTTGCACCATATGTGTTCCTGGTGCCTCAAGAGGTCAGAAGAGGCCATTAGATCTCCTGGGACTGGAGTCACAGACAGTTGTGAACTGCCATGTGGGTGCTGGGAATTGAACCCAGGTCCTCTGGAAGAAGATGCAATGCTCTTAACATTTGCCATCTCTCCAGCTCTCCTCTCCCATATTTTATTTTGATTTTCTTTCCAATACTTTTTTTCTACTCCAGGATCTCATCCATTTAGTCATCATGATTCCCTGATGTTTCTCTTGGTTATGACAGCTTTTTGAAATTTATTTTCATTTTATGTGCATTGGTGTTTCGCCTGTGTGTATGTCTGTGTGTAGGTGTTGCAACCCCTAGAACTGGAGTTATAAGGCAGTCTTAAGTTGCATACAGGTGCTGGGAATTGAACCTGTGCTCTCTGGAAAAGCAGCTAGTGCTCGTCCAGCTCTGGTTGTGACAGTTTTAATTACTTGCTTAGTAGTTTCTCTTCTGCTATATATGGCAATTTTCCCCATATAACTGTTTTGAACCCCTCTGGGGTAGTGTATAAGATGTTTACTTGTGTGTCTCTGTGTGTGCTTTGTATGGACTGGAGGTGTGACCCAGAACTCATGTCTGCTAACTAGGCCAATGCTCTACCATGAACCACACACCAGTCCCTTACACATTTTAAATCAACTGTTATATTGTACTGAGGTGGGGTCTATGCCATCTTCCACTGCCCCTGGCAATAATAATAGTCCTTTCTATAAAATAATGATAATAATAAATAACAACAATAATAAAACCCAACAATAATTCCTATTGTAAAATAACAATAAGTAACAAGATAGTAAAAACAATAGTAATATCTACTAGAAAAGTATCACAGAGCCTAAGTGTTGTCTAGAGAGTTAGATGCTTCCTGTTGCTTGGTGCTTTGATGCTGTCACAGGGGGGATCTGATGTAGGTGATCCCACACAGCTCAGGGAAAGCATCTGGTGGCCTGAAGTACTGCTGTCGAACTCCACCTCACATAAGGACATGTCTTTAAGACTGTGTGGTTGAAACCCTTACTCATGAAAGCATTGGGCTTGTCCAGGAAAGCTCTGCAAAAGAAAAGAACTTGGTCTCAGTGTCCATTTAACAATGGGGCAGAACTGTGGCGTGTGGAACACTTCCAATTGCTGGCCGTCAGATGCTGAGGACGAAGGCCGAGGGCGTAGCTCTGCGTGCTTAGTGTGTGAGAGGACCCGGATTCAAACCGTAGTACTTTATTCCCATAAAGGGAAAGCAAAGCCTCTGGGGCCAGATGTGGTGGGTGGTTCAGGCTTTAATACCAGCAGAACCAGGCAGGTCTCTATGGGTTCAAGAACATCCTGGTCCACACCACATGAGTTTCAGGACAGCTGAGGCTGCATAGTGAGACCCTGACTCAAAAAAAAGAAGAGGGAGGAGGAAACTTCTTTCTGGTGGTCATTGTAACTAGAAGTGATCTGGGAAATGACTTACCAGAGGTCCATCCCAGGATAGCAGCTTGAATACAGTCGTTAGCTGACAGGACAGGAGAGGCCCACGCCCCAAGAGTCTTGCTAGACAGATGTTGTACAGAGGGAAGGTAGAACCTGGGTCTGATAATTTCTCTTACCCAACACAGAATTTCTGCCATGTCTTGCAGGTATTTGAACAAGGAGCATACCCAAGACAGTGCTTCCCCTCCAATACTTAAAAAGTTGATGAGCAGTTTGTCCTGAGGCCCTATTGGCCATGGCTGTAACTGAGCCTGCCCCCTTTTCAGAACACAGACCCCGTTTCCAAGGGGTGGTTAAGTTCACTGAACAAAAGGGCTGACAGCAGGGAAATACTTTGCAAAATGCAAATGCTTAATAATAAATGAGCATTAGAAGCTAGCCCGAGGCCGCTGTGTTCAAGGAAACCCATCTGCTGGAGTGGGACAGGAGACTATTTTCAGGGCAGGAGGGACTTGAGGCAACACAGAATGGTGAATGGGGCAGCCTCCTGAGGGATTTAAGTGGTACGGAAATGCAGATATAGAATTAGAGAAAGAGCAACAGCCTTGCGCAGGGACTCTTCACTCTCCCAAACGCTGATTTCATTGACCTAAATCAGGCCCCTGCTCCTATGTGCTGGGACCTATTTTAAGAGAGTCATAAATATACAGACTCGGAAGTGCCTGGTGAGGGGTGGCAAGAGGATGTGGTTGCACTCCAGGACAGAATCCGGCTCAGATCACACTCCCCGCCCCTGAATTCCAGGTGCCTGGAGGGATGGCACTGAGCTGGCATCCCTGAGTTTGCAAAGAGGTGCTGGGAGGCTGTTCTAAACAAAAGAGGTCACTGACTAAAGCATGGGTGGTGGGAGCTGAAAAGAAGGGGGCCCTAGGAACCTCTTCTCCATCACACTGCACTGGAATTGCCCACTTGTCTAGAGGCTTTCATTGGATCTGCTGCTACTGGCTTCCCAGGATCGAGACCTACTCCACACACTTGTGTTCCCTTCATTGCTCGAGAGTCCAGGCCAAGGTTATAGAGTCAAAAATATACTAATTTTTAGCTTAGAGAAATAATTCAGGCCCTTCTCCTTTTCAGGTAAGGTGAATGATGGGCTTTGATTGCCCAGGCTGGCCAGGGCATGCAACATGGTGTGTACGAGGCCTCTAACTCAAACCAGGTTTTGTCAGGGATAGAGCACTGTGAGAAACAGTGACGGGTGTTACTGGGTAGGACTGAGATGTGGCAGCGTTGGGAAGACCAGGGCTCTGGATAGCTTTGCACACTCAGAGCTGGTCTTGAAAAGTGCTCCAGCCCTTGCCCAGCATGTGAGACCCCTGGTTCCTTTGAAGCAGCAGGAATTTGATACGAGTTTGCCTGGCCTGCTATTTTTGCAAGAAATAAGAAAGCTTTTGTGTCAGTTCTTTGAGGAGGTAGTGTGGTCTTCCTTGGGGTAATATAGCTCAAGCGTGGAGAGGCAACTTTCCCCCAACTCCATGTTCCTCCAGTTTCTTCCTTCTGTGACCCGAGAAATACTTTGTGGAGGGGGGAGGGAGTCACCTGAGCCAAAAGGGACACAGCGTCATTCAAGAACAAGTCAGTCTCTAGTGAGATGTTTACACCAGCTCATACCCATGGGTGCAGTGTGAGTCATTTAATCTAATTGGTTTAATAAGTAAACGATCTGTGTACAAAGAGGAGGGGGTTGGGCAGAAGAGGGAGGTGCTCTGCTATCTACAAATCCTAAGGAGTCAACTTTGAAGAAACTTGTTGCCAGCTCTCTAGGGATCTGTGGTAATTCAGCTGGGGGTGGGGATGCTTTGGGAAGGAGGAAGAATGGAGACCTCAGTGTCCTGGTGGCGGAGAGGTTGGACAGGTTCTCAGTGCCCATCCTAGCAAAGAAAAAGGAATCATTCACTGAGGTATACAGTTCAGCAGGGCTGGGGGTGTGGCCCAGTGCTTAGTGGTAGAGCTCTCACCTATCAAGTGCACCTCCCTCCAAAGTATAATTCAGTGCAAATTTAATTTCAAAAGTTTTGTTTTTGTTTGCTCCGATAAGGAACCAAGTACACAGTTGTTATCACTCCATTTTCTCTCTGTCCTCTAGGACAGGCAACCACAAGACTTCTCTCTCTTTCTCATTTATTTATTTATTTTGGTTTTTCTTTTTTTGTTTTTTTGTTTTTTTGAGACAGGGTTTCTCTGTGGCTTTGGAGACTGTACTGGAACTAGCTCTTGTAGACCAGGCTGGTCTCAAACTCACAGAGATCCGCCTGCCTCTGCCTCTAATGCTGGGACTAAAGAAGTGTGCCACCAATGCCCGGCATCTCTCTCTTTTTTTTTAGTCTTTGGGAATTTGCTTGTTCTGAACATTTCCTATGAACAGCCCATGTAATAGGTGCCCCATTGTGTCTGGGTTTTCCCTCTCACTTAAACAATCGTGTTTTCTGGTTTACTGATGTAGCATGAGTCTCGCAGTATCCACAGGAGACTGGCTTCAGGACCTGTGGTGCCCTGAGGATACCCACATCCAGGGATGCTCCAGTTCCTCACATTCATGCAACCCAGCACATGCTCCTGTATACTAGAAGTTATCCTAGATGGCTTGTGGTATCTGGTATAGCATAAACATGATGTAAATAATTGTATATATATTATGATATTACATGCAGGTATATACTACATTTTGTTCCTTTTTCTTTTCTTTCTTTTTTTCAGGGGTTGGGGGGGGTAAGACATGGTTGCATTTAGCCCAGACTAGCCTGAGACTTACAGTGTAGCTCGAGGATGGCCTTGAACTTCCAACTCTCCTTCCTACCCCACTGTGCCCTGTTTATGGGTGCTGGGAATTGAACCCAGCACTAAGGATGTGCTAAAGAAGCACTCTGCAAGGTGAGCTGCGTCCCTAGCCCACTTTGTTTCCGTGTGTGTCTTTTTGTTTGTTTGTTTTGTCTTGTTTGGTTTCTAGAGACAAGGTTTCCGTGTGTGACAGCATCAACTTTCCTGGAACTTGCTCTGTAGACCAGGCTGGCCTCGAACTCACAGAAATCCACCTGCCTCTGCCTCCCAAGAGCTGGGATTAAAGGCGTGCGCCACCACTGCCCAGCTATTTGTTTTGTCTTTTGAGATAAACCTGGAACTCACTGTGTAGACCAGGCTGGCCTCAAACTCACAGAGATCCTCCTGCCTCTATCTCCCAGTGCTGGAGTTGAAAGTGTACACTACCACCCTGGTTCTATTTTGTTTGTTTGTTTTTTGAAACAGGGCTTCCCGATAGAACTTCATCTATCCTGAGCTCACTGTGTAACCTGGGCTGACCTTGAACCCACTCTCTGATCCTGTGGTCTATGTCTGTCTCCCAAGGGTCTTCATTAATTACTGATGGACATTAGGTTGTTTACAGTTTGGGGTTATCAGGACTGGCACTGCTCTGGTGTTTTGTTTTGTTTTTTGCTTTTTGTTTTGTTTTGTTATATATTGTTGGCCTAGAACTCAAGAACGATCTTCCTACCTCTGCCTTCAGAGGTTTGGCTGTTTTTCCTTTGTTTGAGGGTACTACTTTCTTCATATCTTTACCAATTGTCTTGTGTGTATGTGTGTGTGTGTGTGTGTGTGTGTGTGTGTGTGTGTGTGTGTGTGTGTGTGTGTGTGTGTGTATGTTCCTAGTGAATGTGAAGTGGTCCTTGCCAGTTAAAGTAGGAATATTGTTATTCTCATTTGTCGTAATCCCTTGTTCCAGGTGGGGAGAGAAATATGAATGGAGGAGAGCTGTATGATGCTGGATCCTCCAATCAGGTAGAGCGGGGGAAGGGCTGGTTCAGCTGGTCTCCTCCTGGGGCTGAGCGGGATGGTGAGTGGTGACGACTCAGACCCTCCCCCCATTAGTTCCTGGGGAGAAAAAATACACACTGAGTCAGGAGTCTGTTGAAACAGGATCTCAATTTATTCTAACAGGCAGGAACTTATATAGGACTGAGGTAAGGGATGGAAATCTTAGGATAGGTTAAGGTGAGATGTAACGGCCAATAATATTCCACCAAGCAGGCAGGGGGCAATCTTACATCAGGTCTGGTTGAGTCACCTCCATGTGGAGGTTACAGGTCAGAGACAGGTCGCCAAACTCTAGCCAGGCTCAGGAGATTTCACTGGGCCTCACATCTGAGCCCTAAACTCAAGTCAGGCTCAGGAGCTTACACTGGGCCTCACATCCAAGACTTTTTTTAGGCCCAACAGTATGACACAAACAGCAAAAGTGTACAACTGTTGAAAAGTGCTTATGATATGACTATTGAGGGGAACTGAGCAAGTTTCGGGATTACTGTGCCAGCTACTTTTTATGTCAGCATGACACAAGTCAGAGTCATCAGTGAGGAGGGAGGGAGCCTCTATTGAGAAAATGCCTCCATAAGATCTGTCTATAGGCAAGCAAGCCTGTAGGGCATGTTCTTAATTAATGATTGATAGAGGAGGGCCCAGCCCATTCTGGTTAAGGGCCATCCTTGGTCATGGGTTCTGGATTCTATAAGAAAGTAGGCTGAACAAGCCATGAACAGCATTAGTAGCAGCCTCTCAATGGCCTCTGCATCAGCTCCTGCCTCCAGGTTCCTGCCCTGTTTGAGTTCCTGGCCTGACTTTCTTCCATGATGAACAGTGATACAAATATTATAAAGTCATCTGTGTTTTGAATCTATTTTAATTATTTATTTATTTATTTATTTATTTATTTATTTATTTATTTATTTTGGTTTTTTTGAGACAGGGTTTCTCTGTGGCTTTGGAGGCTGTCCTGGAACTCCCTTGGTAGTCCAGGCTGGTCTCGAACTCACAGAGATCCGCCTGCCTCTGCCTCCCGAGTGCTGGGATTAAAGGCGTGCGCCACCAACGCCCGGCTTATTTTAATTTTTTTATTCCACTCATTTATTCACTGTGTATGCGTGTGTACAAGTCATGGGACACATATGGAGGTCAGAGGACAACTTGTGGGAGTCAGTTTTCTTCTTCCATCATGGGGATCGAACTCAGTTCTTCAGGCTTGGTGGCAAGTGCTTTTATTGTCTAAGCCATCCCATCTGCTAAAACATGCAAAATGATATAAATGATGATGATTTTTTTCAGTGTTTTGGGAAGCTGACATGCTGATGTCTGTGCATCAGTTCTAACATATGTGTGCCCTGTGACCCAAGAGCCTCACTTTGCAACTCAGTTTAGAAATCATAGCAGCTGCATGTGAACCACTGACTGAAGACAGTTAAATGGCCACTGGCTGAGAAGTACTTCACTCAGATGTGCCATAAAACTAGTTTCTGGTGTTAGGGGTTGGATCCAGAACTTGCACTCACTCAATAAGTGTTCTACCACCTAAGCTCAGTCACAGGTAACCAAGATTCTTCCAGAAAACTTTGCCACTCAAGAACTGAAAACCAGTAGCTCCAACATTCCTTGGGAGCTTTTTGGATGCCAGTTATGAGGTCTCTCACAGGTCATCAACTTCCCCTCAGTCCTTACTTCTAATGCTGGACATGGAACTCAGTCAAGGCTTCATGCATGCTGAGTAAGTGCCCCCCAAAGATAATGGACTTGGGATGTTGCCATTTACTAAGATGTATATCTTTGGGGGACCCAGGTTTAAAAGCAAATAATCAAGCTTGTTTTTTCTGAGTTACCACAGAGATGTTCACATAGGGATTGGGTAAATTTTAAAAAGTGCATATAAGGATAAGTCAGAGCCGGGCACTGGTGGCACACGCCTTTAATCCCAACACGCAGGAGGCAGAGGCAGGCGGATCTCTGTGAGTTCGAGGCCAGGCCAGCCTGGTCTACAGAGCGAGTTCCAGGACAAATACAGAGAAACCCTGTCTCCAAAAACCAAAAACCAAAGGATAAGTCAGAGCAAGCACAGGGAAGTGGACGGCAGGGAAAGGCATTGCAGAGCCAATGAGTAAGGTGGGAGTGTCACCAGGAAGAACAGTCCCTGAACCGAGTCAGCCACGAAGTTAAATTAACGTGATTTGAGTCAAGAAAATGAGCTCTTAGCAAAACAGACAGAGGAAGGACATGTGAGAGCCAAAGGAAAGGCTATCAAGGATCCTGCGTTCTGCCTGGTGGGTTTCTGTGCTCTGGGTTTCAGGGGAGGAAGGTAGTGTTTTCATGCTAGTTTTATTTCAGAAAAAAACCTATGGTTCCAGCCTGTGACCCATGTGTAGGTGGGGGCAGGCTCCTGAGACACAGAAATTCACTCACTCCAAAATACCTGTTTGGGTATGAAGTCTCCCTGACTATCTGGATCCTTTGTCTTTCTTTGTGTGCCCTGCTGTTATCTAAATACCCGTCCTAGGTGCCGTTCAAAAAACACAGTTGGGAGGCGGGGCTGGCTGTGAAAATGCAGCCAACACATGTCAGTGGCCATGCAGGGACTTCACCTGTGACTTCCTGCTGCGGGACGACTGTTTCCTTAGCTTCTGTGAGGCATCCTAAGGCCAGCTTCTCAGGGGTGGGTTGAAGGTCACCTGAGCACCCTGTAGACTTTGAAACCACACTGAACTAGTTTGAATCTCAGTTCAGCCATTTGTGAGATATGGAGCAAAGCCTGTAAAATGTTTAAGCCTTGGTCTTACTGGTAGGATGGGGAGAGGAATACCTCCCTGTTTCTGCGTTGGAAATGAATGAATGCACAGTGCTTGGCAATAGTGTGGGAAATCAGAAAAATGTAGCCTTGAGTTCTGCACAGCCTTATCTACATGGAGCACATATTGGCCCAATTTGTTTAAGCCCCTGAATGATGCAGTTGGGAGATGAGGCAGTAGAGATCTTGAAATGATAACAGACTTGGCACAAGGCATATAGCGAAAAAGTAGTAGGCAGGGACTCAGTCCAGAACCTCTGACTCTTAACTTCATTTGTTATACTATACTTGATCACCAGACAAAGCAACTGGGCCCCACACGGTGCTTGGGAAATCTCGTCTGTTGACCGAATGTGCCTTTCTTTTTAAGCACCTCTTAAAAGCTTTATCTCCACTATGAGCCATTCTATGCAACCATCAGGACGCTAATGTACCGCTTCAAGAAGCCAACTTAAAATAGGTAACAGACTGTAGTCTTTGTGAGAAAGCTCTATCTGTTTTTGTATGGTGGGGAACTCTGGGGAACCTAGCTTAGTGCCCCAAGCAGCCCAAGGGGATACATTTGCATCTTACCCAATAAATTGCCTACAACAGACTCTTTGAAACATGGAAAACATATTCCCTTAAGACCCAGGAAGGCTAAACAGTTAATAGCTTCCCAAGAGTTTTCTGTATTACTAGGATACAGACGGCGATCAGAGATCATTAAACATCAAAGTTTATGTTCAAGAAGGAAAAAATAAATAAAGTAAAAGGTCCAAGCTCTCTGCCTTAGTTGTTTTTACAAGTACTCCAAGTAGGAGAATGTTCCAGAGCCTATTTAAATTTATATCAGGTAAAACAAGTGTGGATGAGATCCAAAAGGCCGCGGGTACTGCTCCGGGAGTGGGACCTCTTGCCTTTGGTTCCTTCTCCACAGCACATTTAGCTTCCTCCTCCCTTTTTGGGGTTGGGACTAGAGCAGTGTGACCCATTTCTGAGCAGCTTTTATCAACTCATCTTAGGTTCCCTTGATTTTCTCTGTGGTTCCAGCAGACCCAGCATCACAGGTTCCTCAAGCCAGTTAGACTCTGGCATCTAGATGAATGCCTGCTGTTTCTCCGGGCCAAGGAGAACAGAGTGGGATGGGTAACCCTGTGATGGTTACTCTGAAGGTGCCCTCTGATGCACCTGGCCTGCCACATTCCTGCTCCTTCCTGCAGTCCTGTAGTGGGCTGAGGATTTCCACGTTTACCTGACCTCATGCGAGTCCTACACTCCCAACTCCTCACTGCGTGTTGTACCTGGAGCCACCTCTGGCTCACAGAAAGGGGCGTGATGGAGAAATCAGTGAGTGGTGGGGATTGCACATGAAATAGTCTGTGAATGAGCCTTTGTGAGGTTTTAGTCAACATCCTTATTGACCCAGCTACAGGTGGATCACCGTAGTTTATAGGTGAGTCCTAAAGTCATCTGGGGAATTTAGCAACTATATAAGGCTAAGGGCCACAGAGAACGTTGAAAGTGATTGTTTGTTTGTTTGTTTTGAGACAAGGCCTAACATCAGCCCAAGCTGGCCTAGAACTCACTAAGCCTGGGTGGTTTCAAACCTCAGGAGAAACCCTGCTTTAGCATCCTACTGTGTGCTGGGATTACTGAAAGTGATAATCGACCATCAAACAATGTGACTCTTTCTCCTGGGTTGCTAACATTCTATTGATATAGTAAGAACACCTACCATATCATTAATATTTAGATAAAAACATATATCATTATTATTTAGCCAGTGTCCAAAATAGGTACCATTATAGCCTTTTCATGTATATTCATCATTGTACTTTGTTTATACTCTGTTCCCCATTACCCTCCTTTGTTTTTAGACTCCTCCCTCCTATGTGGTCCCCATTCTACTGTTACATCAAATGACAAGAATATACATATATGTGACATGTATATTCAATATATGAGAAAAGATAGTGTTTATCTTTCTGAGTCTAACATATCCTCTTTAAAACAATGTTCACCAGATCTGTCCATTTTCCTGCAAATGAAATAGTTGAATAAAACTCAATTATATGACTGTATGTTTGCTGTCTGTATGCCTGTCTGTCACCTTTTTTTTTTTTTTTTGAGATAGGGTTTCTCTGTTCTGGAACTTGTTTTGTAGACCAGACAGTCATTGACCTCACAGAGATTTGCCTGCTTGTGCCTCCCAAGTGCTAGGATTAAAGGTGTGCGCCACCATGCCTGGCTTGTCACATTTTCTTTACCTGTTCATCTGTTATGGGCATCTAGGCTGATTCTATATCTTAGGATTGTAACTAATTATCCAGTGAACATGACGTTTAAATGCCTCTGTTATGAGTTGACCTGGATTCCTTCTGGTATATACCTAGGAGTGATATAGCTAGATAATATGGTATTATTTATTTAAAAATGGAATCTCATTAGGTAGACAAGGCTGGCCTCAAACTTACAGAAATCCTCCTGCCTCAGCCTCCCAAGTGCTTAGACCAGTTTTGGCAGTTTTAGTGTTAGTTTGTGGGCATCTCTGTAGTGTTTTCTAGCATATATATTTTTTTAAGATTTATTTATTTATTTATTTATTTTTGGTTTTTCGAGACAGGGTTTCTCTGTATTGTTTTGGAGACTGTCCTGGAACTAGCTCTGTAGACCAGGCTGGCCTCGAACTCACAGAGATCCACTTGTCTCTGCCTCCCAAGTGCTGGGATTAAAGGCGTGTGCCACCAACGCCCGGCTAAGATTTATTTATTTTTATGTCTATGTTTGTACATGTACACCTTTATCCAAGAAGAGGGCATCAGATCCCACTGTAGATGGTTGTGAACCACCATGTGGGTGCTGGGAATTGAACTCAGAACCTATGGAAGTACATCCAGTGCTCTTAACCTTTGAGCCACCTCTCCAGCCTCTATTGTGTATATCTTGATTAGGTTCAGAAAATATGGTGTCAAACATGCCAAATAACCAGTTGGCTTAGTGAAATTCTCACTTCTCTTTAGAACCATAGAGCTGAGTTGTGTGTATGAATGTATGTGTGATTATTATTATTATTTGTTTGTGTCTTTTGAGACAGGGTTTCTCTGTGTAGTCCTGGCTGTTCTGGAACTCACTCTGTAGACCAGGATGGCCTCTAATTGTGTTCTGTCTGCCTCTATCTCCCATGTGCTGGGATTAAAGGCGTGCACCACCATATCTGGCTAGAGCTGATTTTTTTGACTGTAGAGAATATAAAACTATCACTTGGTAGTTTAATCAGTCATCTTGAGGTTTGAGGCAGTGTTTCATTGACTTTGTGAAGGACCCAACAGACCAATAGAGGTTATTTTATGGAGTTGTAATCAATGACATCTGAACTAAAGTAAATATTTATACTACAGCCCAAGGGACTAATTCTTTCTTCAAGATTTAGAAACTTACATTGATTTATTTGTTTGTTTTGTATGTGTTTTGAGTGTGTGTATATGAGTGTGCATGCATGTATGTGTGCTTATGCCTTATGCCACAGTACATATGTGGAAGTCAGAGGACATCTGTGGGGTCTGGTTTTCTTCTCCCACCATGTGGATCCAGCTCGGGTCATCTCCTGTACCCAAAGGGACAGATCCTTATTGTGAAGGCAGAGAACAACAGAAATTCCTTAGTTCCTGCGAGTCCAAGCCCCTCTCTCAAGTAGACTTACTGATTTAAAGAGATACTGGGGAGGGCCACTGAGTAATTCAGCAGATGAAGGTGCTACTGCTAACCCTGATGATGACTTGAGTTTATCCCCAGGACCCATACGATAGGGGAGAACTAACTGCTGAAAGCTGTGTCTGCTGGCCCCTCACAATAAAATAAGTATAATTTAAAAAAATTCTAGAGCCGGGTGGAGGTGGCACACATCTTTAATTCCAGCACTTGGGAGGTAAAGACAGGTGGATCTCTGTAAGTTTGATGCCAGCCTGGTCTACAGAGTGAGTTCCAGGACAGGTTCCAAAACTACTGAGAAACCCTGTCTCGAAAAACAAAACAACAAACAAACAAACCAACAAAACCAGGACTGGAGCTATAGCTCAGTTGGTAGAGTGCTTGCTTTGCGTGCATAAGGCCCTGGACTTGATTCATAGGAGCATACACACACATAAAATAAATACATACATACATACATACATACATACACACATACATACCACCTTTTTGTGATTCTAGGGCTGGAATTTAGGGCCTTATGCATCTGAGGCAAGTGCTTTGCCGCTGAACTACACACCAACCTTTACTCATTTATTTTAAAAATTGTTTCTTAACCTAAAGAAAAGGGTCTTCTTTTCCTTCCGTGTAAACTGTTAGGAGATTGACATGTCAAGGAAGTGCTTAGTGTCCTTCTGGGTATTTCTGTGCATGTAAGTTACAGTTTTGAAATGAGGATAGTGGAGAAAATAGTAGGGAGGATAATAAATGGTGTGTCAGTCAAGTCTACCATCACTTATCAAGCTCTCACCTTTCAGACTAGGGCCACAGCTAATGCCCAGCCTTGTTCCTGAAGCTCAGAGCCCTCTTCACGTGATAGTGCAGTCAGATTTAGAGCTGATCCTGTCCTTCATAGCAGGCTCTCAGATTCCCAGTGAAACGTGTTATCCAAGTTGCCTGTTGACCATGACCTTGTTTCCACAGGAAGGTTTATGTTCTTAGAGTCCAAGCTAGACATACCCAGCAATATTGAGCTCCTGCCTCACTTGATAGCTTGATAGTCACTTGTTAGCAGACTAGGAATGTTCTCTGAACCAGAGACCTGGGTTTCAGTCATGGGGCTTCTCCAACTTTGCTTTGTGATCTCAGACAATGACTCCTTAGTCTTCCAGCCTTAGCTTTCTAATGGAGACAATCTTTTAGCTTGTAGCAATGATCTCTGTCTCCCTAGACTGCAACAAGTTGTTTTGTTTGAGGCAGGTTCTCTCCGTGTATTCCTGTATTTTTCCTGAAATATGTACAACAGGCTGGCCTCAAACTCACAGAAATCTGCTTGCCTCTGTTTCCTGAGTGCTGGGATCAAGGGTGTGTGCCACCATGCTCAGCTTGATCTGTTTTTTTTTTTTTTCTGTTGTTGTTGCTGTTTGTTTGTTTGTTTAGGATAGTCTCACTACACAGTCCAGGCTGGGTTTGAACTTGAGGTTCTCTTGTCTCAATCAGCCTCTTTTTTGTAAAATAATGAATTTAATTTTGTTTTATGTACCTTGGTTTTGAATGCATTCATGTCTGTCGGAGGCTGTCAGATCTCCTGGATCTGGAGTTATAAACAGTTGTGAGCTGCCATGTAGGTGCTGAGAATTGAACCTGGTCTCCTGGAAGAGCAGCCAGTGTTCTTAACCACTGAGCTCTCTCTCTGGCCCTCACAGTCTCTTATGTGCTGGGATTGCAAGCAAGAGCCATGATGCCCAGCTGAAAGCATCACTTTCTTTTTTCTTTTGGTTCTTTGAGACAGGGTTTCTCTGTGTAACAGCTCTAACTGTTGTGTAACTCACACTGTAGACCAGGCTGGCCTCGAACTCACAAAGATCTCTTGCCTCTGACTCCTGAGAGCTGGGATTAAAGGCGTGTACCACCACTACTGGACAAAAGTATCACTTTCAAAGTCTGACCATTTAGAACAACATCTCTGTATAATTGTTGTGGGCTAATCTTTTTGTACACTGTGAAGATGTGTCTCTGCCAAGGTACCTTCTGATTGGTTTAATAAAGAGTTGAGTGGCCAGTAGCTAAGCAGGAGAGGATAGGAGGAACTTCCAGGCAGAGATAGGAACTCTGGGAAGAAGAGAGGCGGGCTTCACCGGTGAGACACAGAAAGTCTGACAGTATAGTACTGGGGGGAGGTAACAAGCCACATGGCAGAACATAGATTAATATAAATGGGTTAAGTTATAAGAGCTAGTTGGAAACAAGTGTAAGCTAAGGCTAAGTTTTCATACTTACTTGGGAGCTGGTAGTCTAAAGAGAGACTAGCTACATATAATAGTCTAATCAATTCTTCTGTCTCCCAGACAGTCTGTAAAGTAGTGTTTGTGTCTTTGATACATTGTGTACCTTTGTTTTAAAAATAGAATCAAGTCAATCATGCTCAGCTAAGCTGTTTCACAGGGAAGAGGGCCTCCCACCCTGCCTGTATTTGAATGGAGTTTCAAGGTTCCCACAGGCAGCACTAGGGATTTGAGTTCTAGGTAGACATTGGGGTGTTGAAAGATGAGATTTTAAAGATTTTAGTGACTGCCTGGTTCCTGGCCTTTCAGGGCCTGATGTGACTCCCTATTTTATTTACTTTGTGGTATTTCCTGAACACTTAAGTTTTGCAGTCCTACTCCCCCCCCTTTTTAGGTACAATATCCAGGGGCTGGAAAGATGACTCAGAGGTGAAGAGTACTGACTGCTTTCCTAGAGGTTCTGGGTTTAATTCTCAGCAACCACGTGGTGGCTGACAACCATGAGATCTGGTGTGTGCAAGCATGCATACAGGCAGAACACTGCTGTGTATGTAATAAATAAATGAATCTTTGAAAAAATACAATATCCTAGAGGTAGAAACAACCCAGCTTTCCATGACGATGAACAGATAAACAAAATGTGATATATACCCATATACAATGGAATATTGCTCAGCCTTAAGTAAAGTATAACATTATTTCATAGTTCAACCAGGTAGTAGCACATGTCAAAATTTGTTTACTTTAAGGCTGACACATGCTATTACTTGGTTGAACTGTGAAATAATGTTATAATTATGAAATAAGCCAAGCATATAATTATGAGCCAAACATATAATTATGAACTAAGCCAAACATAAGAACAAATATTGTATGATTCCATGTATATGAGATACTTAGTGTAGTAAATTTATAGATAGTAGAGTTCACAGAGAAAGTAGTGTAGTGGTCCCCAGGGCCTTGGAGGAAAAGGAATACTTTACTTCATGTATACAGAGTGAGCTTCAGGCTAGTAAGAGCTACATAGTGAGGTGATGGAGATGGGGCAGAGGATACGGGTAAGTGAGGCAGAGCAAAAGGGAAAAGGGAATAGTGTGCACTAAAGCAGCCAGGGTTTCCTCAGAGACCTTGGCTTGTGACGTTGACATCAGTTTATCCAGAATTTTGGGGAGATACTGCCTAAGAAGTCACTATTCCAGCTCCTCACACCCACAGCCTTTGTCGTTCGTTTATCCACATGTTTCAAGTGCTTGCAAGTTTCAAGTGGGAGCATAATAAGGAGAGACCTGGTCTTCAGGCCTTTCTGGGGTCAGGCTCAGGTGCAGGTAAACACTATGATGGCATACTGTGCCTCTGGCAAGACTCAGAGACTGATTTCAGACATGCTTAACACTGGCTCCCGTTGCACATTAGACATTCAGTGAACTTACCTTTAGGTGTCTGTGCCCTTGTCAACAAAATGGGAAAGGTTCATGGCCCTAGGCTGGACGTAAGAATGAGACCAAGAATATGCAACTCTGGGATGAGAGCCTGACCAGTCCTTTGCCCTTAGTGCATACAAACCCTCAACATTTCATTTAAATGACATTTGTGGGGAGGAGGAAGATGAAACCGAACCTCACAATGACCTCCCCATAGCCTTGGCTGGCTGGAACTCTGTGTAGACCAGGCTGGCCTTGAACTCAGAGATCCACCTGAGTATTGGGATTAAGGGCGTGTGCCACTACACCTGATCTCAAAATTCCTGTCCGCCGTCCTGTATGCCTTTCTGTCCCATTCCTTCTCTTTGCCAAGAACAGGTTATAACAGCCTCAGCTGGGTTTTGGCAAGTCACTTTATTTAGACCATGTAGGTCTGGAAGCTGGCAGGCGCCCACATCAGATAATATGCCTTATTTGTTTGCCAGCCAGATGCAGAAAAGAGGCCCCAGCTGCTGAGAAGGAAGTATGTTCAGTGGCTCAGTGGCAGATCCCTTTCCTGGCTTGCTTGGGTCCTAAGTTGGATCCCTTGCACTGCAAGTGTGTGGGGGTATGGGAGTGGGGGTAGTCTAAAAGCTGATATCAAGTGAAATGGGCTGGGAGACTAAGTCTCTTGACTGCTGGCCCAAACCAAGGCGCTGTGTGGCCCAAGGAAATGTGCTTGGCTTCAAGGACCCTCTCTCCTCTTTGCTTCTCATGAATTCCATTGCCTTTTTGTACAGCAGACAGAAGGTCCTATCTAAGATATTGTTAGGAAAAATAAGCAGTTTCTCAATGCTGTTGCCTGGAGGCTGTGAGGACCTCAGCTTCCCCATCTGTAAATTGGGAATTGTGTTTGTGTGGTTGCTGTACGAATGAAATGAGACAATGTATGTCAAGCTTGTAGCCGAGACGAGCCTGGGCGGATGTCTATTTGTAGCTGTGGTGGTTTTCTCTGCGTGAAGCACGTGCTAACCTGTTAGTGGGTGAAGTGGGGTAATGCAAGGAGGAGAGGTTTCTAAACACACCCCTCCTAGGTCTGTGCTGTCACCTTACCATAGTCGTCCCGAGAGTCCAGGTTCTTTGTTATTGATAGCTAATTGTGAAGTATTTCCTGCTTGTCCCCTCTTGTCTTTAAAAAAATTACTTAAGAGACTGAGTCTCGCCTCCCGTGTGTGATGCGGATGTGCTCTGTGCCCAGATTCCTTCCTGAGTGGCCAGCTGGTGTTCACGATTGTTCCTCACAGGCTCACTCCCCACTGTTTCCCTGCAGCTTCGGATGATGGTGGTTTTGTTGTGTTTGTTTGTTTGTATCCTGGCTCCCACTTTCTCCTATCAGTGATGCTTCTGTCTCTGCAGGGCCTCCAACAGTGGAAACCATTTCTCTCTCAGTCAGGAGACAGGACCTGGAAAGAGGTCAAAGGAAGAGCCTAGGGTTTTAAGGTTGTATTTGCTTTTTGGTTTTAAGATTTATTTTTATTTTATAGGCATGAGTGCTTTGCCTGCCTGTATGTCTGTGCAACATGTGTGTACAGTGCCCACAAAGACTTGAAGAGGGTATCAGATCCCTTGGAACTGGACTTACAGGTTGTGAGGTACCATGCTGGGTGCTGGGGACCAAATCCAGGTCCTCTGCAAAAGTATCTAGTGCTTCTAACAGCTGAGCCATCTCTCCAGCCCTATTTTTCGTTTTTTAAAATTATGTGTATCTGTGAGCATGGATGTGTACATGAGTACAGGTGCTAGTGGAGACTGGAGGTACCAGATCTCCGGAAGCTGTGAGCTGCTATCCAGTGTGGGTTCTTGGAACCAAACTTGGTCCTCTGAAACAGCAGGAAGTGCTCTTAACTGATGAGCAATCGTCCAGCACCCGAGCCCAGGCTTTTGACTAAGTACTAAGGTTCTGTCTTATGCCCTCCAGAGGTTCTGTGGGCAACATTCAACATTCATATGAGATCTAGTAATATTCTTGCTGAAATTCCTTCATGAAGACAAGTTTCTTTCTTTCTTCCTTTTTTTTTTTTTGTTTTTCGAGACAGGGTTTCTCTGTATTGTTTTGGAGGCTGTCCTGGGACTTGTTCTGTAGACCAGGCTGGCCTCGAACTCACAGAGATCCGCCTGCCTCTGCCTCCCGAGTGCTGGAATTAAAGGCATGCGCCACCAACGCCCGGCAACAAGTTTCTTAATTACAGAGAATTTGCTGATAGTCTTGCCTGAGTTTTTGAAAGTGGAAAATCCTTGAGCAATATCATCTCATCAACATCCAGTAGGCCCAGCTTGCTGTGTTTACCTGCTTGCAGCCAGCACTTGCCCTGCGTGTGGGCACAAATGTGAGGACCTGGCCATCTCCGAGTTCTTAGATAAATGGGTCCTTGCATTAACCATGGATGCCCGCCCTATCAGCCTCTCAGAACAGAAAGAGCTAATGTCTGTCCCTTTCTCTATTCCGGCTGTTAGTAGGGCATGTACTCAGTATACATCAGGTCCTCAGCGAATGCCTGGTGACCGGGTCGCTCACTGGTCCATTTGCTTGTGTTTCCCAGGCTTCTGATTGATTTTTCTTAACCATGCATTCTGCATGTTTGACAAATGCCCTACTATTGCAGCCCTGAGCTCCCTATTTGAAAGACCCCCCCAGGGAGGTAAAGGATGGTTCCACGTTTTCCTTAAAGAATATCTTTGTCCCATTCCACAAGAAGACATACTGTAGGCGGAACTTTGCCATGGGACAGCTTGCTGGACAGCTCCCAAATAACCACACAGAGACTTATTATTAGTTATAAGTGCTTGGCTGATAGCTTAGACTTGTTACTAAATAGCTCTTACAACTTTAATTAACCCATTTCTATTAATTTACATGCTGTCATGTGGCACGAGACTTGTTACCTCATTTTCTACGCATACTGCCCCCTCTGCGTCTGGCTGGCAACTCCGCCCTTCTTCCCAGTGTTCTGTCCTCTGGCTTTCCCGCCTAGCCTCTTCTGCCTTGCTATTGGCCAGTTTGTTCTTTATTAAACCAGTGAGAGATATACATCTTCACATTGTGCAAAGTGATTAGTCCACAGCAACAGACCTAGTGGGTTCAGAAAAGCCAGCCCACCAGAAGGTCCTAAAAGAACCTAAATGGCTCTTGCCTAGGTATCCTCGAGGATTAAAGTGCAGGCTATGGTCCAGTCTTCAAAGTCCAGGACTCTGTCAGCTGTAGATTCTCCTAAAACTGTTCCATTTCATTAAGGGTCTTAAGTTTACATCCCCCTTTCATGGGACTATGACAGCCATAGCCCTGACTAGTAACTGAGCCTTGGAATGCTGTATGTTGTTTAAATTTTGTAGTAATGATAGTGATAATGATGATATTCTCAAGGTGACCCAGGCTGGGCCCCATCTTCTGGAGTCTGTGTTGATCATCACCCATGCCTAAAGAATGGGAATTTACTGAGCTAGGCTATATAAAGCAGAGCCCATATTCCCAGGGTAGCAGCAGCAAATAGAAGGACATTGAGCTTTCTTTCTGTCTTTTCTCTTCATCTGCTCTCTTGGCTTTATCTTCTGTCTGGCTGTTTGGGTGAGCAGGAAGTCCCACGGCAGCTGTAGCACAGGTGCATCTCTGGCAGTGGCTGAGATGCCCTCCTTTGAGGCAGCACCTACAAGGGCAGTAGGTGCAGTTCCCATGACACTGGCTGCAAGCCTCAGCCTGCTTGCAGCCACAACCATCCCAACGGCCTAGGTACGAGCCTGGCAGGAAGCTGGGCATACAGCTGACTGTTCTTAAGGCCCTTGGGCCTGTCTGTGAGCAGGCTTGGAAGCCTGTCAGGGAAGAAAACTCATGAGAAAGAGCCCCACCTGTGCTTATCTGTTCGTGAGCAGGAGGAGCCAGGGAAACCTTAGGACTCCACCTTCCCACCTTCCTCAGTCCTCAGACATTCCCTCCTCTTGATGAACTGGGTAGCCACCAGTGGCCCCCAGGGCCCATCATGAACTGCATTACTTCTGTTGAGAATGAGAAGGTGCCAAAAGCAGGAAGAGGGCATCAAACTCTGCCTGAATGCTCTTGTCTAGTATGACGGGATCATGTATTTGGGGCTCCATTTACCTCCTTGCATTTCTTTGGCGCTTGCAGAGAGATGCTGGTTAACTAGTGACTAAATAGAGAAAGGAAATGGTCTGGCGTGCGTGCGTGCATGCGTGTGTGTGTGTGTGTGTGTGTGTGTGTGTGTGTGTGGTATCAGTGAATGATAGTTTGGAGACAGCAGGAGAACAGGAATGGGCAAGAGAATAAGTGAGCACATGATACCAGGTGATATGATGATGGGAGCGAAAACTCTCACACACACTTAATAGGGAGTAATAGAATTAAGAACACAGCCTTTCCTCCTGTGCTCAAATCTTGGCTCAGTCACTTACTGTCTTTGTGGCTTTTGGCAAGATCAAACAAACAACAACAAAAACCCCTGTAAGCCTTGTTTCCCCTGGGAGTAATCTGGGCTGTGGGGGTGGCTCAGTTGGTAGAATGTCTGATGAGCATGCGTGAAGCCTTGGGTTCGGTTCTCAGTATCACATAAGCTAGGTATGGTGACTGTAAGTGAGACCCTGTCTCAGAAACAAAGCCTAAAGCAAAAATATATTGTATAACATTCATGTAATTCAAAAAGAAAGAATAACAATATGTATATATTTAAAAGTAAATATGAAAATAAGATTGGGAAGAAAGGTTTCAGTAGGAGAGAAAATAATGAAGAGAGGGTCACAGGAGGTGAAAGGAAAATGACCACCATCCATTAAATACACATGAACCTGTCCCAGCATAAAAGCTATGTACATATTCAGTACAGACATGCATGAACCTGTCAAAGAAAAACTGAAAATTCTTAAAAATGTCAAACCCTAGGAAAGAATTTGTTGGGAGACTGTAACAGTGTTTTGAAGGACATTTCTGTCCTTGTAATCCGATTAAACCTCTGGTTCTGCCAAGCCTAAACCTTTCTCTTACCCTGGAGGTATAAGCCAATGTTAATTATACTTTTGTCAGCTCTTGCTAAAACTACAGTTCACTTACTTTTGGGGTTCTGGGCTCTGAAGTGTCATAGATATTTTCTTTAAATTGTATTTATTTACTTATTTACTGAGGTTTACTTATTTTTATGGTGTGTGTGTGTGTGTGTGTGTGTTGTCTGTGTATATGTCTGTGAACCACATATGTACCTAGTACCTACAAAGGCCAGAAGACAGTATGGATCTCGGATCCCTGGAGTTACAGGGGATTGTGAGCCACAGTGTCATGCTGGGAGTCCAACCTGTATATTCTAAAACAGCAGTCAGTGTTCTTTTGTTGCTGTTTTTTGAGACAATGTCTCATTATGTATCCCTGGCTGTCTTGGAACTCACTATGTAGATCAGGCTGGCCTTGAACTCACGGAGTGCTGGGATTAAAGGTATATATCATCATGCCTGGCTGCAGTCAGTGCTCCTAACCACTGAGCCATCATCTCTCCAGTCCCATCTCATAGATTATTAAGTACTACAAAAGCGGATTGCTTATGGCTTACTTATAGAAATTACAACTATTTTTTAAAACATAAAGGAAAACAGTAATCTATGTTCCAGTTAATATATCAGGCCTCTGTACAAATAGATGTATATATGTGTGTGTGTATATATATAATATGTATATATATGCATTAACTCACATGCTTATTGTTATGGTTGTAGTAACAATAATTTTTATTGCATCGAGTTCCCTGGGGCATCAAGGAGTAGGAAGGAAAGACTATTACACTCTCTACCATCAGAGCCTTGGGCATGCCCTGAAGACTGTCTCCCAGGTGACAGTCCTCTGCTTCATCCGTGCCTGTGACATGCAGCTTCGACTTTCTGATCTGGGCTAGACCCTGTTGGCCTCAAGCCAGGGTTGCTTTGTCCCACTGAAGACACTAACTCCCCAGGCTCTCCTCAAGCTCTCCCCAGGGAGAGAACCTTTTCATACAGGGACTCAGAACTAGTCCTGGCTCTTGTAAATCCATGTCCATGGCCTCTTGTCTCCTTGGCAGCCTCTTGTTTCCTAGTGGGACAAGGATTCTGTCTCTTCGGCATCACTGGGTTTCATCACTGTTTCTCTTTGCATTATTGGTCTCTGGAGAGTGTGTTTCTGCACAGACCCCAGGGCTTCCCTTTGGAATCTACATTTGTTCTGGATCGTTGGGTCTGTGGTGCCTTGTGGAGCAGGTGGAACTGGACCTCCTCCTAGGCTGCTCACACCCTTTCCAGAGTCATGGGAGGGCCAGCCCCTCCCCTCTCCTCCCCTCCCCTCCCCAAAGTCTTCCCCTGTAGTTTCTGGAAGGAGAAAACCCTTCCTACTGTAGACCAGCCCCAAGGCTGGAAACAATACTGTAAAAATGTCTATCTGTGCCTACCGTGGTAACCCCGTGGGTCCGTCCCTTTTCAGGCGTTCCCCAGTTCCACCTTTCTGGTAGCGTTCTTGGGCTGCCTTCAGTTTCCCTGCTGCTCCATAGAGCTGTCAGGCTTCTCCCTCCCTCCTTCCCTCCCTCCCTCCCTCCCTCCCCCTCCTTTTTTTAGAGACGAGGGAAGGGGTTAGTAACCTTCTTATTCCACTATTTAGCCTTTATTTGGGGTAAACTTGCATCATCCACTGTGCTAGGCTGCCTATACCCAATCCAGCTCTATCTATCCTCCGGCAAAATCGGCTTCCACTTGAGCAAGAATTAGAACATGGAGTGACACTCTGTGGTTACAGGATTGGAACAGAATCTGTAGGTCTCCACTGGGCTCACTGTTGTTCACGATGAAGTTATGTGTGTGCATGTGTGCTCATATTACTGTCTTTACATGGCGAAATAAAACTTTTAGCATAGAGTGGGCAGGGTAATGTACACTTTTAATCCCAGCACCTGGGAAGCAGACACAGGTGAATTTCTATGAGCTGGAGACCAGTCTTATCTATATGGTGAGCTCAGACCAGTGACAGCTACGTAGTGAGACTCTGTTTCAAAAAATAACAACAAAACAACCCAAAAGCCAAAGCCATGCCTCCTAGCATGGTGCTCTGCTATAATAAGTGCTCACTAATTAGTATCATTCTTGTAGTTACTCAGAAGCAAAAGCAATACACATTTCCACAAGCTTGGTAGAAGTCTGCTTGAGCATTGGTAGATGCTTGAACATTTATTTATTTATTTGTTTATTTATCTATTTATTTATTTAGTATACAGTATTCTGCCTGCAGGCCAACAGAGGGCACCAGATCTCATTCAAGATGGTTGTAAGCCACCATGTGATTGCCGGGAATTGAACTCAGAACCTCTGGAAGAACAGTCAGTGCTCTTAACCACTGAGCCATCTCTCCAGACCGAACATGCTTTTTTTTTTTTTCCCGAGACAGGGTTTCTCTGTGGCTTTGGAGGCTGTCCTGGAACTCCCTTGGTAGTCCAGGCTGGTCTCGAACTTACAGAGATCCGCCTGCCTCTACCTCCCGAGTGCTGCTGGGATTAAAGGCGTGCGCCACCAACGCCCGGCCTGCTTTTTTTTTTTTTAAGATTTTTTTTTTGTTGTTGTTGTTTTTTTTTTTTCGAGACAGGGTTTCTCTGTGGCTTTGGAGGCTGTCCTGGAACTAGCTCTTGTAGACCAGGCTGGTAAAAAATATTTGTATTTATTTATTTTGTATACAGTGTTCTGTCTGCATGTATTCCTGCAGGCCAGAATAGGGTGCCAGATCTACAGATAGTTGTGAGCCACCATGTGGGTTCAGGGAACTGAATTCCGGACCTCCAAAAGAGCAGCCAGTGCTCTTAACTACTGAGCCGTCTTGGGCACATTCTTATGTGGTGGGCTGGAAGGGAGTGTGCTTTGGGTCAGCCAGTTAGTTCAGGGTATTTATTAACAGGCTTTAGGAATTTATACAGACATGCAAATTTAGCATTAACTTTTTACTTGTTAAGTTGTTCTGGCCTGCATGCATGCATGTAGACAGAACACTGTATACATAATACATACATAATATACATATAATGAAATTTTTAATTGTGCTGGGGATAAAACCCACTAGCAAGCACTTTGTACTAACTAAACCCTACCTCCAACCCTTAACTGTTAAGCTGAAAATGCATTTAAGTGTTTTCAGCCCCTGGGTTGGAGTCAGAGCTGAAGCCTGTAGTCCCACTGTGGGTCTGCAGTATCAGTGTAGCCTCGGCAGTGAGGGCCTTCCCACTCTGCCATGTGAATGGCCCTGACATCCATACGCTGTGTTGGCAAGAGTGTCGGATGAAGGGTCCAGGGGAATGAGTGCAGCTCTTGACCTGCGGCACCAAGCGATGCTGAAGATTGAGTTGTCACGGGTGCTGATGCTTCATGTGGGTTATCGTTTCACTGTGTGACCTTGGGCTGATGATCATACCATTTTTGTTGCTTTGTTTTTCTCATTTCTGAGAGAAAGGGTGAGATGTGGCAGTGGAGTTAACTTACATTAGAGACTTTGAAAACTGATACTGAGGGATATATGTGTGCTATAGCCTCACAGAGAGGCAGGATGGTAATCTCCAGGCCTTTGAAGTCTCTGTTGCCCCCAGGAGGGATGCTGGCAAAGCTCTGGCTGATGGTGAACTTGATAGCCCAGCTTTGTGAGGGCAGAGTATGAGGCCCATGGTGGTGCTTTATCTGATACCTGAGATCCGGGTGTCTGTCTCCTGACATAAATGTGACACCTGCTGTGGGAGGACCAGGCCTTGGCAGCTGGTGTTCTGCAAGGAGAGGTTCAGCCAGAAGTAGGGGACAAGTGTCAGTCATCCAATCAGCATATTCTTTAGCTCCAATTGCCCCCAGGAGGCTAAGCAATGGCTGGGTATCCACTGGCAGGATTATTGCAGGTGCAGAGATGGGGAGGATCCCAATATAGGGCCCAATGCCTGGCATTGAGTGTTCGCCTAGTGAACACTGGCTGGGCCATGGGGAAAGTTCATGGAGCAGAGAGGACATGTCTATGGCTGTGCCACCACCAAGTCCCTGCTGCCCTGTCTGCTTGCTCTCTGGCTGGTAATAGCAGTTTACACAATTCAAAAGAAGTTGGGATCCCTGTCCTCTGACTCTCAAATCCAAACCCCCAACTCAGGAACAGCTGGGGGAAAGAGATGCATTTTAAGCAGTTTGTGAGTTGGACACATATAATTCAGTGCTCACAGCAGGCCTGGTGGATGGAGCAGATGCTTCCGTTCATCCTGACGAAGAAAGCAATGTGAAAGAGATGCAGTGATTAGCTCAGGCCGTTATAGCTGTCACTCAAAAGCCCGAAGACTGCACTGTTGACCATCTGAATCTCAGTTATCTCAGAACCCTGTAGACATACCTGTGACCTGCAGGTGAGGGCCTGGCTAGGTTTGACTTCACTGAGTTTCCCATCTTTTCCTCAATAGTACTATCCTTGGCCACAGAGAGAGCCGTCAGTTAAAATGGAATAGAACTAATGTCAGTGACAGTTCTTCATTTAGTCTAGACCTGAAATCAGTTCTGAGTACAGCCAATAAGCTTATTAAGGAAGCCAGCAGATGCTCAGTTAGCAAGAAGAGGCATCAAGAGCATTGTAGCCAAATTAGCTTAACAGGATTCCTCTAAAATCAAGGGGGTTGGGGCTGGAAAAATGGCTCAGTCATTAAGAGCAATTGCTGTGCAATCATGAGAACCAAGTTCAGATTCCAGCCTCCATGTAGTAAGCTGGGCGTTCTGCACATGTGCAGGGGGTGGAGACAGGGAGCATTCTGGGGCTTGCTGACTTTCAGTTTGGATAAGAAAACATGAACATTAGGTTCATGGAGAGACCTCTCCTCAAAGGGAGTAGATATAGAGTGATTGAGGGGGACACCTGATGCCTTCTGGTCTCTATGCATGCATAGTGCATGTACGTGTGTATGCATACAACACACTTTGTGTGCGTGAGATTTGTATTTTTTAAGTTATGTGCCTGTGCATGTACCCTTGGAGGCCAGAAGTTCTCATAACTGTATGACTGAGTACCTGCATAGTAACCCAAGGCCCAGATCCATAACTAAGACCTCTGAGTCCAGCATTCCTCAAAGCTCTGCTAAAGAGTGGCCAGAGGAGAAAACAGAAATGGTGACAGACATTGGCTTGTAAGGGCTGCCTTCCCTAATCTTGGGTGACAAGTCGATCTGTGACTCAGAAGTCCAAGCTCCTCTTTCCCCATCTGTGAGATGAGAATGATCACACCTGACCTAACTCCAGCATCTTAAAAGGCTCCCATGATGCCTTGCCTCTGAGATGCCACAGCCACATAAGAAAAGCCCCCCCCCACCATAGCATGCTCCAGCCTGTGATTCTGTGCCCATCCCCCCCCCCTTTAAGTATCAGCACTCCTGCACAGGAGATGTCCACTTTCTGTGTGGTCCATACGCTTTGTTGCACTCTGTGGTTGTTTTTGTTTCACTGAGACAGTCTTGCTGTGTATCCCAGCCTGGTCCCTGTGTATCCCTGCCTTAGTTCCCCTAGACTTTTGGTGTGTTATAGGCATCTGCCACTGCACTTAGCTGTTTATTCTTGTTTTGTTTTGTTAGCTATGTCCCTGTTGGTGCTCACATAGGGATCCCGTGACACTCCTGCCAACTGTTGATTCCCAGTTGTGCGTGCGTGTGTGTGTGTGTGTGTGTGTGTGTGTATGTGTGTGTGTGTATGTGTGTGTATGGCGGGCGACTGTCAAACTCCTTTTACGTGGAGTTTTTTCCCACATGTTGCATCACTCTGCCTCTTCCTGAGCAGTGCCTGTGTTGTTGTACCTGGCATGAACTCCAGAGCCGAGATGCAGCCCCACAGGGTGTCTTAATGAAGCAGCACACTAGGGTTCTCATCCTAGCCTCGTTACTATTTTGTTCTGTGACCCTGGATTTGTCATTTCACAGCCTTGGTCCCTTTTTTCTTTTTCTTTGACTCAGGGTTTCTGTGTACCCCTGGATGTTTCACCCACCGCCGTCCCTTGTCTCTTCATTTGTGTAGGAAGGCTTGCTTGCACATCAACACTTTCCTGATCCTGCCCTCCCATCAAGGTTTCTGGTTTTGCCTCCTCAGACGTGTGCAAGCTAACCAGTTCCAGAGCACACATCAGTGAGTCCCATACAGCCTTCAGATCAGCTCAGGGCTAGCTGGTCCCCCAAGTTTGCTTGACAAACACCAGTCCCTGGGTCACTCTTTCCTGCCTCCTCCAGCTCTGGTTCTATCCAGCAATCCCAGGGTGGTGAATGATCAGAAAGAAGTGTGCCCCTCCCCCTCCCACTTCTACCCTCCCCCTTTAGTCCCCTGCTGCTGTCCTGGAAATGGCCTTTGCCACCATTTCTTGACTGTGCCTTTTGTGAGAAATCACCCACCACGTACGACTGGGTAAGAACCATGCTGTAGTGGGTCCCCATGGTACGTTCTCTGATTTAGGGAAGGCAGAGGTCTTTCCCACCCTCTACCCATGGACTGTGGCTGAATTTGTATCTGCCCCTCCCTTATGAAGTGGGGTGGGGAAAAGAGAAGCGATCCCCTCTCTTATCTCTGCCTCCCTAACCTTATAGATTTACAGGCTCCTGAATTAAGCTGACCTTGTTTTTCTCTTCTTTCCCTTTCCTAGGGTATGGCAGCTGGAAAGAACTGGCCAAGGCCCTGGCCAACAGGAACATCCCTGCTGTTGATTCAAATCTCCAATTCTATCCTTCCCAGAGGCTGTGCCTTAAGGTATGAGGCAGGTCCGGTTCTCCCCCTCCACCGTACCCCTTACCTCCTTGCTGCTTGATCCAAAAGGGTCTTCAGTTGCTCCGTGGCTTTAAGGGAAATCTCTGTGTTATGTGCAGAGGGGAAACATCCGGGAGAACCCAATCTAGCTTCTAAGAAGTTCTGGATTGAGTGCAGATGTCTGTCTTGCC
The DNA here is from genome assembly GCF_017639785.1 of Mesocricetus auratus. Classification (NCBI taxonomy): domain Eukaryota; kingdom Metazoa; phylum Chordata; class Mammalia; order Rodentia; family Cricetidae; genus Mesocricetus; species Mesocricetus auratus. Next base: position 180,322,756 of record NW_024429266.1, on the reverse strand, counting down.
TTCCTCAAAGCCAGTGGCTTTCAACCTTCTTGATGCTGCAGTTAATACAGTTCTTCATGTTGTGATGACCCCCAACCATCAAATTGTTTCATGGTTAGCTAGTTCATAGCTATAACTTTGCTACTGTTACGAATCATAATGTAAATATCTGATTGCAGGATATCTGATGTGGTACTCCTGTGAAGGGGTCATTCCAGGGGTTGTGACCTACTGGTCTCTCTCTTTCTCTGTGTGTGTGTGTGTGTCTGTGTGTGTGTGTGTGTCTGTCTGTCTGTCTGTCTCTCATACACACACACACACACACACACACACAACACTTTCTGCATATTAACCATAATATCCTGGGGGCAGGACTGTATCTGATGACATGGTGCTGAAAACCAGAGGTGATAAAGGAGACAAATGCCCTTCCCTGCCAACAGCGGGGGATATAGTTTGTCATGGAACATTTCCCTATAGTGTTTCTCAGGTGGTAGGTTAGGGAATCTGGGGGCCATTCCAATTTGGAACTCCACCCCTGAAACAGTTGAGCCAAAAATAGACACAGAACCTCAAAGCTGGGCAACACCAAAGTAAATCTGTTGACAAGTATGGTAGGGAGGACTTGCAAAGTCTTTGAGGGGCTCCTTTGTTGAGACCAGTGACAAATCTGAATAGAACTTGGGGCAGGAGGGCGGTGTTGGAGGAGGAGAAGTCACAGTTCCTGCCCCAAGGGGGTCCAGATTCATTTTTTTCTCATGGAGCAGGTTGAAAAACTTGAGGGATGTGAGCAGGCCTCAGGAGTACATGCTGGCAAGGCTGAGACATTCCCCTCAGCAATATGGTGTAAATAATGAATGAAAGCGTCTCTCTCCCTCTCCCTTTTTAGATAATTTATTTATCTTTATTTTATGTGCATTGGTGTTTTACTTGTATGTGTGTGTATGTGAGGTGCCTGATCCCCTGGAACTGGAGTTACAGACAGTTGTGAGCTGCCATGTAGATGCTGGGAATCGAACCCAGGCCCTCTGGAAGAACAGCCAGTGTTCTTAACCACTGAACCATCTCTCCAGCCCCAAAAGTGTCTCTTAAGATGACAAGCTTCCTAGGGACAGGAGCTGTGTCCTATGACCCCCATCTTTCCCAGGGGCATCTTCAAGGAGTCCTGAATCCTGTCCTATCTCTAATTTTTTAACAATATATTCATTCACTAAGTTCATTCTTTGTTCTTCTGATAGGACCAAGAAATTTCCCGAAGTAGGAGTAGGAATAGTAGCTACTTGAAGTGGAACAAGCCTGTCCCCTGGCTTTCTGAGGTAAGGAACTCTACTGATCCTGGTTTACAGAGGCTTAAACAGATGAAACACAGAGGCCTCAGAACACCATCTTGTGATTATTGCTGTATTAAAATGTTTGCCTCTAAAGCCGGGGTGGTGGCGCACGCCTTTAATCCCAGCACTCGGGAGGCAGAGGCAGGCGGATCTCTGTGAGTTTGAGGCCAGCCTGGTCTACAGCACAAGTTCCAGGACAGCCTCCAAAACAATACAGAGAAACCCTGTCTCATAAAACAAAAACAAACAAACAAACAAACAAAAAAAGTTTGCCTCTAGGTTCATGAGGTTTTTCTTCAGTAGCACAAACATTAGCTGCAGGCCTACTGTGTGCCAAGCTCTGCATATCGTCTCACATGAGCTGCTTTGCTCCTGTAAGGTGTTAGCTCTCTGGCACACTAGCAAACACCTGACACAATGGACTCACAAGGAGGCTCATGGTTTGTTTAGCCTCTTACTTTGGACCTTTGAAGCACAGCACATCATGGTAGAGCTAGAGAATTATTCTAACTTCTGGGTGGCTGAGAGCAAAGAAAGAGGGGAGGGCTGGTCTTAACATCCTCTCAAGCAGCAGGACCCATTTCCTTTGGGCTCTGCCTCATAAAGCCTCCCCGCCACAACAGCACCGAAGACTGTGACCTGCGGACATTTCAGGGATGTTGTAGATTCAAGCGGTGGCAATCTTTATCTTTACTTTATAGGTGGGAAAGCCATGTCTGGGGAAGTTACATGACTTTCATAGCCTTGCCAATCCCCAGTCTTAAAGATAACAACTTCCCCAGGAGTGCTCTCTCAAACCATTAAGTCCCAGAAGATATTCCAGGAAGAAAGGAATCCATTGTTAAGTGAACTTAAAAAAAAAAAAAAAGACCAAAAACCCACTGTGCAGGACAACTGTTCTTGGAAATTCACATTAACATATGAAAGATTCTGAGAAGTCCTGGGGAAATCTGCTTAACTTGGTTTAGCTCAGCATGTCCCAGATTTATCTGCCCCTGAACAGCCTTTTCCATGAATGCCTGTTAATATTTGGAGCCATCAATGTTCTGAAGGACCATACATTAGGAATCTGCTTCAGAAAACAGTTATTATGGGACCAAAAATCACAACCAGGTGCAGTGGTACAGCAGGGTGAGCACATGAGCCGCACAGCAAAGAAACAGCCTGTCTCTTTACAAAACTGCAGCCGTTAAGATACCGTTTACTAAAAGACATTGATTTTCTTTTCTTTCTTTCTTCCTTTTTTTTTTTTTTTTTTTTGTGAGCATGTACAAGTTACCTTTAGTACATGCTTGTACCAAAATTCTATTTTACAGTTGTTTGGAACCCAGGACCTCCAGCTTGGAGCCCTTGGTAGAGACTACTCTTCTTGGCTGTGGTGTGGGGCCGTCTATTGTCTTTATTGTTCCTGTTACAGATTGATCTTGCAGCAGTTTTGTTTCCAACCCACCCACTCCAGGGCAAGAGAGACAGAGACAATGTTAGCTCCTCTACTTGATGAGACTGCCTCTTTTTAAAGCCCAGAGTGAGGGTGGATTACAGCGCTGGCACAGTTATTCTAGTTGACATCATCAGGCAATTGGAGATAGTATGCCGAGCCGTGCTGTAAAAAAGAGCAGGTGGGCCTGTGAGCCAGCCTTCTCTCTGGGGGCAGCTTGACTCATCTTCCCTCCCTCCCTCCCTCCCTCCCTCCCTCCCTCCCTCCCTCCCTCCCTCCCTCCCTCCCTCCCTCCCTCTCTTCCTTCCTTCCTTCCTTCCTTCCTTCCTTCTTTTCTTCCTTCCTCCTTCCTTCTTTCCTTCCTTCCTCCTTCCTTCTTTCCTTCCTTCCTTCCCTCCTTCCTTCCTTCCTTCCTTCCTTCCTTCCTTCCTTCCTTCCTTCCTTCCTGTTGTTGCTTATTTTGCTGTTTCGTTCAAAATAGAGTTTCTCTGAGCTCTGGCTGTACTGGAACTCACTCTGTAGACCAGGCTGGCCTTGAACTCATTGTATAGTTGAGAATCACTTTGAACTCCTCTTAATCCTCTGCCCTCATCTCCCAAGTGCTAGGATTACAGGCATGCACCACCATTTTTAGCAGGTTCTCATTTGCACTCTCTCTCTCTCTCTCTCTCTCTCTCTCTCTCTCTCTCTCTCTCTCTCTCATTTTGGAGATTGGGGTCTCTCAGGTCTCTCAGGCTAACTTGAAATTTATGATCTCCCAGCCTCAGCTTACTGAATGCTGGGATTATAGGCACATAGCACCACCATATCTGTCCTGGAATTGACTTCTTTTCTTTTCTCTCTCTCTCTCTCTCTCTCTCTCTCTCTCTCTCTCTCTCTCTCTCTCTCTCTCTCTCTCTCTCTCTCTCTCTCTCTCTCTCTTTCTTTTTAAGAAAAAGTGGGCTTGACTGACCTGGAACTCAAAGAGTCAGCTTCTGCCTACCAAGTGCTGGGGTAAAAGGCATATGCCACCACACCTGGCCAGGATTGACCTTTTTAAAGAAATAGTTGGTGTCTTAGTACATGTAGGTGACCTTTTAGTAGTAAATGACTGATTTCCATGGATTTCATCTTTTTTTTAAAGATTTATTTATTATGTATACAGTGTTCTGGCATGTTCATGCCAGAAGAGGACACCAAATCTCAATATATATGGTTGTGAGCCACCATGTGGTTGCTGGGAATTGAACTCAGGACCTCTGGAAGAGCAGCCCTTGCTCTTAACCACTGAGTCATCTCCCAAGCCTCGGATTTCATCTTTTAACATTAAAAGATTTAAAATCCCCAATCTTCATAGTTCTTTAGGGAGTCCTCCTAGGTCAAAGGATGAGTAGCATCTGCTGCAGCCCAGCCCCCATCCCTCCCATTACGGGGGACTTTTGTGTGCTTAGCTCAGTGGCTCTCAATTAGGGGGCTCACCCCCTTTGTAGGCAGTATGTCTGAGAAGCTGCAGTTAGTGGGGAGTCTTGTTCTAAGTGAAAAAGGACTAAATGTAAAGACATTTCTTTGTTTTCCAATCTCAGGCTTTGCCTGTCTGCTCTGAGGCCAAGGTCATTCCAAGAGGCAGCAGCCTTAGCTGTACCCTTGGTGTGTCAAGAGAGGACTTAGGGGATTGGACAGCTGGAACTGTGTTCATGGAATAGCTATCCTTAACCCTTCCATGTCCACTAGCAAACTCCAGTGCCAGCCACTTCATCTGTTGGTCAGTATGTAGGTTCATTGGTACATTCTGTCCATCTGGGTCGTTCCCCCAAACAAAAATAATTACAAGCCACTTGGTGAACACAGCTGACCTAAGCAAGTCACAGTGTCTGTGTTACTATACAACTTTGGTAGATGATGCTTCTCACCTGTGGACAGTAGCAGGCCAGAGACTCAGGGTTTTTGTTGTATTTGTTTCCAGCACTTAATCCAGAGCCCCACGTGTTGTTTCAGAATTTTTTTCTTTTTTCTTTTTTTTCCTGTTCCTTTGTTTTGGTATTTTGAGACATGAAGCCTAAAGCCACTTAGAGCTTATATTAGCTCAAGATATCCTAGAACCCACAGTGACTCCTTGCCTCAGCTCACAGGCTTCTGTCACCACACTCAACTGGTTTCATTTTGGGGCAGGGGGCAGAAGATAACTTCCAGGAATCAGTTCTCACCTTTGACCTTATAGGGACAGAGTCTCTTGTTCCCGCTCTGCAGTATGCTCTAGGCTAGCTCTGGGCAATTCTCCCATCTCACAGCAGGCCTGCTGGGATTGCAGACTTGGTACACTGCACCAGCTTTTCATGTGGCTGAAGATGGGGAGCTCCGGTTATTGGCTTGTGGGGTAAACACTTTACCACTGAAGCATCTCCCTGGCCCTTGTTACTGCTTTAAAAAAAAAGAATTTGGAGAGAGACCTGATGGTGGGTATCCCCAGCACTCGGGAATCTGAGGCAGGTGGATCACTCTGGGTTTGAGAATAACCTAGGCCACATGTTGAGACCTTGTCTCAAAACCAAACCAAAACAGCAACAAAAATGTTATTGAGATCTAGTTCATATTCTTTACAAGTCATTCACTCATAGTGTGCAGTCCAGGAACTTTCGGTGTGTTAACAGAGTTGTGCTTCGTCGAAGACTCCATGTCTGGCCGGCTCAGTCATTTGGTGGTAGAGCATTTGCTTGAAATTTGTGAGGTCTTAGATAAAATTCATAGTACCGCTAAATAAGTAAATAAACAAACAAATAATAAGGGAGCCAGGGCCGGGGTTGTAGCTCAGTTCATAGAGTACTTGCCTAGCATGCACAAAGTCCCTGAGTTCGGTCCACAGCACTGTATAAATGAGGCATGGTGCCACACACCTGTAATCCCAGCACTCAGGAGGTGGAGGCAGGAGGATCAGACGTTTACATTCATCAATGGCTACGTAGCCAATCTGAAACCAGCCTGAGCTACATGAGACATTGTCTGAAAAAAGCAAAAGAAAGCCCTGCATCCCCAGCCACCTCCCATCACCACACCCTTGCCAACCCCTTCAGTACGGAGCTATTATCTACCTTCTTTGTCATTTTAAAATTTTATTTTATGGGTATGAATGTCTTGCTGAATATATGTATGTGTTCCTAGTGCCCATAGAGGTCAGAAGAGGGTATCACATCCCAAGTTCTAGAGTTATAGGTGGTCATTAGCCACCATTGTTAGCGCCGGGAACTGAACCCATGTTCTCTGTAAGAGCAAAGTTGTTTACTTCCTGGCTCTACATTTGCCTGACCTGGATACTTCATAGAAATGGAATCATGAAATGGATCTTTTTGGTTCTGGCTTCTCTCACTCAAATGGGTTTGCAGAATTCATCCACAAGGAACATGCCATGTTTCGTTCCTTGTTGTAGCAGTGTAAGATGGCATCACATGGTAGGGCACCCATGAAAACCTCTCCAGCTAAGACAGCAGAAGGGATGAGTTATTGTTCATGTGTTGCATTTGTAACTAAGAATAGAGTGTTACAGAGTCCAAGATGACTCTCAAGAGACTGTTTTGGTCCTTTGGTGATGCAATGGCCATAGGAGTTCTAGATCACTAAGAAGAACATTCTAGGGGCTGGAGAGATGGCTCAGCGGTTAAGAGCACTGAGTGTTCTTCCAGAGGTCCTGAGTTCAATTCCTGGCAACCACATGGTGGCTTACAACCACCTTGAATGAGATCTGGTACCCTCTGCTGGCCTGCAGGCAGAAGGCTATATCATTTTATTTATCCCTTCCTCTGCTGGTAGACAGATTGCTGCTAATCTGGGGGTCATTTTGACTGATGGTGCTGTGAACGCTTGGCTGAGATTTGCTGTGGGTTGGGCTCTCCTGTTTTCAGAGCCCAGGTCACCATCACTGCAGTTTGTCTCACCCCCTCCACACTTTGGTCACATGATAGACACCTGTAGCATGTCAGTTCCTTATGAACCTTCTACACGAGTGGGGAAACTTCACCTGTTAGGTTCTACAGAATGGGCCTCCAGCCTTCATCAACCTTCAGAATGGCCCCCATCTTTCTAGCATCAGGAACCCCTCCGTTCCACAGGGAGCACTGGCATCTCAATGGTAGGCCATAGGTTAGGGGTGTGACCCCAGATTCCATTCCCAGCACTGTTGAAAATGGGGAGGAGTAGACCAAGCTCCAAATGCTGTCTAGGAACCGCTGGCTGATTAGCTGCACAGTAAGGTCAGATAAGGCCTCACTGGACCCCAGCTGAACCATTCACCAGGTGTTCTGGGCTTGTGACAGAGCAACAGCTACAGCTAGGGTCAGCCAGAGCCCACAACCGAGGTATCTGATCTCCTGTCTCTGTCCTACTGCAACAGCTCCAAACACAAGTGACACCATTTACACAGCTCAGGCCTTGGTCTTTGATTTGAGCGCTCTCTCGCTCTCTCCTATGGCTCTCTCTCTCTGCCCCTCTCCCTCTCTCCCTCCCTCCTTCTCTTCATCTTCTCTCCAGGTAAGTGCTATACTCCCGAGCTGCATCCCCGTTCAGTGAACACAGGAACTGGTGCAAAGCCCTCAGTAACGGAACATATTGCTCTGAATTCAGCTTCTATAAGCCTCTGTCCATTCAGATAATTCGGATGTACTGGGACATGGGAAGGAGTTGTTAGCTCGTTCCAGGGCACGCACAGAGGGCCTCGGAAGTATTTGAGAAAACTTTGGAAACTGCTGTGTGGGGAAGAAAACCCAGGGCCCGATCAGGAAACAGCATTTGGGAAAGCAGGGCAAGTCGAGAGCTGGATGGTTTTGGGCAAAGGCTGGAAGTTAGATGAGGGTAGGGAGGGTGTGGTGTGTGGTGAGTGCTGGGAAGGTGGGCCTTGAGGTTATTCTGCAGTCACCTCAGTTTTCAGCCTCAGAGCAACTTGCTCCCTCCCACCAGCTCAGCTGCTTCAGAACAGTCCTGGAGGTGGCAAGAGTACTCAGTGCAGGAGAGACGCTGTCATCCACTGAGGACACATGCCACATGCTGGCCCATCAAGCCCAGAAGGCCAGCAGAGGTGGAGTGATGGAAGGGAAGGCTGTGGGGCAGGCCTTACTCCACTTGCTCCCTTCTGCCCACTCCTTCTCCACAGGGCAATTGCTGTGTTCTCAGGGAGTCACTCCCTGAGCCCCCATATCCCCGTATCTAAATGAGACCATCCCATAGACACTTTCTCCACTACAGTAACTGAAGTCCCAAACCATCACAACTGAAGCTTGGAGGAAGCCCTCTGCTTCCTGGCCTTTTGCCTATGCTAGGCAAGGTAGAGGGGCCAGCAGCTGAGGCCGGCATGCCTGAGTGCCACATCCTTGCTAGTTCAAAGTCCCTAAAATGGAGTAACACAAATTCTAGTGTAGTTGTCAGTCTGGACCTGGAGAGGAAGGCAGTCTCCAAGGGTCTCCAAGACACAAAGGTTTGAGACTCAGCCAAATGCTGGGTGAAGTCTCTCCCAGAGAAAGGCTAATGCTCTCTTGGCCTGCCCTGCTGGCTTCCCAGAGCACCTCAGACTCCCATGGCCAAGCTAGATGACCTGGGGAGGAGCTGAGCAGGGTTGGTGTCTACCTGCCCTCAGGCCAAAGCTGCTCTCATGCCAAGCCTGGCATCCTAGCTCCAGATTTCACACAGCAGGCCTCTCTATCTGATGGCTATGTTCCCCCTCTAGTCCCCTGCTCTTCCGGGGACCAGAGCTCTCTGACCTGGAGGTCTCCTGGGGAGGGTCAAAAGCAGACCACTGGGAGGAGACAACCGAATCTTTTAAGCTGGAGTTGAGGAATTTCCCTCGAAGCAGCATAATGTCCTCATTCTTTCCTTTCTGGAGTCTCAGCCGCCTCCCACCTACCAGTCACCCACTTTCTCCCCCACCCAGCCCCCTGCTTGCATTCCTGTGAGTGATGGCTACTTCCCAGCATCCCACATTCCAAGCGTTGACCCAGCTAGTGTGCGTAAGGGTCAGAGAGTTACAAGCTAGTCTCTGTCTTCAGGGTCCAGCAGTGGGACCAGTGTCCATGAAACCTTGCCCACCATTACTGCATAACTTAGACCCTCAGCATTACCGTAGAGCATTTCCCTCGTCCCTACATATCTCTTTCAGAAAAGAATTGTGCGTTGGGAGGTATACCTGTGTGCTGGTGCCTGTGGAAGCCAGAAGACACCTCTGGTGTCATTCTTCAGGGTGTCTACCTTGACTTTTGAGATAAGATCTCATTGGCCTGGGGCTTACCCGTTTAGGACTAGGCTGGCCAGAGAGCTTTAGAGAGCCTCCTGTTGCTCCCTCTCCATGTTAGGATTCAGTGACTTCTGGGCCTGGGGCTCAGGCCCTTGTGCTTGAGCGGAAAGCACTGTGCTAACTGAGCCATCTTCCCAGTACCCATCCTGCGTCACTGCACAGAGGACCGAAGTGAGTCCTTCAGTCTGGGGACTGTTCCATTTCTGTCCACTTTGTCTTAAGACTCACTCAGATTTTGGATCTGACAAGCTGCCCTTGGGGTGGGAGGTGGGGGATGGGGCAGGCCCTGTTTGTGTGTGCGGATGAGACACCACCTGGAATGGGCTCAGCTCTGGTGAAGGACTGTGGAAGGAAATGGACTGGAGTAATTTGAAACTGTGTGTCAGCTGGGATTCTACCCTGCTTCTCTTCCCTTCAACATAGCGCCTCCACTCACCTGGAGTATGGCTGTTGACTCCTTCCTGCCTTCAGCGAGAGCCTCTGCCCCAGGTCTAGGGCTGTCCCCCTCCAATGTCACAGCTGCGAGGGACAGAGAAAAGGGCAGACAGTTCTGCTTCTGCCAATGCAGTGCTGCCAGGAGTCTGACCTCCAGGAGGCCCTGATGCTGCATGGCCGGGAGGGGCCCCAGATACCTCCACAGTCTTGCCAGAGTGTGGAGACCACTGTTAAGGCCTCTTGACAGTCAGACTGCTGCAGGGCCTTTCATGAGGAACAGGAGAGGCATGGTGGACAAGCTCTTGGCTGGAACCTAGCCAAGCCCCTCCTAGTTCCCTCTGTCACTTCTGCCATGGTGCCATGGCTGTTACGCCCCTCGCCTGTGCCTGAGGGATGCAAGACAGCGCTCTTCCTGCCTGGGAGGAGCAAGGAGTATGTTGTGTGTATCTGTAGGCATGGGTGCATATGTGACCTCATCCTTAGAGTCGGGCCACGGGGCTGGTATTAGCTGGTGACAAACATGCCTGACATAACCAACTCATAAAGAGGCAAGGATCGCTTTGACCCACAGTTTCAGAGGTTTAATCCTAGGCTTGCTTGACCCACTTGCTTTGGACTTGTGACAGCTGAGTACCCATAGTGGCAAAGGACTGGAAAGCCGAGTAACACAGAGAGTAGCTGGGATCCCCCAGTGTCCCCTTCAGAGGCACAGCCCAGTGACCTAGCTGTCCCCTGCTACATTCCCATGGCCTGAAGGTCCCACTGTCTCCTAGTAGCACCACGGGCTGGGAGCCAAGCCTTTCATAGAATATGCAGGAAGCGTGTGCCCATCTGCTCCGGGACCGAGCACAGGCTGCTCCTATTGGCTCATTGTCCCTTCTCTGCTCTGCACAGTTCCGGGGCCACGCCAATCTGCATGTGTTTGAAGACTGGTGTGGAGGCTCCATCCAACAGCTCAGGAGGAACCTGCACTTCCCACTCTACCCCCATGTAAGTGCCTTGGGGCTGTCTGTCCGCCGTCCCCAGACCATCTGTGTCTCCTCCATCTTCTCCTCCCCACCTGCCTCCTTCTCTGCATTATTCCCTCGCTCTCTCGGGGCCCCCTTCCTTGTTTAGAGTCTTTCTTGTTGTCCTTTCCGGAGCCTCTTGTGACCTGCCACTCTGCCGCATTTTAGTTAAGGCTCCCTTGGTATTTATCCGGGGCCAGCATGTACAGATGCACATGTTGTACATTGTGCAGAGTCACCCGGACCAAGAACTGAGTGGGACCTGGCATTTATCCTGGACTCCACGTGCCGCGCCACGCTTAGTGTCTCCTCGCTGTTCCCCTCCTGCTCTTCTTACCAGTCTTGAGTAGCCTGAGCTCAAATTCCTTAAACTCTTCTTTCTGATTCTGAGTAACAGTTCATCTTTCTCGACATAGATCCGCACAACCCTGAGGAAGCTGGCGGTGTCACCCAAGTGGACCAACTATGGTCTCCGCATATTTGGCTACCTGCACCCTTTTACGGATGGTGAGGCAGCCCCAAAGCCTCATCCTTCTTCCTGCTCTTGAGTTCTTCAGGGAGGTCCTATAAATATATGCCTGAGCTAGGAAATATGTCTGCATTGAGTCCCTGTTAGTCCATAATCAAGGGAGAGGGGAAACTGAGGCACGGGGCGTTCTCACCCAATATCTTTAGGTTGGTGCCTCTCTCTCTCTCTCTCTCTCTCTCTCTCTCTCTCTCTCTCTCTCTCTCTCTCTCTCAGCTGGAACTGGCTGGTCTCCATAAGTCTTCTCCATCTTCATATTTACCCCAGAATGTAGACTCACCCCCCAACCCCCCACGCAAAGGTGGGAGGCAGTAAGACACCGAGTGAAGGGAACTAAGGCTCAGGCATAATGTAGGCTTTCAGCCCTGGTGCCAAGGCCCTCCTTGGCTCACCCAGACACTCTGCCACCGCCCAGGGAAGATCCAGTTTGCCATTGCTGCCGATGACAACGCTGAATTCTGGCTGAGTCGGGATGACCAGGTCTCAGGCCTTCAGCTGCTGGCCAGTGTGGGCAAGGTAGGGTCAGCTCAGCCCCTGGTCTCTCATTGGCCCCTGGAGCAGTCAGCCATATGGCATATGAACTATTGGGAACCTCCTTGACTTTTAGCATCGCAGATGTGAAGAAGCCATACATGGTGCTCCTCATCTCCTCCCTATACTACAAAGGGCATGTGAGATGTGGGCAGAGTGGGACCCAGCCACTTACATCTTTGGGTTCCACTGTGCCTTAGCCCCAGGCTGAAGATTCATGCCGGGCTGGTTGCCATGGGAAGGCTCCCTTCCATCAGCGGGGCAGATGTGTGTTGGCCAGCCATCCTCCCTAACTCTGTCTTCTCTATCTCTCTCTACCTCTCCCTTTCCCCCCATCCTGCCCTCCTCTCTCCCCACACTTCTAGACAGGAAAGGAATGGACAGCCCCTGGAGAGTTTGGGAAATTTCAGAGTCAAATTTCCAAGCCAGTGAGGTGAGTAGAGAGGCCTGTCAGCTGGGACGGCCCTCCATCAGCTTGCCTCAGTGTCCACACGATCTGCCTACACAGAAGTCACCTGCCCTGCCCTTCCTCATTTTATAAATGCTTTTTTAGACTTTTAATTTTTTTAATGAGTGTGTTTTGCCTACACCTATGTGGTTGTGCCGTTTGTGGGTCTGGTACCCCCAGAGGACAGGAGGATTATTGGATCCTCTGGAACTGGTTTTATAGGTGGTTGTCAGCTGCCACATGGATGCTAAGAACCAAACCCTGGTCCTCTGAAAGAGCAGTGCTCGCTCTCAACTTCCAAGCTGTCTCTCCAGCCTCCTTCCTCATTTTAGATGAGGCCACTCAAGCCCAGGGAAGCTTTGTGGCTGATGGAAGGCCACACAGATACAGAGTGACGCTCAAGATTAGAAAACAGGTCTCCTTTCTTCCCACCCTTACCCTCCCATTCTCTCCAGACCTAGAAATGCTCTCACATAAAGGCTGCCTAGTGATTGCTCTGGGCTTAAGAGGGATCCATACAGGGAACCGGAAGAGTGACTTTGAAGTGATCCTGAGAAATCAAGCCTTTTCCAGGGGACAGTAGCTGGAATGGCATAGCTGGACTATGAATTTAGTCCAACTTCAGTCTGCCACCTGGTGGCCGGCACAGTCATAGGCGAGACCATATGCTGGCTAGAAGCCTCCTTGAGTAGACCTAGTTTGCAAAGAGCCTTGTTGCGAGCCAGCACTAGTGTGAGCATTCTGAGTTCCCTCAGTGGTTGATGTGAACCCTAAAGCAAATTACAGCTCCACTGTTTACTACCTGGGTGATGTTGAGCAGATTACTAAAGATTACCGCGCCTCCTCCTTCCAGTCAAGGAGTGTCAATCAAAGCACTGAGGATGGTCCTGGAATGTAGCAACCGCTCAGTAAGGCCAGGCCTACCTACCCCTGAGTGCTGTTTCACTGGGTCCCCCAACTGACTTGTGAGCTACTTATATTTATTTGGCCCTTGCAGAAAGAAAGTCAAGGTCAGATGTCAGGGGTGGATGGGGGATGGTTAAGTGGCGAGTTCTTGGGAAGAGAAAGGAGCACCAGGGAACTTATAGGTGGGAGAGGTGGACGAGGTGACCAGCTAAGGAGAAGCTCTTGTTTCCTGTCTCCTTCTGCCAGCCTATCAGCCTCCCGCAGGTACTACTTTGAGGTGCTGCACAAGCAGAACGATGAGGGTACCGACCACGTGGAGGTCGCGGTGAGTGACTTCGTCCCCCCTCCCCACCCCCACTCCCACGCCTTTCCCAGCATTCCCTTCCGCACGTCTCCTGAACACTGCCCCACTCCAGCATCCTCCAACGCCTGTGCCCTTCCTCTAATTCTAGTGGAGACGGAATGACCCTGGAGCCAAGTTCACCATCATTGACTCCCCCTTCTTATCCCTCTTCACAAGTGAGTAGGCTCTGCCTGCCGGGAAGCACGTGGGGCTCCATTCAGGAGAATGCGGCCCAGGGTGGGGTCTGAGGGGTGGAGATAAAGTTCTGCTACTTAGAGCCTGTGTATGAAGTAGGTCCAGAGAGGATGAGAGCCTGAGGGACCTTCAGTTGGGGGGCCTTTACTCTCTGGGGTCAGAGGCCCGTAGAAGAACATGTTAGACACGAGTATGATGGTTTCAGGTTTGTTGGTTTGTTTTGGTTTTTCGTGACAGGGTTCTCTGTATAGCCCTGGCTGTCTTGGAACTCGCACTGTAGATGAGCCTGGCCTTGAACTCAGAGATCTACCTGCCTTTTGTCTTTTAAATGATCCCAGGACTAGGGATGCTGCGGCAGGAGGATCATATATTCAAGGCTATCATATGGAGACTTAAAAATAGACACAAGGGGAGAAAAGGGAGAGTGGGGGGGGTTCCTGGAGAAAATATTTCAATATATGAAATTTAAAAATAAAAAAAATACAAAGTGAGCCTGCTATAACCTCTCTGAGCCCTCATGCCTAACATTTTAAATACAACAACAAGGGGTTCTGGGTCCATGAGGCTTACTTGTGGTTGAAGGCTGATGGACGGCAGACTCAGCATATTGTCTGTGTGTATTTGTACATACATATACGTATGTATACATATGTATGAATTAACAATAGTAACCAAAGACAAAGAGGCTATCATTTGGGAGTGGAAGGCTTGGGAGGGCCTGAAGGGATAATGGGAAGGGAGAAAGAAATGTAATTCTACTTTAATTAAACATGTTTTTAAAGCCAGTACTTTAATCCTAGTACTCAGGAAGCAGAGACAGGAGGATCTCTGTGAGTTCAAGGTCTGCCTGGTCTACGGAGGGAGTTCCAAGAAAGCCAGAAATTCTGTCTTTTCAAAAATGTATTTTTTAAATAAAAGGTTTACAAATGAATCCAGTCCCTATTTGCAGTGATATTTCTTACTCAGTCAAGACCATGAGAGAAATTATCGTCTACTTTTTTTTTCTCAGACAGGGTTTCTTTTTGTAACTTGCTCTGTAGACCAGGGTGACATTGAACTCACAGAGATCTGCCTGTCTCTGTCTCCCGAGTGAGCTCTAGGATGAAAGGTGTGCTGACTTAAGAAAAAAGTTGAAAATAAATAAAAATATTGAGCCAGGTGGTGGTGAGATCCATCTTTAATTCCAGCAGTTGGGAGGCAGAGACAGGCAGATTTCTTTGAGTTTGAGGCCAGTCTGGGCTACAGAGTGAGTTCCAGGACAGCAAGGGCTCTACAGAGAAACCCTGTCTCTAAAAACTACTGCTACTACTATTAATAATAAAAATAATGATGATGATGATAAATGTACTGGGGTGTGGCTTGGTGGTAAAATACTTGCCTATATTGTGTGCAATACCCTGGCTTCCACCCCAGTACAGAAAAAAGTTAAAAATTAAAAACAGTACCTTTTGCCGGGCGTTGGTGGCGCACGCCTTTAATCCCAGCACTCGGGAGGCAGAGGCAGGCGGATCTTTGTGGGTTCGAGGCCAGCCTGGTCTACAAGAGCTAGTTCCAGGACAGCCTCCAAAGCCACAGAGAAACCCTGTCTCGAAAAATAAAAAAAAAAAAAACAACAACAACAAAACCAGTACCTTTTAATCAGGCAGTGGTGGCACATGCCTTTAATCCCAGCATTTGGGAGGGAGAGGCAGGTGGATCTCTGTGAGTTCGAGGCCAGCCTGGTCTACAGAGTGAGTTCCAGGACAGCCAGTGATACTTAAAAAACAAACAAGCAAAAGAAAAATAGTATCTTTGGGCTTCTGTGGCAAGAGTATAGAGAGAAGTAAGGGTAGAACTCCTGGGAAGAACAGGCAAAGTGCCATCAGAGAGAGAGGGTGTGCTGGAGGAGAGCGATGTAGGGGACCATCTGGGCTCCCAGGAGAGGCGGAAGGTGTTGCTGGTTAAATAAGAGGTGCCAGGTGGGAGCAGAAGGGACACGCTCTGAACTGCTGGATGTCAGAGAAGAAAGTGGTATCAGAGCCCACTGATTTGGGGGCTGGACAGACGGCTCAGTAGCTAGGAGCAACTTTTGTTCTTGCAGAGGCTGAATTTCCAATTCCCAGCATCCACATAGTGTCTTCACAGCCATCCTTAACTCCAGTTCCAGGGATCCGACACCCTCTTCTGGCTTCCAGAGGCACGAGACACACACATGGTGCAGACATGCATGCAGGACATTTGTACCCGTAAAATAAATACATTAAAAAAGTAGAGTCCACACATTTGGTGTGATAACATCTGGGGCTGAAGACAGCACCCAGGAGGCAGAGGCAAAAGGCGAGCAGCCAACTCCCCAAGATTTATGTCTTTTTCACTATGTGTACAGTGTTCTACCTGCGTGCATGCCTCCATGCCAGAAGAGGGCGCCACATCTCATTATAGATGGTTCTGAGCCACTATGTGGTTTCTGGGAATTGAACTCAGGAACTATGGGAGAGCAGCTAGTGCTCTTTCTTAACCTCTAAGCCATCTCTCCAGACCCTGGAGCAGAATTTCTTAACCATCTCCCAACATGAGATGCTTTTAGCCTAGAAATCTGCACATGACTACAGACATATGGGTCTGTAAAGTAGGTATACACTGAGCATTTACTGATAACAAATCATATGAAATTCATTTTAAAATAATGTTTTTGGTAGACCATTTATCAAACATTAAAGAAAATTTGCACCAGACATTGGTGGCGCACACCTTTAATCCCAGCACTCAGGAGGTAAAGGCAGGCGGATCTCTGTGAGTTCGAGGCCAGCCTGATCTACAGAGTGAGTTCCAGGACAGGCTTCAAAACAATATAGAGAAACCCTGTCTCGAAAAACCAAAAAAAAAAAAAAAAAAAAAAGGAAGGAAGAAAGAAAGAAAAAAAATTTGCACATTAATGAAATGTATATGCTTTATTTTTACATAAAGAATTAAATCTTGGTTCTGGAGAGATGGCTCGGTGATTAAGAACACTTGTTCAGGTTCAGTTCCCAGTACCTACACGGTGGTTCACACTCACTTTAACTCCAGTTCCAAGAGACCTAATTCCTGCTTCTGATCTCTGTAGGCACCAGGCAAGCACATGGTGCACATACATAGATTTGGGCAAAACAATCATACACATAAAATGAAATTTAAAAATATAAAATAAACTTTTTTTAAAGAGCACGTTTTAATCCAGTGTGTTGGCACACACCTTTAATCCCAGTACTTGGAAGGCAGAGGCAGGTAGATCTTTGTGCATTTGAGGCCAGCTTGGTTTACAAAGCAAATTCCAAGACAGCCAGGGCTGTTAAACAGAGAAACCTGTCTTGAAAAGCACAACAAAACAAAAAAGAGCTCTTACTGCTCTTCAGAGACTTTGAGTTTAGTTCTCAGGACACACATCAGGTGGGGCACTGTTAGCCTGTCCAACCAGCTCCAAGATATTCCATGCCCTCTTCTGGCCTCCACGAGCACCAGCCCATATGGCATAGACGCACACAGAGAGGCAGACAAACACATACATAAAATAAGTCTTGGGCCAGATGTGGTGGCACACACTTTTGATCTCAGCGTGAAAGAGCTGGAGGCAGGCAGATCTCTGTGAGTTCAAGGCCATCCTGGATTATGTAGTGAGTTAAAGGATAGCCAGGGCTACATGGTGAGACCCTGTCTCGAAAACCAAAAACATTTATTTAAAAGATTAAACTTTGGCTAAATATTTGATGCTGTAGGAGGGATTGTTCACTGGCATCGCTAGGTGTGTGGCAAATATGTACATCATATGTTAATAAGAAAGGCTGATGTTGTGTGGTCTAACCAGAAACCTTTTACTTTTGACCCATTTTTTTCACGGCCCCCACCCAGTTACACCACTCCATGTGGGCACTTGACCACCAGCTTAAGCTGTGGGCTGGAGAAGAGAGATGTGGTGTGAGCCCCAGCCTCGGCTGTGATAAGCAGTGCTGTAGCTGATGGGGAGTGCAGACCAAGGAGGACCACTGTAGTGCTGGGGATGCCTGGGGAGCCTGGTTCACCATGTTCCCATGGTGCAAAGAGATAGTATAAGAGGCTGCTCACCCTACAGTTCGGAACTAGAGTGCATGGGTGGTATCATCGTTCCCTCTTACCAGAGAAGCCTCAGGTTCAAACCCCAGCACTGCCAGGAATACCCAGGAAGTATGATACAGGCGTAGACTAAGTGTCAGGTCCGCAGTACAGCATTTTGAGGGGGAGAGGCGTCTTTTTCTAGTCTATGAAAAATCATCAAATGCCTGGCTATGAGGTGAGGCAGGCTCACAGGGAGCTGGCTAAAACCACAAATAGGACAGGGGCTCGGGCACAGCTGACTTAACCTGCCAGAATACTGAGGCTGTACCTAAGCTCCTCCACCTGCCCCGCAAAACCCACTCGATTCTGCGAGGACCTACAGCTTCCTACTGTTTTCTCCTCCCTGGCCACAGATGAGACCACCCTAAGGATGGATGAAGTGGGCCACATCCCACAGACAGCAGCCAGCCATGTGAGCTCCTCCAATACGCTTCCCACGGATGAGCAGCCCCCAGCAGACATGCTGCGGCCTGACCCTCGGGATACCCTCTACCAAGGTAAACCCTTGGTCACATGCTGATGACCACGTTGAGGGGCTGCGCATGCCAGGCTCTGTGTTGATGGACAAGACTCGGGGGACCCATCTATTCTGCAGTAACCCCAGAGTCACAAAATCTCTTCCCCTTTGAAGTGTGAAACATAGCATGCATACCAAAATTGCAAGAGCATTTATATCCAAGTTTGTGATTGTACAAATCGTTATAGAATGGACATTATCTGACCACCACCCTAGACCAGAAATGGGATTAGAGTCCAGATGCTCTCATGCAGTCCTTGATGGCCACAAATGGAATCTCTTTATGGATCCCAACTCTTATCATCCTGTAAGGAATATGTTAGTCTTTTGTTCTGATGCTGAGGACTGAATCTGGGCCCTGTAACTGAGCGTGTGCTGTACCACAGAGCACATCCCCAGCTTTTACATCTTAAAAGCTGACAGTGAGCCCCATGTCTTCCCTTTAAAATAAAAGAAGGCAGCAGCCAGACGTGTCACCTATCTACAGTCCCAGCAGCCAGGAGGACGAGGCAGGGAGATGCTGAGCTTGCAACCCACAAAACCCTATCTCAGAAAAGCAAATCCAACAACTAGTGAAAACTGGACAGCAGGAAAGGGAGACAATCCAGCTAATGGGAGAACACTGAGGTGGAGCCTTGTGGCCTATTGAAATGTCCCTGTGTCTCAGGGTCCTCTGCCCCCACTGTTGAAGAGTGGTGGCAGCCTCACTGTGGCACGGTCAGCTGACAGACAGGGACTGGGACCACGGTTGTCCCCAGTGAATACAGCTGGAGGTTGCTTGGGTGGAAGATGTTTGTGCTCTCATTTCTTTACACGCTTCAATCCTTTGACCTTCTGTTCCCAGTGCCTCTGATCCCCAAGTCGCTTCTGCGCCATGTCCTGCCTGATTGTCCCTATAAACCCAGCTACCTGGTGGATGGGATCCCACTACGGCGTTATCAGGGCCTCCGCTTTGTAAGTCATGTCCCTAGACCTAGGAGGACTGGGAGAAGGCCAGCTGCCTATGGCTGGGGGTGTAGGAGATGGGGGACAGCCTAAAGCTGACTCTGTACTTCCTGTGCCCCAGCCCAACAGACAGGATGGCCTCACAGGTCCCTGGGCAGCACCCCTGGATGGGCTTGCTAGGGCGGACTGTCTGTCCTACAGAACCTGCAGATGGAGGCTCTGCCTTTGGATCTGTCTCTGGTTCTGCAGTCTGGTGACTCTGCTCCAAAGGCCACGCAAATCCTTCTTGCCTGCTCAGTCCCAGCAACTGGGTAGCCAGTGGCGTTTTAAACTCACAGACAGATGCTTGGGAGAATGTACTAGATGTAGGTGGTAGCTGTGTCTGTGTGGAGAGTAAGGGAGCAGAAAGCTTGCCATACACCCAGGTCTAGAGATGAAGACGGAGGGCCGGAGGCAAGAAGGAAGTGGTCCAGAGCCACGGCCAGCCCAGAGGGTGGGGCCATAATTGAGGACATGTGTTGGTAGTGGAGCTCAGACAAAGGAAATGGAGTGTGGAAAGATCTCAGCGCTGAGAGAGTGGATAAAGAAAGGTTCTGAGCTGGAAGGAGAGGATCAGGTGGCAAAGGGAATTGGAAGTGGTCTTGGTGACACCTAAGGGAGCCGGTCAGCCCAGGGATTTTTACTGAGAGCCCAAAAGAGCAGGCATGAGAAGACGGAAGTCTAGACTGCGTAACTAAATGCGGCATTCCCCCGCCACAGCGGGTGTGGCTCAGCTCGGGCAGGCTGGTTCCTCCCAGGATCCCCCTCACGTCTGCCCCTTTTTTCTCTGCTTTCAGGTTCATCTCTCCTTTGTTTACCCCAATGACTATACCCGCCTGAGCCACATGGAGACCCATAATAAATGCTTCTATCAAGGAAGTGCCTATAAGCAGGGCAGGTGTGCGGTCCTGGAGGGGACAAATGGAGGGACTTTCAGGGGGGCGCTGTAGGAGTCAGGATGGGCCTGCCTGCACATGTGTGTGTACACCCTCACAGAATGTAACTCCTGCCCAGGTAGAAACTGAAGAATCAGGTGCCGTTCACATGTCCCTTCCTCCTACAGGTCCGGCTTCCAGGAGTATATCAAGTTGGACAAGCCAGAGAAGCAGGGACCGGAGCAGCCAGGTACAGGGGACAGTGCAGTTAGGGCTGTCTGGGCGCACCTAGCTGCGATGGCCGGTGGCGGTCTCTTTCTAGAGGACTGTCTAGTCAGGCAGCCATGCTCTGGAGGAGCTTGGCATGCAAATCCCCTCATTGATCCCTCAGCACACCAAGGAGCCTTCCATTTCAGGTCTATGTGGGGAAAGATGCTTCTCACACCCTGGGGCAGCTGGGAACATGGGTGGCTGTAGGGACCCTGGTTCTGTACACTACTGGGAAGCATGCAATGGAGAAACCCTGTCCTGCTGTGGTCCTCCTTCATGAGGCAGGGTATGGCCGAGGTCACTTTTTGAACCCTAAATGGTGCTAGTGCTTGTGAGGTATTTTATGTCACTCAGCTCATAACCTTCTAAGAAGCTGTTCTTTTTTTTTCTTTCTTAAGCTTTTCTTTGTTTGCATATATGCTTTTGTTTTTTAAGACAAGGTCTCACTGTGTCTCAGGGTAGCCTGGAACTTGCTGTGTAGACCGGGCTAGAGTCAACTTTGTGACAGTCCTCCTATTTCTACTTCCTAAGTGCTGGGATTACAGGCATACACCACCATGCTGCCTATCAGCATTGATGTAATAGCAAAACTGGGATGACCGAGGGAGAGTAGCTTGCGCGGGGTCACACAACAAGCGACCTCCACCTGGACGCCTCGAAATGTCTGTTTTGTCTCTGCTGTTCTGTGTCTTTTGGGAAGAATTGGAAACTCCTGAAATGAGGGCTGATTTTTAACAGGTTCTGAGGATGGTCTTCTAGAAGAATCCCAATATGGAGACGTAGCAGAGGAAAGCCCTGTATCCCGAGACCAGGATACTGGGACACAAGGGAGAAAACCAACGACTACATCCCCGCCGGGGCTGGGTGTCACTGACTACCACCTTCGGAAGCTCTTGGCCCATCCACAGAGTGACTCATTGGCATCTTTTCCCAAGCAGAACTCCACACCTCCCTTTCCAACCAGGACAAATGACATCCCAGGCCAGCAACCAGGAAAAGGGAAGGGAAAAAGTGCCCCTGTGCCCAGCCAAGATTTGTCTCATTCTGACAAAGGGATCCTGAGGAACCTGCCTCTCAACCAGAGAGCCAGGCCCACTGGTGACAGTCCTGGAAAGACTCTGGAGCAGTCCCAGTGGCTGAATCAAGTGGAGTCCTACATTGCTGAGCAGAGACGGGGTGACAGCATAGAGCCCCAGGTCGCCAACAACGGCTGGCATGGAGGGGAGGAAGTGGTGGTAACAGCAAGCCAGGAAGGAGAAGTGGAGGAAGAGGAAGAGGAGGAAGAAGAGGACGAAGAAGATATGAGTGAGGTGTTGGAATTTGTACCTGTGTTTGACCCGGTGGTGAACTGGGGCCAGACCTTCAGTGCTCAGAACCTGGACTTCCAAGCCCTGAGGACAGACTGGATTGATCTGAGTTGTAACACATCAGGCAACCTTCTGCTTCCGGAGCAGGAGGCCCTGGAAATCATACGGGTCTTCCTGAAAAAGCTCAGCCAGAGGACCCGGGGGTAAGGTAAAGGGCTCCCTTGGAGCTGGGACAGGGGTAGATGGTAGCCACTGCCCTCAGGGACCCTGACCTGTGGGCTGAAAGCAGGGTTCCTGCTGCAGGATAGGGGACCTTGGCTGGTATTCTGGGGTGAGAGGTTGCATGGCTTCACCTTGATTGTAGCTGAGGACTAGCAAGGCTTGGTAGACTAGCATCTGCCCTCTGAGAAGGAGGTTAGGAAGAGAAGCAAGCCTCCCATGGAGGTTAGAGGGCGTGGCTAAAGCTCTGCTCTTCCTTAACCTTTCATCCTTTCCTTCTCCCTCATAGCCCCCCCTGCCTTTTTATGTTCATTTGTTTAATCAAGATATTTTCAGAGAAAATTCACACGCTATTAAACTCAGTATGGGTTGTGTACAAACATGCTGGGTTTAAAAATACCTTCGCAGTAGAGTTCAGCTATCGCTAGTATCTACTAATTCCAGGGCATTTCCATCGTCTTTGTGTTAGCTTGGGTTCCTGCACCCACACCAACTAGGCAAGTGCTGCCCTACTAAGCTATGTCCCTAGACCTTTCTTTTCTTTCTTTTTGAAATAGGTCTCAATGAGTTATTGAGGCTGGCCTAGAATTCATGGTGTAGCTCAGGTTTGGAACTTGAGATCCTCTTGCCTCAGCCTCCCGAGGAACTGGGATTCCAGACTGCACCTCAAGACCTGAGGCAGGGAATAGAGAGGAGAGGGAGAAGTCCTCCCTCCTAGTTATTATTAAACGATTCTTTCCCACCATGGTATCCCACCTATCCAAGTGCTTCCCGTACCTGACTGTCCTGCCTCTATCCGCCCCCCCCCCTTTCTGGTAACCTCTGTTCCATTCTGTGCTTCCGTGAGATAGCTTTATTGCTTCCACATATACATGAGGACACGTGACATTTGTCTTTCTGTGCCTAAATTATTTGCCCTACAATTCCATCCATATTGCTGTAAAAGAATTCTGCTGCTTATGGCTAAGTAATATTCCATCCTATATGTAAACCAATGTTGTTTACTCATCCAATTGTGGACAATTACTTTGGTTCAACATTTTGGCGATTGTAACTAGAGCTTCAGTGCACATGAGGCAGATAGATGCCTTTAACAGGCGGACTTCAGTTCCTTTGGGCGGCGGGACAGCTGGATCAGATGGTAACTCTGGTCGTAGGTTTTTAAGAACCCCCTCAGATTTTTTTCTTTAGTAGCTGTACTAACTTACACTCCCACCATTGTTTAGGAGAGTCACCATTCATCTGCATCCTCTCTGATGGCTCTTACTCTGTCATTTAGTTATCTTGACAGCTGTCAATCTTGCTGGGGTGAGATGGTATCATTTTGATCTTACCCTGATGATTAGCGATACTGAATATTTTTTCACATGCTTGTTAACCATTTTTTAGAAGACTTATTTTATTTTATATGTATGAGTATTTTGTCTGCATGCCTAGTACCCTAAGAGACCAGAAGAGGGTACTGGTGCCACCATGTGAGCCCTGGGAAGCAAACCCAGGTCCTCTGGAAGAACAAGTACTGTTACTACCAGACATTTTTTTTTTTTTGAGACAGGGTTTCTCTGTGGCTTTGGAGGCTGTCCTGGAACTCCCTTGGTAGTCCAGGCTGGTCTCGAACTCACAGAGATCCGCCTGCCTCTGCCTCCCGAGTGCTGGGATTAAAGGCGTTCGCCACCAACGCCCGGCACTACCAGACATCTTTCTAGCCCATCTACCCCCACTTTTAGATCTTGTTTTGTTTGGTTTGGTTTTGACATGGATACTCACTGTGTTGCCTAGGCTAGCCTTGGCTTGTTTTTGTTGTGTCCTTTTCCTAAGTGGTAGGATTACAGGCGTGTGCTACCATACTTGGCTTTTGGTTTTTGTCTGTGGCCTTGAGTGGTCTGGAACTCACTGTTTGGATGGGGCTAGCCTTGGACTCATAAGCAGAACTCTTGTTTCAGCCTCCCAAATTCTGGAATTATAAGCATATACCTGGATTTTAGTGTTTTTTATTTTGGTTTGGTTTTTTGAGTCCATGTAGGTCTGGAATATAGGTCTTGTCTCACTATATATTGTATACTTGGTTATCTTTTAAAAGGTATCATGCCAGGCAGTGATGGTGCACGCCTTTAATCCCAGCACTCGGGAGGCAGCGGCAGGCAGATCTCTGTGATTTTGAGGTCAGTCTGGTCTACAGAACTAGTTCCAGGACAGGCTCCAAAGCTATGCAGAGAAACCCTGTCTCGAAAAACAAAAACAAACAAACAAACAGAAGTATCTGTCTATCTGGTCCTGGATAGAGAAATGGCTCAGTGGGTAAGAGCATTTACCATGAAAACTTTAGGGCCTGAGTTCAGATTCCTGCATAAAAGCCTGGCATGGCATTGCATGCGTGTAATCCCAGGGTTGGTGGGTGCAAACAGGCAGGTCTGCTGAGATTTCTGTTCACCTGAATGTGTGCTTCCTCTTGTTTGATGTAGTTGTACTTGTTCATTTTGGCTTTTTGTTGCCTGTGCTTTGAGGCGCATTCAGGCAGTCTTTGCCCAGAGCAGTGTCCTGGGTGTTTCTTTAGCAGGGCCATCACTTCCGGTCCTAAATGGAAATGTTTGATCCCGACTGCCTTTGAGTTGATTTTCATTCTTCCACGCATGCAGTTTCCCCTTTCGTGACACCACCCCCTAGAAAAGGCATGTTCTGCTGCCTTTGTTGCCAGTCAGTTGGCTGGAAAAGCCTGATTTAGTCCCAGGTTCACTCGTCTGCCGTTGATTGACACCTGGGGGTTGTGGTTTTTGTTTGTTTGTTTGCTTGCTTGTTTTTTAGTGCCCCTATGTTGGGTGAGTGTTCTTAAAACTGTATCCTCTTGGATTTTTTTCTTTAATCAGTATGAAGTAACTTTTGTCTCTTCTAACTGTTTTGTTTTGAAGCTTATGTTCTTTTTTCTTCTCTTTCTTTCTTTCCTTCTTCTTCTTCTTCTTCTTCTTCTTCTTCTTCTTCTTCTTCTTCTTCTTCTTCTTCCTCCTCCTCCTCCTCCTCCTCCTCCTCCTCCTCTTCATCCTCCTCCTCCTTCTTTGTTTTTTGTTTTTTGAGACAGGGTTTCTCTGTGTAGCTCTGTAGACCAGGCTGGCCTGGAACTCACAGAGATCCGCCTGCCTCTGCCTCCTGAGTGCTGGAATTAAGGCGTGCGTCACCACCTGTGGAAGTTAATGTTTTTGACATTATAGTTCATTTGCTTGGAACACCTTTGCCATCTTTCACTTTGAGGTAGTGTCTTTATTTGATAGGGAGGTGCGCTTCTTGGAAGCAGCAAATAGGTGACTCCTGTTTCATTTTGTTTTTAAGATTTATTTTTATTTAAAAAGTTTTTTAACCCTTACTTTAATTTTATGTGTATGGGTCTTTTGCCTGCATGTGTGTATAGTATACCATATGTGTACAGTGTCTGCAGAGGCCAGAAGAGGGTGTTTGGTCTCCTGTGGCTGGTGTTACAGGAGTTTATGAGCTGCTGGAATCCAACACAGGTCCCCTGTAAGAGTAGCCAGTACTCTTTAACAGCTGAGTCATTTCTCCAGACCCAGGATTTATTTTATTTTAAGTTGTGTGTATATGGGGTGTATGTGAGAGGGGTGCACATGTGGGTATAGATACCTTAGTGTTTAGAAGTCTATCAGATCCCCTGAAGCTGGATAATTGTCAGCCACCTGTTTGTTGTGGGTGCTGGGTCCCCTAAAAGAACAGCAAGCACCCTTAACCACTGAGCTATCTTTCCAGTCCCTGGATTCTGTTTTGTGTGTGTGTGTGTTTGTTTTTGTTGTTATTTTTGTTTGGTTTGGTTTTGAGAAAGGGTTTCTCTGCATAGCCCTGGCTGTCCTGGAACTTGCTCTGTAGATGAGGCTGGCCTTGAACTCACAGAGTTCTGCCTGCTTCTGCCCCTAGAGTGCTGGAATTAAAGGCATTTGCCTCCACTGCCCAACTTGTTGGCTTTCCTCAATGTGGGTCAATTTCTCAAGGAATCTGTCACAAGACCCCTTATATTGAATCTTAGACTATAAAAGTCCTTAAAAATCACTTTACATTTGAGGATGGAGTGAGTCTTAGGGAGGTTGTATATGAGCCTCTTACAGCTGACCAATGGCAAAAGTAAAGACAAAACAAGGGTCTCCTGGCAACTGGCCCTGCAGGCTTCTGCCACACACTCTGCTCACTCTAGCCACTGTGTCCCTCAGGAGGTACCAGCTGCAGCGCATCCTGAACGTGGAGAAGCGCCAGGACCGGCTGCGTGGAGGGCGCTACCTCCTGGAGCTTGAACTCCTGGAAGGCCAGCGCCTGGTGAGGCTCTCAGAGTATGTGTCCACCCGAGGTTGGCAGGGAAGTGACATTGCTGCTGGTGAGGACACAGAAACCCGGAACCTGCAGGGCCTGGTCTGGAGCCTCCAGAGTCACAGACATGTACTGAATTCCCAGGATCCAGAGCCAAAGCTATGCTGGCCCCAAAATTTCTCCTGGAACCATCGAGCTGTGGTCCACTTTATTGCGCCCGGTAAGCTTCAGCAGAATGGGGGTGGTGATCACTGTGAGCACTGGGTCTGTTTTATTTCTGAGTGAAGCCACCTTGCCATTGAGGGACTGGGATTTACAAAAGAAAACGGATTGAGCTGTTGTGTGGTTAGTGAACAACGTTGCTGAGATCTCATGCTAGGTCTCAGGGTTGGGTGTGAGCATCAACTTGGGTTGTTGTTGGAGAAATAAGAATGAGGGTATCATATGAAGGGGGTTTTAGTTAGATTATTTTTTTGTGGTGCTGAAGATCAAATCCAGGATCTGGCACTTGCTAAGCAGGGCGTGGAGCCACACTTCCAGCCCTAGAGTGGCCTTTCCAACGAGAAAGGAAAACACAAGATTGTGTATGAGACGAAAGGTGTGAGTAAGATGGATAGAAAGCAAAGGTCTGTTAAAGCTGGGCAGGGTGGCTGCTGCGAGTCCCACCCAAAACGGTCTTGCCTGGGAGGTGTTCAGGCAGCTCTAGAAGGCAATGGGCTGGTGAGCCCCACCCCTCCCTAGGGTCCCTGTGGTTCATGCTAATGATTCCTGTGGTTGCATTATTCCCTGGTAGAGTTGATGGTCCGGACTCCTGACTGGGGTCAGAGCTGAGGGATGTTAGCCTTTCCTTAACTCTGCTGTTTTCTCCCTGACCTATCTGGATAGTGAAAAACCAGGCTCGCTGGGTGCAGCAGTTCATCAGAGATATGGAGAGCCTGTCCCAAGTCACCGGCGACCCGCATTTCAACATCATTATCACAGACTATAGCAGTGAGGACATGGATGTTGAGATGGCTCTGAGGAGGTCCAAGCTGAAGAGGTGAGGAGGACCTCTGGCTGCAGCTAGCTTGCCACCTTGCCAACATCTGCTGGTCAGGGTGGAACAACAAGTGGCAGCCACCTTTCCTGAGTCCCAGTGTCCAGCCCTGCATCCCTGCCCACAACCCCGGAGTGCCCACTGTCTCTATTTTATGCTCCCAACTTCCTTCAGGGACCCTACAGCTGAATCCTCACGCTCGGCTCCTCCTTCTCTTCCTGCAGCTACCAGTACCTGAAGCTGAGTGGAAACTTTGAGCGTTCCTCAGGACTACAGGCTGGCATAGACCTGGTGAAGGTAACGGCCTCAAGGGGGATTGGGAAGGTGATCGAGAGTAGTTAAGAGACTGAGAGCATTTGGAAGCTATAAGGAAGTCAGCTCCTTAGTACCTGAGCATCCTTTTGCTTCCTATTGTGGTGGTAAACGCCATGACCAAAAGCAGCTTGGGGAAGAAAGGGTTGAATTGTTTCGTGCATCTGGATCACAGTGGGTCACTGAGGGAGGTCAGTCAGGACCCCTGAAGGAAAGGTGTTTACTGACTTGCTCCTCATAGCTTACTCAGCTCTCTTTCTTTTCATTTTCATTTTCTAAATTAAAAGCCATTACAGGGAGGCTGGAGAGAAGGCTCAGCAGTTAACAGCACTGGCTCCTCTTCCAGAGGTCCTGAGTTTGTTTCCAGAAACCACATGGTGGCTCACCATGCGTAACGAGGTCTGGTGCCCTCTTCTGGTGTGCAGGCATACATGCAGACCGAACACTTTTTTTTTTTTTTTTTTTTTGGTTTTTCGAGACAGGGTTTCTCTGTATTGTTTTGGAGGCTGTCCTGGAACTCACTCTGTAGACCAGGCTGGCCTCGAACTCAGAGATCCGCCTGCCTCTGCCTCCCGAGTGCTGGGATTAAAGGCGTGTGCCACCAACACCCGGCTCAGAACACTTCTTTAAAAATCTTAAAAAACAAAACACAAAAAACCATTACAGATGGTTGGGAGCTGCATATGGGTGCTGGGAATCAAACCCAGGTCCTTTGGAAGGACATCCAATGCTCTTAACCTCTGAGAGACTTTTCTCGCCCTCCATCTTGCTTTCTCATACAGGGGTGGCACCATCCACAATGGTCTGGACCTTCCCACATCAGTCATGATTCAAAATGCCCCACAGACTTGTCCAAAGGTCAGTCTGATGGAGGCATTTCTTAATTGAGGTTTTTCTTCCCAGATGACCCTAGCTTGTGTCAAGTTGACAAAAAAACAAAACCAAAAACAAACAAAAAAACCAAAACAATCAGCTCCCTGAATTAAATTAAGGTTTGGGGGCTGGAGAGATGGCTCAGAGGTTAAGAGCACTGACTGCTCTTCCAGAGGTCCTGAGTTCAATTCCCAGCAACCACATGGTGGCTCACAACCATCTACAATTCAGTCTGGTGCCCTCTTCTGGCAGAACACTGTATATGTAATAAATAAATCTTAAAAAAAATAAAAATAAATAAAGTAAGGTTTGTTAATTATTTGTGATGTTGGGAATTGCACTCAAGGCCTTGTGCGTGCCAGGCAAACCCTCTTCCACCCAGCTAGCTCCACACCCAGCTCTGAGGAAAGGTTCATTTGGTTTCAGTCCATGGTCTCTTTGCCCCATTGCTTTTGGGCCTGTGGTGAGGAAATGAATCATGGTGCGGAACGCAAAGGACGCTGCTTGCTTCATGGCAGCCAAGGAGTGAAAGAGAGGGGCTAGGCTCCCAGTGTCCTCCACTCCTAGTGACTTAAGCTAGGCTCCCAGTGTCCTCACACTCCTAGTGACTTAACTTCTTATCGCTAGGCCCCACCCCCCTAAGGCCCACCCGCCACTTCCCAGTAGCACCACAGGCTGGACCGAATCCTTTATCACGTGGCCTTTGGGGGATACTTTGAAACCTTAGCAAGGAACATACGTGGCACTGCAGTGCGGTCCCAGTGCTATGAGGGGACTACATGAGTAGCAGGGAAGTGTTTGCCCAAGAGTCAGAGTCCTCAGACTGCAGAAAACATGGGGGCAGAAGTCAGGTATCATGGTACATGCCTATATTGCCAGCTCTGAGGAGGCTGGGGGGTGGGGTGGGGCATGAGTTGAGGTCAACCTGGACCATGCAACAAATCCCAGACTAGTCTTCTGAGACCCTGTCTCAAGAGAAAGTAGAAGGAGGATTCTGAACTCACGGTGTGATGCGAAGGCTCAGCCTTTCTACCCCGGGTTGCAGAAATTTGCTTAGGGTTTAGCTTGTGTTAAGTTGTCAGTTACTCCAGTAGGGAAGAGCCTGAGATTGTCTATAGAGCAGTAATTCTCAACCTGAGGGTCGTGACCCCTTGGCAAGCCTCTGTCTCCAAAAATACTTGAATTACAATTCATAACAGCAGCCAAATTACAGTTATGAAGTAGCAACAAGTAATTTTATGGTTGTGAGTTATCACTACATGAGGAACTGTGTTAAAGGGTCGCAGTATTAGGAAGGTGAGAAGCACGGCTCTCGAGAGTAGCCTCGTCTCCCCGATCTGCCCAGAGATCCCCTGACCTTGCCTTCTCCATCCCCAGGACCCACACAGCATCGTCTTCCTCTGTGACCTGCACATCCACTTCCCGGCGGCAATCATTGACACTATCCGCAAGCACTGCGTGGAGGGCAAGATGGCCTTTGCCCCCATTGTGATGCGGCTGCATTGTGGGGCCACCCCACAGTGGCCCGAGGGTGAGCCTTGCCCTGGATGAGGGAGGGGAGGCACCCTCTGATCTTGGTGTTTAACCCCAAGGCTGGACCGGCAGATGCCTAAGCATCAGCATCTTCCCCATCCTGCCTTCCCGTGTTCTCTGAACTTTACTGACAGCCGCAGTAGCAGGCAAAGCAGTGGTACTTTCCTCTCCTCTCCAGCATGTGTTCATCCGACACTCATGAAGAATTTGCTATGTGCTGGATGCTGTGCCCAGGAAGGCAGGAAGGTGGAGAGAGGAAGCAGATGAGGAAACCAACTCACAGCTGCCAGAGGGCTGCTGGGGCCACATCCTAATTGCTGGGCTATACTTAGGTTGTGACATCAGTCCATGGTCACTGCTGTGCTTGCTGAAACACAAGCTTTGGTAGGGGGCCTCCCCGAGACAGTCCAGGGACTTCCTTAGCTGACAGTCTTCGGCCTCTGCCGCCCATCTCTCTACCGTCAGAAGAGCCTGTTCGAACACAGCATCCGGCTCATCTCAGCTGAGTGTCTTGTCTGTCCACAGGCTATTGGGAGGTCAATGGATTTGGACTGCTTGGCATCTACAAGTCCGACCTGGACAAGATTGGGGGCATGAACACCAAGGAGTTCCGAGACCGCTGGGGAGGGGAAGACTGGGAGCTGCTGGACAGGTGACATGGGAACAGGGCCTTTAGGGATCTGCTGGAGTTCCAGTGCCAGGGCAGCGAGGCCAGAGCCTCAGACCTGTGCCGCCGGTTCCCTGGGCACGGGAAAGTGTACTGGGCTGGGAGCTCCCAGAGGCTGGCTTCACTGACGTGCTGCTGTGTTTCCAGCAGATGGGAATGACACTTCCGCTGTGTGTCACAGTCTGATTGGTCAGTTGGGTTGTCACAGGTAAAGCAAGAGACTGGAGCTAAATAATGAAAATGATAATGTTCTCAGGACTAGGCGAGATTCCCAGGAGCTTTCTCTCCAGCCAGGGATCATGTTCTTTCCGGACACGGCTGCCTGGAGGAGGGCCAGAAAACTGTGAGAGGATACTGGAAGACAGGCCAAGGGTTAGGAGAGCGTTGGGAGCCAGCAAAATAGGCAGTATGGAGAATTAAATAGCAACAGGGTATCCAGGGGGTCTGGATTCCTGGAGGTGAGAAGGGAATGAGCCCTGAAAGGAGTAAATAGTCTCAGAGGAGGAGAGGTCTGGGCAGAAAGAACACTTGCCTAGCATGAATGGGGCCTTAGGCTCAATCCCCAGTACTAAAGAAAGAGGAAAAAATATTTGTTTATATAAACAAATATACATTATACGTACATATTATATATAAATATGCTACATATCATATTGATATAAATATATTTTATGGTTATATGTTATAATATATATATCACTTTTGTCATCACTGTGACAAAGGACATAACTGAAGCAGCTTAGGGGAAGAAGAGGTGTTGGGTTCATGGCAGGACAGCACGGTAGCATTTATAGTGATGGGAACTCCTGATATCTTGGGCAGACTAGGAAGCAGGGAGAAAGAAATTTAGCCTGGAACTAAGACAGATGAAAACACATAACCCAGTGTATATCATGTGTTTGCATATACTCATACATGTGCATTCTTAGCCTGGTGTGGTGGCATATGCCCTTAATCCCAGCACTGGGGAGGCTGGAGGCAGGAAGACTGCCATAAATTGGAGGCCAGCCTGGGCTACACAGCAAGACCCAGTCTCAGTCCCCCATGCCTCAAAAAGACAAGGGAAAAGGAGAGAAACATGGACACATGGGAGCAGTGGGCTCGGCAGGTGGCCAGGAGAATGTCTAGGAAAAAGCGGGGCTGGGTGGACACCTGTGGCTGCTGGCCTGCAAGAGTGGAGGAAACCGCTGCAGTGAGAGCATCCCTCCCTGCGTTCGCGTGCGAGTCCTCTCTCAGGAAGTCCACAGGAGGGTGAAGGGAGAGGCAAGGGGCACCAGGGGCATGCTACTTCCTGAGAGGCAGGGCAAGGTGCAGCCACCAACCTCTGAGTTATTATAGTTGGCAGGTGAGGTTCGTGCCCAAGGCCTTATTCATCCTTCTCACCAAACTCCTGGGCAGTTGTCTCCATTTCTCAGAGGGGAAACCACTCATGAAAAGCAGTTAATTACTTGTCCCTTCTGTCTCCGTGAAGCATCAGAGGCCTAAAAATCAGGCCCGTCTTTGATTTCTCACTGGAGGGAAGCAGAAAGGAGAATACTGAAATACTGAGAATTAAAGGTGGGGTGAGGAGCGGTTCAGAGAGCTGTGTCAAGTAACTCAGTCATAGGAAGCCACATCACAGTAGACCCTGAAGCGGATGGAAGCCCAGTGTCGTCGTTGCTGTCACATGTGGCCTCTGTGCTGGGCTTTGTGCTTTGATGTAGACCTCCAAAATAGTTCTGAACCCTCCCGCTGCCTTTGAGACCTGAGGACAGGGCTGCTTCTGGTTCTGTCTACTTGCAGTCCTGTTTGAAGCATAGGCCTCCTTGGAAAGGGACCCTCCCCTGGTGTCTGTGCAAAGGAGAACATTGCCTAGCTTCTGTGAGACCTTGGGTTTGATCCCCAGCACTGCAAGGGGAAAAAAAAAAGCCAGGATGTTCAACACACACCTTAATCCCAGTCTTTAGGAGGCTGAGGCAGAAGAATCTTGAGTTAGAGGCCAGCCCGGGCTATATAACAAGATGATTCCCCCAACTACACAACACACACACACACACACACACACACACACACACACACACACACACACACACCACAGATAGGAATGGGGAAAGTCTGTGGGTGGTTTCTCCAGTTCCAGTCTCCTGATACTGTACAGCAACTGGTGTGTGCTGGGAACTGTGCTTCGTGCTGCAGATCCATCATAGTGTGTGTGTGTGTGTGTGTGTGTGTGTGTGTGTGTGTGTGTGTGTGTGATCATTAGTAACTGGCATTGGTATGTGCTGGGAACTGTGCTGAGTGCTACAAATCCATTGTGTGTGTGTGTGTAATTAGAGAGGATGGATATATATATATGCATTTATAAGATTATTGTACTCTTCTAGATAGAGTGGGGAATGTGTCTTTGATAGGCAACTTTCTGAGCCACACAGCTGGGACTACAACCCAGGCAGGTTGCCTGTAGCCTTCCTACTTCTGCTGCCTCACGCTGTCCTCTCTCCTCCAGGATCCTGCAAGCAGGCCTGGAAGTGGATCGACTTTCCCTCAGGAACTTCTTCCACTACTTTCATTCCAAGCGGGGCATGTGGAATCACCGTCAGATGAAGATGCCATGACGCCCAGGGACAGCTGCTCACAGTCCTTGACTCGCAGTTGGCCTCGGGGAGGGAATATGAGGAGCAGAAGCCTCAGCACTAATTGCCCTCTCCACCAGGAGCTGTCCCTTCATGCAGGGACAAGTGCCATGGTTCCTCTGCCACTCACCGGGTTGACAGATGGAATGGCTTCACAGGATGGGTGGTGAGGTCAAGAAGAAAACACCTGATTTAACAGAATACCATCGTGTCCACAACGGTGCTCCTCACGGGGAGTGTTGATCGTGAACCAGAAACTTCAATGGAACAGATTTTATTGGGGGTGGAGGTATTGGGGGTGATAATTTTTAGCAGATAATGAAGACTTATGTCTAGACCCAGCACTGACTGGGAGTGAAGCTGTGCATTGCAGACCTCAGACCCACTGAGGTGCCGGCCCTATGTGAAGTACCTCAGCTCCAGGCCCAGTCTGTGCCTTCCAAACACATCCTTCCTGGTAGCCACTGAAGGGCTGGCCACCAACTGGGTATGAACCCAACTCCTACAGATAGAGGTTTCTTTAGTGGAACCCAACATTGGTGGCATCCTCCTTCTGCAACAGGGTGTGGGATGGGAGCACATGGGCAGTGGGCCCATTTTCCCGAGTGTCCATCTGGGCTGTGGAACCAGCAAGGCCATGCCCCTTTGACTCACCTGCCAGTTAAGACCTGGAGTAATGGGGAGGTGCCACCAAAGGTGACATGACAGCCCATTAACTGCTTAAGTGAGAATGTGGGAGGGACTCAAGCCGGCAGGGACAGAAAGGGAAGAAAATGTGTACTGTAAGTTAGCACTCCTGTGGCCTTGCCTTCCTGCTGAGGGAGCGCCAGCCTCCAGGCCCTGAGGAGAAGAGGTGAAACCTGCTAAGGGGCAGAGTGAGGTATGGGGAGGCAAGGCCATGGGCAGGAAGAACTGAAAAATGGTTAGTTTCAGGGACAACCGCCCCTAACCTTTTCTGTCTTTGGCTACCCCTTCCGTCCCCTGATGTCACATACTTATCTTGCACTAACAGTCCCCATGCTCCGTGGCTGGGACTTTGTATTGCTGCTGCTGCTGCTTCACCAGTGGTGCACTGGACGCTGGGAATTAAACCCAGTCTGTGAAGAGGGTCAGCGCAGCGTGTTGCTGCTGCGAGAAAGGGCTCCACTGGGCAGAGCCTGCCCTCCATGCTGTGAATCAAAAGTGCAGCATTTGGAGCTGCAGGACCCACGCGGCGGACTCTGTGAGTGCCAAGAAGGTTTGGCACGTGCGAAGTGGAGCAAACCCACTGGGCCTTGCCTTTAAGCAGTCAGGAGGGCAGGGTGGTTCTGTTAATGGGTTGCGGCTTTTTCTCATCCCTGCCCAGGCCTTCTGCTCTTTAGAAAAGGCACATAGGAAGTAGGCTAGGGCTGCAGTTGGGCAGCCAGAGTGCCAGGCTTCTCTCTAAGGCCTTAGGTTCTTGGAATTGTGCTGGGAGGCCAGAGCCAGTCCCGAAAGCCCTCCTGCTGTTTCTGAGGACCGGGAGCCCTCTGGGCCTTCCCCAGCCTGCTCAGCACCTCCTGCCCAGGTCTAGTGCCTTGTGTTTGATACCTGTTACCTCCTTACCATCTGCCTTAAGGGAAAGGAAAATGCTGTGGGTGGAGAGAGGGAAGGCGGCATTGAAGTCAGCATCTTAGGGCTGCTCTCCTGTTTCTCAAGAGTCCCTCAGCTGTTTGCTCCATGACAGGCTAAGGACTACCCCTTCCCTGCTTTCTGCCTTGGTGCTTGCTGACAGAAAGGACAAAACTGTGTTGCAGTGTTCTTGGGAAGACCACCACACCGTCCTGACCGTGTCTCACAGTCTCAGCAGCTCCGCCTTGTGGAGGTCACGGCCTCAGCTGGAGGACAATCCCCCAACCCCACCTGAAGAGGGCCAGCTGGAGCAGTGCAGCTGTAATCCAGCACTTGGGAAGCTGAGGCATGAAGATGAGGCCAGCCCAGGCTACCTAACAAGACCCTGTCAAAATGAATGAACGAATGAATTAAATAAACGAATGAGTTAAATAAATGAATGAATTAAATAAATGAATGAATTGAAAATAAAGGAAAGCTCTTTTCTGAGTGAATTGAAGGTATCCTACTAATGCTCTATAGGCCTGAGTTGGCTTTCCTAGTTATATTTGACCTGCTCGATTTTTCTACTTTAAGTTTTCGCAATTTTTTAAAATTTATATTTATTTTATATTCATTGGCATTTTGGCTGAATGTATTTCTGTGTGAGGGTGTCAGACTCCCTGGAACTAGAGTTACAGACAGGTGTGAGCTGCCGTGAGGGTGCTGGAAATTGAACCATGGTTGTCTGGAAAAGCAACCAATGGTCTTAACCACTGAGCCATCTCTCTAGCCCCTATTTTTCAAGATTTTGTTTTATGTGTATGAGTGTTTTGTCTGTGCACCATCTGAGTGACTGTTGTCGGTGGAGGCCAGAAGCCAGCATCGCCTTCCCTGGAACTGGAATTACAGATGGTTGTGAGCCACCATGTGGATCCTTGGAATAGAACTCAGGACCTCAGGAAAAGCAACCAGTGTGGTGATATTTTGTTGATGATCTACACATAAAGCTTGCCTGAAGGTCAGAGAAGCAAAGCAGCCACCAGAGAGCTCTCACCTCTATCAGTGCCCAAACTGAAGGGGCCGTCCTGACCTCACACCGCTCCTGACCTCACACTGCTCCTGACCGCACACCGCTCCTGACCTCACACTGCTCCTGACCTCACACTGCTCCTGACCGCACACCGCTCCTGACCTCACACTGCTCCTGACCGCACACTGCTCCTGACCTCACACTGCTCCTGACCTCACACTGCACACTGACCTCACACTGCTCCTGACCTCGCACCGCTCCTGACATCGCACCGCTCCTGACCTCACACTGCTCCTGACTGCACTGCTCCTGACCTCACACTGCACACTGACCTCACACTGCTCCTGACTGCACTGCTTCTCACCTCACACTGTTCCTGACCTTACACTGCTCCTGACTGCACTGCACACTGACCTCACACTGCTCCTGACCTCACACTGCTCCTGACCGCAAACTGCTCCTGACCTCACACTGCTCCTGACTGCACTGCTCCTGACCTCACACTGCTCCTGACCTCACACTGCTCCTGACCGCACACTGCTCCTGACCTCACACTGCTCCTGACATCACACTGCTCCTGACCGCACAATGACCTCACACTGCTCCTGACCTCACACTGCACACTGACCTCACACTGCTCCTGACCTCACACTGCTCCTGACCGTACACTGCTCCTGACCGCACACTGCTCCTGACCTCACACTGCTCCTGACCTCACACTGCTCCTGACCTCACACTGCACACTGACCTCACACTGCTCCTGACCTCACACTGCTCCTGACCTCGCACCGCTCCTGACATCGCACTGCTCCTGACCTCACACTGCTCCTGACTGCACTGCTCCTGACCTCACACTGCACACTGACCTCACACTGCTCCTGACTGCACTGCTTCTCACCTCACACTGTTCCTGACATTACACTGCTCCTGACTGCACTGCACACTGACCTCACACTGCTCCTGACCGCACACTGCTCCTGACCTCACACTGCTCCTGACCGCACACTGCTCCTGACCTCACACTGCACACTGACCTCACACTGCTCCTGACCTCACACTGCTCCTGACCTCACACTGCTCCTGACTGCACTGCTCCTGACCTCACACTGCACACTGACCTCACACTGCTCCTGACTGCACTGCTTCTGACCTCACACTGTTCCTGACATTACACTGCTCCTGACTGCACTGCACACTGACCTCACACTGCTCCTGACCGCACACTCCTGACCTCACACTGCTCCTGACCTCACACTGCACACTGACCTCACACTGCTCCTGACTGCACTGCTTCTGACCTCACACTGTTCCTGACATTACACTGCTCCTGACTGCACTGCACACTGACCTCACACTGCTCCTGACCGCACACTCCTGACCTCACACTGCTCCTGACCTCACACTGCTCCTGACCTCACACTGCTCCTGACCTCATACTGCTCCTGACCTCACACTGCTCCTGACTGCACTGCTCCTGACCGCACACTGCTCCTGACTGCACTGCTCCTGACTGCACACTGCTCCTGACCTCACACTGCTCCTGACTGCACACTGCTCCTGACCTCACACTGCTCCTGACCTCACACTGCTCCGGACCTCACACTGCTCCTGACCTCACACTGCTCCTGACTGCACTGCTCCTGACCACACACTGCTCCTGACTGCACTGCTCCTGACCTCACACTGCTCCTGACTGCACTGCTTCTCACCTCACACTGTTCCTGACATTACACTGCTCCTGACTGCACTGCACACTGACCTCACACTGCTCCTGACCTCACACTGCTCCTGACCTCACACTGCTCCTGACTGCACTGCTCCTGACCTCACACTGCACACTGACCTCACACTGCTCCTGACTGCACTGCTTCTGACCTCACACTGTTCCTGACATTACACTGCTCCTGACTGCACTGCACACTGACCTCACACTGCTCCTGACCGCACACTCCTGACCTCACACTGCTCCTGACCTCACACTGCTCCTGACCTCACACTGCTCCTGACCTCATACTGCTCCTGACCTCACACTGCTCCTGACTGCACTGCTCCTGACCGCACACTGCTCCTGACTGCACTGCTCCTGACTGCACACTGCTCCTGACCTCACACTGCTCCTGACTGCACACTGCTCCTGACCTCACACTGCTCCTGACCTCACACTGCTCCGGACCTCACACTGCTCCTGACCTCACACTGCTCCTGACTGCACTGCTCCTGACCACACACTGCTCCTGACTGCACTGCTCCTGACCTCACACTGCTCCTGACTGCACTGCACACTGACCTCACACTGCTCCTGACCTCACACTGCTCCTGACCTCACACTGCTCCTGACTGCACTGCTCCTGACCTCACACTGCTCCTGACCTCACACTGCTCCTGACCTCACACTGCTACTGACTGCACTGCTCCTGACCGCACACTGCTCCTGACCGCACACTGCTCCTGACCTCACACTGCTCCTGACCTCACACCGCTCCTGACCTCACACTGCTCCTGACCTCACACCGCTCCTGACCTCACACTGCTCCTGACCTCACACTGCTCCTGACCTCACACTGCTCCTGACCTCACACTGCTCCTGACCTCACACTGCTCCTGACCTCACACTGCTCCTGACCTCACACTGCTCCTGACCTCACACTGCTCCTGACTGCACTGCTCCTGACCTCACACTGCTCCTGACCTCACACTGCTCCTGACCTCACACTGCTACTGACTGCACTGCTCCTGACCGCACACTGCTCCTGACCTCACACTGCTCCTGACCTCACACCGCTCCTGACCTCACACTGCTCCTGACCTCACACCGCTCCTGAACTCACACTGCTCCTGACCTCACACTGCTCCTGACCTCACACTGCTCCTGACCTCACACTGCTCCTGACCGCACACTGCTCCTGTCCTCACACTGCTCCTGACCTCACACTGCTCCTGACCTCACACTGCTCCTGACCTCACACTGCTCCTGACTGCACTGCTCCTGATCGCACATTGCTCCTGACTTCACTGCTCCTGACCTCACACTGCTCCTGACCTCACACTGCTCCTGACTGCACACTGCTCCTGACCTCACACTGCTCCGGACCTCACACTGCTCCTGACCTCACACTGCTCCTGACCTCACACTGCTCCGGACCTCACACTGCTCCTGACCTCACACTGCTCCTGACTGCACTGCTCCTGACCACACACTGCTCCTGACTGCACTGCTCCTGACCTCACACTGCTCCTGACCTCACACTGCTCCTGACTGCACACTGCTCCTGACCTCACACTGCTCCTGACCTCACACTGCTCCTGACCTCACACTGCTCCTGACTGCACTGCTCCTGACCTCACACTGCTCCTGACTGCACACTGCTCCTGACCTCACACTGCTCCTGACCTCACACTGCTCCTGACTGCACTGCTCCTGACCTCACACTGCTCCTAACTTCACACTGCTCCTGACCTCACACTGCTCCTGACCTCACACTGCTCCTGACCTCACACTGCTCCTGACCTCACACTGCTCCTGACCTCACACTGCCCCTGACCTCACACTGCTCCTGAACTCACACTGCTCCTGACTGCACTGCACACTGACCTCACACTGCTCCTGACCTCACACTGCTCCTGACTGCACACTGCTCCTGACCTCACACTGCTCCTGACCTCACACTTCTCCTGACTGCACACTGCTCCTGACCTCACACTGCTCCTGACTGCACACTGCTCCTGACCTCACACTGCTCCTGACCTCACACTGCTCCTGACTGCACTGCTCCTGACCTCACACTGCTCCTGACCTCACACTGCTCCTGACCTCACACTGCTCCTGACCTCACACTGCTCCTGACCTCACACTTCTCCTGACCTCACACTGCTCCTGACTGCAGACTGCTCCTGACTGCACATTGCTCACCAAACATCAGGCTACAATGAGCTTCAGTCTCCTCCCACCTTATATTCCTCTCTCTGCTAGGCCATATCACTCCCATCTCCACCTCCCGAGTGCTGGGATTAAAGGTGTGAGCTCTGTTTCTCTTGTAGACTCTCATGTAGCCCAGGGTGGCCTTGAACTCACAGAGATCCATCTGCCTCTGTCTCCTGAGTGCTGGGATTAAAGTTGTGTGCCACGACTGCCTGTCGTCTATAGCTATGGCTGTCTTTGCATTCTGATCCTCAGGCAAGCTTTATTTGTTAGATCATAAACAAAATATCATCACATTTCCCTTTTTTTGGTCTAAAATTAAAAAAAGATTATAACTTGAACTCTTTAGTGGCTGGCCACTTTGCTTCTCTGATCTTCAGGCAAGCTTGTTGTATCATAAACATAATATATCACCACAAGCCAGTGCTCTTAACCACTAAGCCATCTCTAGTACCCCATTAAAAAAAAGAGCTTTTAGCCAATTGATGGTGCCTTTGATCCCAGCAGTCCAGAGGCAAAGGCAGGTGGATCTCTATGAGTTCAAGTCCGGCCTGATCTACATGGTGAGAAATTGTCTCAAAAAAAAATGAAAATTAAACTTTCTCATTTAGAGTGTGTGTGGTATATGCATGCCACAGGTGCTGGTCAGAGGACAGCTTTCAGTGATGGTTCTCTCCCATACCATATGGGGTCCTCAGGCTTGGCAGCAAGTGCCTTTACTCACTGAAAATGTATATCCTTCAAACGCATCTAAGAGACACCACTAGTGTGAAAAGTACAAAAGGTTTATAGTGTTTAGATACTATAGATAGCTTTAGATAGCTTATGTGTATATCCGTCAGTCTAGAACTCGCTGACCTGTTTTTGATGTGCAGGTGACAAGAAACCCTTTCCAGGACACAGATGACAAAGGCATCCACCTACCAGCCTGCTTCAGAGCCCATATGACTGAAGACAGCAACTTGGTGAATTTTCAGATAGTTTTATAGATAGATTCCCATTTTGCAGGAAGGCATAGTTGAGGCTTGGAGCAGAGGGAAGGAATGCAGTAGAACCAGAGTCTGCAGGCCATGTAGACTGCCTTACTTAGTTAGCAGAGTCAGTTACTGTTGCTGGAGGGAAGGGTGGCTGTTGCAGAGGCTAAGCTCAGGCCTCCAGACCCAGATGCGATGACATCACCCAGTAAAACTTAACTCAGGTGCTGCAGGCAGGAAGCGGGGGCATTTTTGTTGCCCTTGAAGCTCTCCTGGAGGCCGTGGAACGTGCTAGTTAGCCTGACGGGTCAGGGACAAAGGCTGAAGCAGTTCCAGACCCAGTTCCTGTGAAGAAAGTAGACAGACAGAAGACATCAAGGGGTGGGGCCGAAGGAGGCTCCTCAGACCGATTTGCACCCGGTCCACCAGAATGGTGTGTGACTCAGCAACCTGGAGTGGGGCCTGAAGTGCAGTTCCCAGCCAGCTCCTAGGGGGCGCTGTGGATGCTGCCGCTG
Source organism: Mesocricetus auratus (assembly GCF_017639785.1). NCBI lineage: Eukaryota > Metazoa > Chordata > Mammalia > Rodentia > Cricetidae > Mesocricetus > Mesocricetus auratus. The sequence continues at coordinate 180,281,743 of NW_024429266.1, read as the reverse complement.
GCCCACACTGCCCAGTGGCAGTGGCAAGCACGGCTTGGCTCCCACACCTCATGACAACACCAGGCAGAAGCCACAGCTCTGTCTGTCTCTTGCCAGCAGGCCACGGCATCCAGTAACCACATCGGCCTCCACCCCACCCCAAGCAGGGGCGGCAAAAGTCTGCCTGGGTTAAAAGAGATAGTCCCTGAAAACAAACAGCAGAAGAACTGGAGGCCCGTCACTTCTTCAGACCAAAGGCCTCCAGGCAGGCCTCACTACGTCCCCCGCATGGTCACTCATGGCGCATGTGCTGTGGGAGGCCCATGCTTCAAAGTAGCACTCAGGGTGAATGAACTATTGGAGGCTGACGTCTACTTACCAGGCCTCAGGGTGCATGTACTCTGGTGGCGTGTGTGTGTGTGTGTGCGTGTGCGTGTGCGTGCGTGCGTGTGTGTGTGTGTGCGTGTGCGTGCGTGCGTGTGTGTGTGTGTGTGCGTGTGCGTGCGTGCGTGTGTGTGTGTGCGTGCGTGCGTGTGCGTGCGTGCGTGTGCGTGTGTGTGTGTGTGTATGCGGGGGGGGGTATGCTTATAAACAAGCACTCATTGTGAAAGTTCTCTTGGAGGCTAACATTTGTGTACTTGTGGTACCAACACTTACTGCGCATGTACTATACCGCAGCGTTCACGGAGCATGTACAATGGGAGATTTATACATAGGCCTTATTAAACGTTTTCCTTTATGTTGCATGTACTGTGCAAGGCCCATCAGCCCTTCAAGAACTCCCTTGTCCACAGGCCTATAGAGCTTCCCCTTGGTGTGGGGAGGGAGAGCCCTCTTACTCCAAACACCAAAGGCAGAGGCCACTCGTGAGCCCTTGGACCTGAGGTCCTCCAGGCCTCCACCTCACCTGGGACCTAGGTAGGGACAAACAGGATTGCTGGAGGTCCTGGCAGCCATTCACCCTGTCTTGTGTGCCCCAAAAGCAGTGATAAAAATGTTGATGACCACAGTAATGAAGACCAAGGTGGTGGCAGCATTGTTGAGCTGGTTTAGACGCCGCTGGTTTTCTAGTTCATTCAGGTTCAGCCTGGCTGTGGAGACAAGGAGACCAGGGTGGGCAGACAAGGGTCAAGCTAGCGGGACTGGAGCCTGGAAGCTTCCCTCTCCCCACCCATGAATTTGGAGACCTACCAGAAGAGATCATGACTGGACTTAAATGTGTTTGGGTCTCCGGACCAGCATGTTAGGCATTCACAAGGTGCTTCATAGAAAGGGAACTGGGAACAAAACCATCTAGGAGGGGAGGTATGCTTACAATATAAAAGACTGTCACCAGCTAGTGGGGTCAGTCGAGGAGTGCCCTGCCGTGGGATATAAGGAGAAAGGACAGGACTCTTTTTAGTGGCTGGTAAATTTCACGTGGGCTGCAGAGGCCTTTCCTACCACCAGGGGGCACCAGGGCAGACTGCAGGCTGTGCTCCTTACCAGTGACCACAAGAAGAATGCCAATGACTATTTGCAGGAGCAGAGAGAGACTGATGAGGGCGATGAGGGTGGTGTAGTACTGTGAGGACTGGCCCTGCTCCAGCACCACTTTCAGCCTCGTGGCGTTGGACATAAAGAGTGCCACATCCAGCATGCTCTCTGCCACACTCTTCTTGGTGGCATAATGGTTCATGTTGAGAAGCTGGTTCCCCCGGGGATTGAAGTGGCTGTGCTGTAAGAGAGGAGACTCTGGTAAAGGGACTGAAAGGGAAAGAAGACAGGGGTTTTAATACCCCTCCCAAAGGAGATGAATGTCCTCTTGGGTGACAGTGAGGGCCTCCCTGCTCAGCTGATGACCTGAAACCAATGAAGGGTTGGAAGGATGAGCAGTTGGGTGAATGGATTGGTGGATGGAACCTCTTTGGATCACTCATCTCCAAATTAACTAAAGCTGCATCGTGATATCTGCTTCACAGAGAGTCCCTGGTCGCTCACATCTTCACATAGTCAGAGGAGGAAAGACAACAGAAGGGGCTTTGAGGCCTGGGTGAAATGGAAGTGACACTTCTTACGGAATGGCTGGCCCTACCCTAGCCAGTGCCTAGATCAAGATTCCTAGAGCTTCACTCCCACTCCAGCGTGCACTGATTGTCAAACATGGGCTGTTAGAAAACTTAAGCACGCCGGGAGTTGGTGGCGCACGCCTTTAATCCCAGCACTTGGGAGGCAGAGGCAGGCGGATCTCTGTGAGTTCGAGACCAGCCTGGACTACCGAGCGAGTTCTAGGACAGCCTCCAAAGCCACAGAAAAACCCTGTCTTGAAAAACCAAAAAAAAAAAAAAAGAAAAGAAAAGAAAAGAAAAAAGAAAAGAAAACTCAAGCACACAGCAATGCATACTAGTTGAAAGGTCTTAACTTTGAAAATTACTTTGGAGACTGGGGGTGTAGCTCAGTAGTACAGTGTTTCAGGACATGACCAAGGCCCCAGTTTCAATTCCACTGCTAAAATAAATTACTTTTAAAAATTGTTTTAAAATGAAATTATTTTTGAGCTATAAAATAAATATCTTGTTCTTCCTAAGCCACTAACTCCAAAAGATGAAATCACAGTATAAGCCATATGTGAACCTCTGATTTGGATCAGGAAAGTCAGAGGGGGGTGCTGCAGGACCTCTGTAGTCACTCAAGAGGATTTGGGAGATCAATTTGGCAATGGTGCTTTGGGCATATGAAGCAAGAAGAGACCAGAAGCAGGGAGTCTATAGTGGTAAGATGCCATAGGGCATGATGGTGTCCACCTGTAATCCTAGAACTAGGAAGGCTGTCTTAGGATTTCTATTGCTGTGAAGAAACACCATGACACGGCAACTCTAAAAAAAAAAAAAAAAGGAAAACAATTAATGGGATGGCTTTCTTACAGTTCAGAGGCTCAGTTCATTATCATCACAGTGGGACATGGCAGCATGTAGGCAGACATGGTGCTGGACAAGGAACTGAGAGTTCTACAGTTTGATCTGCAAGCAACAGGAAGTAAACTGAATCCCACACTGGGTGTAGCTTGAGCATAGGAGACCTCAAAGCCCACCCCCACAGTGAGACACTTCCTCTAACAAGGCCACACCTACTCCAACAAAGCCATACCTCCTAATAGTGCCACTCCCTTTGGGAACCACTTTCTCTCAGACCACCATATGGGTAAGAAGAGCAGGAGTTTGAGGTCAGCCTGAGCTATATGAGGCTCTGTCTGAAAAACACAAGGATCAATGAATGGCTCAGTAGGCAAAAGTATTTGCTTCAATGATGTGGGATATCCTTCTGTAGGCTGTGAATATGTGTTGCTTTTATTGGTTGATGAATAAAACTTTTCTGGCCAATGGCTTCTCAGAGTTAAGCCAGGCAGGAAATCTGAACAGAGATAGATAGATAGATAGATAGATAGATAGATAGATAGATAGACAGAGAGACAGAGAGAGAGACAGAGAGAGAGAAGGTGGGGTGGAGGAGACACCATGTAGCCTCTGGGGAGACAGGATGCCAGGGCATCCCTGGTAAGTCGCAGCCCAAGGGTTTTGATAGAAGAACAGGCTTCTCCTTCTCAAACAATTAATTACCTGGGTAATGTGAAGATGTAAAGGGATATGAGCAACTTTCTAGAATCATGCTGAGTACAGGAAACACCCAAACTCCCTGAAACTTGTCTCTCTTAGCACCCATCCCAGCCCGTACACCTGCCCGCTCAAACATTTACCCACCGTGCCCCCGTCCGTCCACCTATCCACACTACATCCGGCAGCTAGCTCAGTTGGTAAAACAGGAGACTCTTAATCTCATATATATAATGATTTTCTTAGATGGGGTCTCTCTATTTATAGCCCAAGCTAGATTCCTGCCTCAGGCTCTCAGCAGAATTATGCACTACAGCCTTAGGCAAATTAGGAATGCCTGAGAGTCTGTGGGGGGGGGGAACAGGGTGTATACCTTGGCCAGGGCATGAGACTGGAAATCCATAAGTACTCCTCATTAAATATAGACAGCACACCTGCCAGGAAGACTTGAGGCTGAGTACCCCCAAAGTTAGAGGAGGCAGTCACTGTCCATTAAGTCCCTGGTCTTGACCCCCTGTGCTGCAAACTGCTCACACCAGACATTTATTACCAGTTGTTTTTCGTGGTCATCAAAATCAGACTGAAGGCCCTATAGGTGTAGTTGGGTTGGTAGTGCATTCACCCAGCATCCATCAAGCCCTGGATTTGATACACAGTATGATACAAATGGATCTTGGTGACACATACTTGTAATCCTGGAGACCTTGACCGGGTTTGTTTTCTCTGCCAGTTACAGAATAAAAAGGAGGCCGGACAGTGGTAGTGCACACCTTTAATCCTAACGCTCTGGAGGCAGAGGCAGGCAGATCTCTGTGAGTTTGAGGCCAGCCTGGTCTACAGAGTGAGTTCCAGGACAGCCAAGGCTACACAGAGAAACCCAGTCTCTAAAAAGAAATGGGGGGGTGGGGTGGGGGGAGAAAAGAAAAGGCAGGAAAAAATTTGAGCTCAATAGGTGGTAGCAGAGAAATCTTAAATAGCACAGACAACAGCAGATAGTATCAGAAGTTAAATAAAGGCCTTTATTGAAGGTGAGGAAACCCATACATTGGGCAGACACTCAGAGAAAAAGACCCCCCCATAAAGCAGAGGGGGGGCTCAGAAAGTCAAAAACTCCAGTCTCTTCTCTCTGAAGTCTCTTCTCTCTTCCCTAATTTCGGGTTGGTCAATTGGAAGAAAGAAGGGTTGAACTGGTCAGTCACTGTTGTGTATCATGTGCTAATCTAGTCTTGAGCTGGCGGGGGCCTGCTGGTGGGAGAAAAAGCCTGTAGGAGACTAGGAGTGAGATGGAGTCCACAGCAGGTAGACAACCTGGGACAGGGTCCACGGCTAGGCAATGTCTATTAAGGAATAGCCTAAGTCCTAGTCTCTCTAGGATCAAGTTTGTGGCTGAGGAGGTGCCTGCCATGTGTACACAAAGACCAGAGTTCAGATCCTTGGCACTCACTTGACAGCCAGGCCCTGGGGAGCAGAGAGAGGTGGATTCTGGAGTCTGCTGGCTAGCCAATCAAATCAATCTGGGAGTCCTGGCTGTGGTGAGAGAATGTCTCAAATAAAATGAAGTATGATTGGGGAAAGATGCCCAACTTTGAACTCTGACCTCCACAAGCGTGGGCATGCACCTCCCTTCACCCACACAAATTTAATTAATCTATAAAATGTTAAAATATGTTTTATTTGCACATTTGGGTGGCCCTAGTTGCAAATAGAAGCATTTACTCTTCTCTGAGCTATGTGGAAAAGAGATAGCAGAGAGATGCATTGTTTGAAGGTGCTGCCTAGCAGTTAAAATAGCACCCTGCCAGAAGGTGGTGATGCACACCTCTAATCCCAGCAGAGAAGGCAGGCAATCTCTGAGTCGAATTCGACGCCATCTTAGTCTACAGAGGGAGTTTCAGGAGAGCCAAGGCTACACAGAGAAATCGTCTCAAAACAAAACAAAACAAAATAAACAAACAAACAAAAAACCGAAACAAACAAAATAGCACCTTCACAACTGTTAGAAAGTAAGTTAATAAAGTCCTTTGCTCCCCTTAAGTCCGTAAGCTAGAGCAGCTACCGCCTTGGGTTGCTGGCTTTCTTTTGTTTCCAGGGAGTGAAGAGGAAGCTTTTGTTTCATTCCCCCCAGCATGCACTTCTCTCCCTTCCTGTGGTAAGATCTTCTACTAGTAATACTTACTTTGTAGCCACAGCTGATAACATTGTTCCAAATAACTAACACTGCTGGAAGCCAACTGGGCAAGGAGTAGGCAAACTCCAAGGCGGTGTGTCTATGCCCCAGAGTTGTTTTAAAACTAGAAGTCCATGATGAATGCAAGGATGTCTTTCTTAATTGTAAAGCACTTTATGAGATTCACATTTACAGAATGATACAGCCAATTCAAACCCCTAATACTAAAAATTAAAACTGAAAACAAAACCCGGAGGTAGGAGAGATGGCTCAGCTGTTAAGAGCACCTACTGCACAGGTTCCGTACCTAGCACTCACGTGGTGGCTCACAACCGTCTCTACCTCCAGATCCTGGGAACCTTCAAGCACACGGTGCACTTACATGCAGACAGACAGAACATTCAGATGTACATGCACACAGGCACACACACACACACACACACACACACACACACACACACACACACACAAAGAAACAGAGTCTTTCTACCTAGCCCCTGCTGTCCTCGAACTAGCTGGCCTCAAACTCACAGAAATCCACCTGCTCTTGCCTCTGAAGAGCTGGGATTGAAGGCATGGACCACCATACCCTGCCGATCTTAAAAAATTAAAAATAGGGCTGGAGAGATGGCTCAGCGGTTAAGAGCACTGACTGTTCTTCCAGAGGTCCTGAGTTCAATTCCCGGCAACCACATGGTGGCTCACAACCACCTTGAATGAGATCTGGTACCCTCTGTTGGCCTGTAGGCAAAAGGCTGTATGCACAATAAATAAAATAGTTTTTAAAAATTAAAAATAAAACCTAACCCAACACCCCCGAAAGAAATGAAAAAGTTCCAAGTCATCCTCTGCTATGTAATTTTGAGGCCACCCTGGTCCTATACACCCTGCCTCCCTGCACATCAGACTAGGCTTCAGAGCCTAGAGAATATTGAGAGAGAGCAACAGACATAGAAGGTGGGAATATTCCTGTCTTTCCCTGATCTTTTTCCCCATTGGATTTTATTGGGGTCTGGCTTGCAGCCAGTGCTGAGGCGGGAGAGGTGGTGACAGATAGGGGGTGAGGATCTATTGGACCTGGGAGGCCACCCCCTTATCCACAGAAATGAGGTCCAAGCCAGGTGTTTGGTGGCGCACACCTTTAATGCCAGCACTGGAGAGTCAGAGGCAGGCGGATCTCTGTGAGTTCGAGGCCAGCCTGGTCTACAAGGGCGAGTTCCAGGACAGCCTCCAAAGCCACGGAGAAACCCTGTCTCGAAAAACCAAAAAGAAAAGAAAAACAAACAACAAGAAAAGAATTGCCAGACCGGCTAGCTCTAAAAACTTGCAGTGGGCAAGCCTTAATTCAAACCTCTAGCCTTGTGTTTGAGCATTGACTGTAGTGGGGCTAGGGGGATAAAGGAGTACTGGAATGGGTTGGTACCCGGGAAACAGATCTTTCCAAATCTCTGCAAAAGTGTTGTAATTTCTCAGTCTTCCCCCCCCCCCACTTCCTGGTGCTCCTGAGTGTATTACCAGGGCTTCACAGGTGAACATCATGCATTCTGACACCCACCTCCAGCCTCACTGCCTTTTGTTGCTGTCTCTTTAAGAGCCTGTTTTACTGAGGATGTGGGAGGTGTAGGCCTCTCTGAATTCAGGTCTCTTACTTTCATTTCACTTTACTCCTTTCCCCAAGGCCAGCTCTCCCATGTCCACAGGGTGGCATGCAAGGTTCAAAGAAGCTGCTTGGGTACTGGGTGTCAGGGTCATATTTCAGCCCCAAGAAAGGGCCTGTCACCATGTGATAGGCCGGGATTGTTGAGAAACCTGGGGACCCGAGCCTGAAGACAATACAACTGTCAAGGGACAGCTAAAGAAAACCAGTGCTGCCAGGCGGTGGTGGCCCAGGCCTTTAATCCCAGCACTCAGGAGGCAGACAGGAGGGTCTCTGTGAGTTCGAGGCCAGCCTGGTCTACAGAGCAAGTTCCAGGACAGCCTCCAAAACAATATAGAGAAACCCTATCTCAAAAAACCAACCAAACAACAACAAAAACCAAAAGAACAACACAAAAAGAAAACCAGTGCTAGCTGATCCTGGTGGTATTGCCTTAATGTCAACACATGGGAGGCTGAGGCAGAAGGATTGTGAATTTCTGACCATCCGGGCCAAACAGCAAGATACCAAACCAGAACAAAGAAATATAAAGAAGCCAGTCAGGGTGCATGTGGGAACTGCAGTGCACCTGGAGACCAGGGAGGGAGGAGTGGTCAGAGTTAGTGTCCGAGAGACCCTAGAAGAAATTGCTTTGAAGAGGGTCCCCTTTTTGGATCTTCGCAAGTGAGGAAAAGACATTCTTCCTGCCCTCCTGGGCTTGAGGATGGGATTGGCTGTTCCCCTAAACCCTGCAGTAGAGCGTCCTCATAGCCTCAAGCCCTCTAGCACCTCCACCAGGGAGGTGGTGCCTCAGAAGATCTGGCCCTTTAAGGTCAGCGCCCAGGCGGGTTGGAACAAAGGCCCGGGAATGTGGGCTGGATCAGGGAGCAGAGCCATCCAGCATGAGTCATGCATGTTTCATGGACTCAGAATCCCTGGCTTCTACTTGCCTCAGCCTTTCCCGTGGCCAAGGGACAACATTCAGGACCCGACTGGAGGCTCCCATCCAGCTCCAACCCTGCCAGGGAGGGGGTCCATGAGCCTGGCCTCCTGGCTTTGGGGCTCAGTTTTACCCAGAATGTGGGTGCTCGGTTTCCTATCTGCAGAACAGAGGGAAAACCAGGCCCCTGGAGGAGAGGCAGAAAGACCCTTCCTCCCAGAGGTAAAGACAGAATCCAAGCTGTTCCTGTCTTTCCTAGTCTGAGGTCCGTCTCGGAACGCCCATCTCTTGGTGTCTCACGCAGGGCCTGCTCTCCTTAGCTCTGTACTTTCACTCAGTAACAGTGGGACAGTGAGTCTAGGGTCTAGAGGCCCCGTTCAAGGTGCATAGCCCCAGAGAATCGTGCCAGCCAGGGATGCATGGGAACCTGAAGGCCACTGCAGTTGGTGTGAGCCAAAACAGAGGGATGGCAGAGGGAGTGGGGGTAAACTCAGAGGTCCATTCTGGGGCCCAGAGGACCTCCAGGACCTGATTGTGGTGGGTAGGCAGAGGGTGAACACACCAAGACCTAATTTTCTCCCTTCGCCTCACCTTCCCCATTCCAGCTTACGATTCCCTTAGCCCTCTTCCCAGGCCCCACCCAACTCCCAAGACTCCCTTCAGGTCAGCTCTGTTATTCAGCCCTTCATCTTTGTGGTTCTGTATTCTTGCTTCTTTACAAAACTAAGGTGGTCAGGAAAGGACTGCCTTTTTTAACAGAAAAGTAAACATGTTGTCACATTGTTTATTGACACACTGGTTATCAGGGACCATGATGTTCACCAGCTCATTCTGCTTTTTCTCAGAAACAAGATTACAGGGATGCTGTCTCACAGTGGGAGTGTGTGTCATGGAAGTTGGATAAGTAACTGTTCTACCAAGAGGCTCCAGAGGCCTAGAGCCCAGCACAGTAGGCACTGCCAGGAGGGACAGGCCCAGGGAGCTGAAGGTGGAGACCAGCGTCCCTTCCCTGATCTATCAAGCTGAAACATGAGCAGGCCAGCTCTCCCAACCCGGAGAGTGCAAGCAAGGAGCTGAGTTCTTTTTAGCAGAACCACCTAAGGATGGGGAGGCCCCCTCCTCTGGGTGGAGAGTCTCAGGGCTGAGGATATCTGCTGAGAGGAATTGAAGCCAGGCAGCTGTGGGGCCAGGCCAGAGTAGAGACAATGAATCACTCTGCCCTATGCAGCTTCAGGCACTGGTGACCTTTGGGTGAGTCATGCCTGTCAGTTTTGAGAAAAGCCATGTGGGCAGTCTTTCTATGTGTCAGCCCAAACCCGGGCTGTACACAGAGTAGATCCAAAAGAACCATGACCAATAATGACCTTTCAGTTGACCTCAAAATAGCAGTCCACCTAGGAGTCTAGCCAGGAACACCTGCAGGGTCGGTGGTGAGTGCCAGGTTTCTAAAAGCCTGATTTCCTACCCCAGGAAATGGTGGGTCCAGCCCAGACAGAATGGCTGTCTAAATAATGACTTCAGGGGAATTGTTCTACTAGCAGGTTTTAAGTAGGTGTTGGAGGGCCAAATCCAGCTTGGGAGAGTAATGGGCCTGCCCCACTGTGTGGTACATACACTGGAACCACGTAGCCACATCATACTGCATAGCTGTGTGGCTTCAACATCCCGGAACCATGTGGCTCATGGTTATGGAGGATATACCTGCATCTGGCACGGCACTAAGTACAGGGCATGAGTCAGCTTAGTTCTCACTTACTTCTGCAAAGTAGCGAGAGCGTCACCATCTAGTGAGCAAAATGCAGAGAACCCAAGGAACTCACCCCAAACCACACAACAGTGCTTTGCTTCCCCCTCTCCCTGTACTGGAGTCTGTAGTTTAACCGCACCCCTGTAGTGTCCCAGAAGCTAAAAAAATACTTAGGTTCCAATGAAAAGCATACAAGCAAAGCATGGCAGCGTATGTCTGTAACCTCAGCACTCGGAAGGTTGAGATGGGAGGAAAGCAAGGACAACCTGGGAAAGAAACAGAACAAAGAAGCATGAAATATGTGGTGTGAAATGAAAGACGGCAATCGGATAGGCTGGTAAGGGCGCGCGCTGCTCAATGGAAGTCAAGCCCCCAGGCCCAGTGAAACTTGCTCCAGGCTTTCCTGAGTCTTCAAGGGCTCTTTCCCCAAGCCCTGCACTGTTGTGGGAAGAAAGGACACAGGCATGAAGATAAACCTTGGGTTCAAAATATTAAAAGGAAGCTGGGTGATGGTGCTGCACACACCTGTGGACGCAGCACTCAGGAGGCAGAGGCAGGAGGATTTCTGGAAGCCAGCCTGGTCTACAGGGCAAGTTCCAGGACAGAGAGAAACCCTGTCTGGAAAAGGAAACAAACAAAAAACGTTCAGAGGGGACTGAGGAGAGAATCTAGGAGAATAGGGTTGACTTCAGCTTCTTTGGCTGTGAGATTGGAACATCTGTCCTGTTTGCTATGAGCAGCTACAGCTGCAGCTCACCTGTAGAATAGAATGCTTGCCTATTATTCATAAGGCCTGGGTTTGATCCCCACCAACAAAGGGGAGGGAAAGAGGAAAGAGAGAGACAGACAGACAGACAGACACAGAGAGAGAGAGAGAGAGAGAGAGAGAGAGAGAGAGAGAGAGAGAGAGAGAGAGAGAGAGAGAAAGAGAGAGCAGGTAGGCCCTCAAGAAATACTGACAACCCCCAATTCAGGATTATACTCCCACAGTGGTCCTACAGGCATTTTAAATAATCTGTTCTGCCTCAGGGCCTGCTTCAGCCCAGCTTTTGGTGTAGGCATCGCTTAGCTTTTCCACAAGCCCCAGGGACTTGTAATGCATCTCTCTACCATGACTCTGTCCACACCCAAGCCATGCCATACACCAGTCTCCCGAGAAAGGAAATGTTCACACAGCCCGATGACACTGTGCCCACGGTCCCTGCTGGTGCACTGGCAGTCCCCTCCTTCTCTTCCCACCCTTCCCCATGGGGCAGGCTGATAGCTAACCGACTTGAAGGATCTGCCTGTGCCCCAAGCAGGATGCTGAGAAGTAATGCCACACATTACTCACCATTCCCTGAACAAACTCCACCCTTCCTGCCTGCTTCTGGAGGCCTGTCTGCCCCATGCCCCTGGGGGAAAGTGCCCACTCTCCTCTGCATCTGCTTCTGGAGGCCTGTCTGCCCCATGCCCTTGGGGGAAAGTGCCCACTCTCCTCTGCATCTGCTTCTGGAGGCCTGTCTGCCCCATGCCCTTGGGGGAAAGTGCCCACTCTCCTCTGCATCCCTTCCCGACCTAGTACAGACTCTGCTCCCTGTCTGTGATGGCCTTTGGTCTTCTTTAAGCCTCTAGACGGCTCCCTCCTCTGTGTCCTTTCCACGACTTTGGGACAAGATCTCACTGCATAGCCCAGGCTGGTCTTGAACTTAGGACCATTCTACTTCTGCTACTCTAATGCTTGGGTGACAGGATGGCATCATTATGCCCAACTGCCTTACCTTTTGTGTCCTCTCTTGCATATTCTTGGTTTGCACAGTGTTCAGCTCGGTGCCTTGTTTGTGTTTGGTGTGTAGTGCATTCTGGGACTGCAGCCTCTGTGTAGCATACTTGAGACCCCAAGTGCATTCTGGGATGCTGGGGAAGGGACTTAGGGTCTCAAGTATACTACACAGTGCTCATCCACGTATACTCCCAGCCCAGTATTAGACTATTTTACTTTCTTCAGCCCCCCCCCCCAAAAGAAAAGATCTTTAGGGTGAGGCATCAGGGACATCACCTCCGGGACAGGGAGTGGCTTGGGATGTACGTTGGAAAACCTGCTCCACCCTAAGTACTGTCTTTTCTCCTCTGGACTCCCCTCAGCCGTGACCCTCATGAAGGGCTGCTGGTAGCTCCAGTGCTGTCACTGTCTTCAGGCCCAAAACCCACAAAGTACAGATTCCTCTGGCCTTCTGCTTGGGGCAGGCTCCATGCCTCCACTATGCCGCCCTTGGCTTCCATGCCAAGAGCAGCGGTCTTGCCCTTAAAAATCAACAGCGTCTAATCCGCGGTAGGGCGGGGTGTCCTTTGCATGTTATTCTGGTGATAATCCCTGACTAGCCCTGAATGCTCCTCCAGCCTTGGGTGCAGCTTCGCTGGGAGGCTACAATTCTTGCTCCAGGCAACAGGCCTGGGCCTCAACGCGGTAACACTAAGGGCGAGGGGCGTGGCCTTCGGGGGAAGGGCTGCGGTGCTGCGGTTGTCCAGCAGGGGAGGCCAGGAAACAGCTCAGAGAGGCCCAGGTTAGCTCAACCCCTCCTGGGCTGGAATCCAAGTCTTCTGATGCCCAAGTGACAAGGGGCCAACAGGCTTGGTTCTTCACTAGAGGAGGCAGAATGTGTAGGGAGGCTGTAAGGGACGCCTGCGTGGGAGAACTCGGCGGGGCCTGCGCACTCTTTCCGGGAGTTTGTCCACCTCCCCTGCAATCAGAACTCTGCCTGTGGCCCTCAGGAAAGACGACCCAGAGTGAAGCTAACGGTAGCTTTACCCCGCACAAACTGCCCAAGAATCCATCTGCTCTCCCACGGTACCCACTTCAGACCAGGGCAATTCCTGAGGTTTCTAGAGCCATTTGGCATTTAGCCCTAGAGTTCACTTTGGCTCTGGGATTCCCCCGAAGCAGTATTCCCCAAGTCTACCCAGCCCACCTCTGCTACTGACTGTAGGTAGAGGGGCTTTTTGTAAAAGAGTTAACATGTAAACAGTAATTGTCAAATAAAGACAGTGCTGATCGCCCGGCATAGCTTTCATAGTGTGTGTAAACCAGTCCCCGGTTTGTAAGTGAAGGAATTGAGGGTCCAAGAAATTAGCAGCCTGAGCCACCAGATCTGAAGGGCCGTGTGCCCATATGGGCATCCTTACGCCTGGGCTCTTTCTTGTGTATGGTTCTCAGCATTTGAAGTAGCAGCAGCAGCAGCAGCTGGAAGCACACAGAAAGGAACGTGCTGGGCTGGAGGTGAGGCCCAGGGATAGATCACTTACTTCCCTTTAGTGTGGAGGCTTGGGCCCCAACAGGCCGGCAGCGTCGCGGGTTTATGACAGTCAGACACTCAAAGGAGATGCACCCAGGTAATGCCAGTCAAGGTGGGGTATGAGGCACTGTCTGACACTGACTCCTGGCTGCACTGGAGGCCTCCCCCCTTCTAAGTGCCTGCACCACACAGTTTCAGTTTCCATTTAATTCATCTAATAGCACCGATTTTTACAGAAAACCCAGGGTTGGAACAGTTCAGCAATGCTGCCCAGGATTACCCAGCTTTCAAGTATTACAGTAATTGGGATTTGAGCCCTAGCAGGCTTTAGGACCTGGGTCCTTAACTCACTAAATCATACAGCCCTGGAAACAGGTCACAAGCCTCAAAAGGCCTGCTATGGTGGCTCACAACTTCAATCCCAGGGCTTAGGAGGCTGAAGCAAGAGGATTTATTAAGGCTAACCTGGGCTACAGAGGGTCTTCTAGTTCAACCTGGGCTTCAAGACATAAGTCTTTCAAAACACAAAGAAACACTCAAAGATAGAATCAGTCTAAAGTATTTTAAAGTAGTATTTCTAGATCTTGCCACAGAATAACAAATTAAATTAAACCTATGGAGTTTTTGGAGGGGGTTGTTTGTTTGTTTGTTTGTTTTTCAAGATAGGGTTTCTCTGTGTAGCTTTGGAGCCTGTCCTGGAACTCACTCTGTAGACCAGGCTGGCCTTGAACTCACAGAAATCCACCTGCCTCTGCCTCCCGAGTGCTGGGGTTAAAGGCGTGCGCCACCAATGCTCAGCCCGTGTTTCTTTTTATACTATCCGTCAGTATGGTCTGGCAGCTTCTGTCCCCATACCCATTATAGCCACACTATTGCCTTGCTTAAGAGAGCCCAAGGCCCCTTTTTCTCTTCTTCTCTGCCCTCATGGGCACTGAGGCCTGAGGATGCCGGGAAGTGCTCTATCACACTGCAGGGCATCTCAAGCCTCTGAGCCACTGGTTTTCTCAAAGCCTTGATGGGGAACCGAAGTCCAGAACAAAAAACATAAGTGAGTGAAGAAGGAAAGAAACATAAGTCTTTGTCTCCAAACAACAACAAAACCAGAAGTTAATTATGAAGCTGAATGTCAACATTGCACTTGATGGTGAGAGATGGTGCGGCCCCACTAGAACATACATTTCAAAAGGCAAGAGTCATTTGCTTGGCATGTAAGGCAATTAGAACAAGAAGTAATAACAGTTTCTGGCTATGTAGTCCAGGTGAGAAGGTCCCATGAAGGAGATGGTGTCTGACAGCCAGATGGGTAAAGGGGAAGGTGGTGAATTTCCCACCCCACCCAGCCCGCGAGAGCCTGCCAAGGTGACTATTCAGTCCAGTTCAACAAACACATGTCCAGCTCCTATCATGTGTAGGCACTGAGGATGCAATAAAGATCCCTGCCTGCCTCATAGTCTTCTCCTCCTGTTCTCCCAAAACTGCAAGGTTTAGCAGGGAATCAAGTATATAAAGTGGGAAGTTCAGAGATAAAAGATCCTTCATCCCACCACAATGGGAAAGCTTCAGAGACTAAGGACTTTGTCTGACTCACTGCTGTAACACCTCACTGGACATGGCAAACGAATTCATTCATTCCAAAAAGGCTTAACACACAGATCAAAGAGGGGTTGAGCTCTGTGACCTTCTCCAATGGAGGATCTTGCTCGCTCAGCCAGGAATACATGAGTGTGTACTGCAGCATCCTTGATCCTGGCCACAGACTAGCTAGACTATAGATGAGACAAAGAGAGGAGGGTACTGGGAGCCCTGAATCAAAAGCTGGGGTAAAAACAGACCTAAAGGGGGCCCTTCTGATTGACCTGCCAGCATGAGTCAGCGGGACTGTGCCACTTTCCATCAACTAGCAGAGGCCTCTCAGGACCCAGATCCAGCCTCGGTGATCACTTCCCCTCCTCGAAGTGTAGCTAGAGACCTCACATGACGACTTCCTTCCTTCCTCAGGGTTTAGTGCCACCGTGAGATGCAAAGACACAGTCCCCGAGCCCATACCTCACTCTGTGGGGCACCTCTGATGTGACAGAGCAAGCTGAAGACAGTCACAGGGGAACGAATGAGCAACGGTAAAGTTTGTGTGGAGCCAGGGATCTGACTCGAGCCCACCTTGCATGCCTTTGCTGGGTGACTGTGGTGATAGATGGTTTATGATTTATTAGAGCCACTGGAGATCAAAATAGCAAAGCAGTCACACTAGTTAGCTATAGAAGCCAGGGAGTGGTGGTCCACACCTTTAATCCCAGAGCTCAGGATTGAACCGTAGACGGATCTCTGTTAGTTCAAGGCCACACTGACTACACAAATTGATCCAGTCTTAAAAGAGACAGTTCACACAAAGGTGATCTCAGCACCCAGGATCACATGTCTTTAATCCCAGCACTAGGGAAGTGGAGACAGGAGTGATGTGGTTGGGTGGAGAGAGGAATGTAAGGAGGAGGAGACAGGATTTGAGAGTCTTTTGCCTCTGAGGAATCCTGGAGACAGGATCAGTCATTCCAACTGGGTAGAGGTAAGATCTAGTGGCTTGGCTGCTTTGCATTTCTGATCTTCAACTTGAAGCTTGAAGCCCAATGTCTGTCTCTGGGTCTTTTATTTCCTGTGTTACAGGTGACCCTCTGACTTGAGCCTGCCCACAACGCCTTTGCTGGGTGACCTCAGGTTGCAATGAAGCCTTGCTGCTTCTTCACTTCTTGTTGGGTGAAGGAATCTTCTGGAAGACTTCCCTCCATCGGAAACCAATTTAGGCCTAGTCTGTCAAACACTTAACACAGTAGTTTACTAACCAAGGTCAAGGGAATCCTATGAGAAACGGCCCAGCGTCAAGCTTTGGCAAACAGGCCTCTTCTCCTTCCTCCAGTCATCAGGACCAAAATGAAAGTTGTGCATAGGAGGAGGCACCCTTCCACCTACTGAGCTGCACCCTCAGGCTGTTCCCTACAGCTGAGACAGAGTCATGTGGTCCTGGCTAGCATTAGAAGCTGAGGATGACCTGGAGCTCCTGATCCTCCTGCCTCTACCTTGTAAATGCTGGGGTTGCAGGCATTCATCACCAGGACTGTTACCCAGGTGGCCTTGAATTCCTGGTCTCAACAACCCTCCTGCCTCCACATACGGAGTAACTGGGATTATAGGCATGTACTTACATCCTGGCCTTTTTTGTTTGTTTGTTTGGTCCCGTGTCCGTCCCCCCCCCCCCCAGACAGGGTTTTATTGTTTTGGAGCCTGTCCTGGAACTCGCTTGGTCTCAAACTCACAGAGATCCCCTGCCTCTGCCTCCCAAGTGCTGGGATTAAAGGCATGCGCCACCACCGCCCGGCTTATTGTAGCCTCTTAAAAAGTTTATTTTTTATAATATGAGTGTTCACCTTCATGTATGTCTATGTACTAAATGCATGCCTGGTATCCTCAGAAGCCAGAAGGGGGCATCAGATCCCCTGGAACTGGAGTTACAAATGTTTGTGAATCACCATGCAGGTGCTGGGAAATGAACCTGAGTCCTCTGGAAAGGTATCAAATGCTCTGAACTACTGAGCCATCTTTCCGGACCCAGTACGCCGCCATCTTTTTAAATAAATAAAGTATTTATTTATTGGGAGGAATGCGAGTGTAGAGCTCAGAGGACAACTTTGGGGAGCTGGTTCTCACTGTCCATCTTGTTGAAGCAAAGCCTTTCTCATTCCTGAGCTGTACCTTGTTCTCCAGGCTAGCCTCTGACTTTCCTTTCTGTCTTGACTGCCCTGTAGGAATGCTGGAGTTCAGATGCACGCCACTGCATCTGGCTTTCCTCGTGCGTCTCGGATCAGCTGGCTCACACGGCAAATGCTTTCACCTGCTGATCCTTCTCACCAGCTCTGCAGCTCTTTAATACCTTTGTTAACTTGGCATTATGTCCTCCTTCCCTCCCTCCCTTCTTTCCTTCCTTCCTTTCTTCCTTCTTCCCCCCTTTTTAAAAATTTTGTTTTGTTTTTGAGACAGGGTTTCTTTGGATGACCCTGACTGTCCTGGCATTCTCTCTGTGGACCAGGCTGGCCTTGAACTCAGAAATCTGCCTGCCTCTGCCTCCAGACTGCTGGGATTAAAGGTGTCGCCACCACACCTTGTGCATGATGTTCTTTGAAATCCCCCATGTACATCCTCTAATCATCTTTCATCCAAACCCTCTGAGGAAATCTTAGGGAGCTGGGACGTAGCAGAGTCAAGATTTGGATCCCTGCAGGTCTGTCTGAGGTCAGTGTTCCAAACTCCTAACCTTTGAACTATTCTGACTGCCATTCACAGCTCTTGGTCATTTGCCTTGGTCATGGAAGTCAGTTCTCTAGTGCTCTGCACAGTGTCTGGCCAGTACGTATACTAAGGTGTGGGGGATGGATGGATGGATGGATGGATGGATGGATGGATGGATGAATGGATGCAGAATCACCTGTGCACACTGATTGCACCTTAGCACTGGCATTCTGGAGCTTTCTCTGCAGCCCAGGGCAGTGCCCCAGAATAAGGAGTCAAATGTCAACCCTTCATGCCCTCACCTTCTAAAAATACTAGGGACCATGAGCCCTGCTTGTCACCACACTGCTATCTAGTTGTTCCTGTCTGCCACCTAACACCTGCTCCCCAGAGCCTTCTGCTTGACAGCTGTTCCATGGTCCCATGGCTTTCTTGGAAGAAAAGACCAGATTTGCCTAAGAGAACTCTTGAGCACCCAGGCAAGGCCAGCTCCTCAGGCTGATCTTCGGGACACTAAGGCAGGTTTGGACTTGCATGTGAAAGCCAGCCCTTCTTTGGTCCAGGCTCTATTTCCATGTGTATGTCCTGTTAGCTTATGTAGAGTTTGACCCCTAGCCTATTTGAATGTCCCCTGGCTGTAGACATTCAGGACACTGGAGTTGAGACTCCACACTGACCCTTAGTTGCCATGTGACTTGGGACCTCTGTTAGTCACCTACTAAAAAGGGGATAATAATATTACAAAAGAGTGACATTATCATCCTATCTATAAATTCATCTATTTATATGTATATAAACCTGATAGGATGTATAGACTGAACTGTAATGGTCTTATCTCTAGGCTATGCCCAAGACAGATTCTTTTCTTAAAATTTTATTTATTATTTCATGTGTATAAGTGTTTGCAGCATGTGTATCTGTCCACCACACATATATCTGGTGCCTCTGGAGTCCAGAAGAGGCATTGGATTCTCTGCAACTGGAGTTTCAGACAGCTTTGAGCCACCATGTAGGAGCTGAGAATTGAACCCTGAGTCCTCTGAAAGAACAGCAAGAGTTTCTACCCAGCAAGCTGTCTCTTCAGCCCCCATGGACAGATTCTTTTACTCATTTACTTTCTCTTTTTTTCTTGTTTATTGATTGGTATTGCGAATTACACCCAGAACCTGTGCCTTCTGGGCACATGCTCTACCAAGTTCCCACACTGTGTTATATAGTTACTTTTCTTGTCCACCAGATACCTGCTAAGGAGCAACGTAAAGGAGAGAAACTCTGTCCTGACTCACAGTTTGAGGGCATGATCCATTATGGCAGGACTATGGCACAGCTGGTCACATTGTGTCCATACTCCGAAGGCAGAGGAGATGAACAGTTACTCAGCTTCATCTGATCTCCAAGGCAGCTGTCAAGCAAGAGGCCAAGGAGGGCAGGTGCTGGTGAGCAGACAGGGACAGCACAGGGGCAGCTGGAGGGCTGTGCAGTGACAGGCAGGGCTCAGTTCCTCTATATTTTTAGAAGGTGAGGGCATGCGAGGTTGATATTTGCCTCCTTACCCTGCGGCACTGCCCTGGGCTGCTCTGGGCTACAGTCTGGTGCTGCCTGCATTTGAGGTAGGTCAGTATTTCCAACACAGTTAAACTTTTCTGGAAACACAGATATGGTAGCTACTTCCACGACAATTCTAAATCTAGTTACCTTGACAGTTAAGATTATCTTACATGCTTTTTCCTCAATGAGTGAGTTATTTATTTACTTATGCATGGGTGGAGAAATTAAAGGACAACTTCCAGAGGTGATTTTCTTTCAACCATGTGGGTCCTAGGGATCCCACCAGGTAGTTAGGCCTGGCAGCAGTACCTTATTCACTGAGCCATCTGGCCAGCCCAATGTTTTGCTTTGTTTTTAAGAGTTTTGTTTTAAACAAACCAATATAGGGCTGCTGATACAGGTCATGGGTAAACCACTTATCTAATGTGTTTGAGGCCAGGAATGTAGCACACACTAGGAATTCTAGTCCTTAGGAGGCAAAGAAAGGGAGGTCATGAGTTTGAGAATAGCATGGGTTACAATTTGAAACCTTGTCTCCAGAAAGAAAAAAAAATGCTGGTAGCAGGGCACTAATCCAAGTGTGGGGTCTGTCTCTGGGCTGCCTTCCTGAGCAGGTCCACTTGCAGTGCAGGAGAGGAGGGTTAGGGATCTCCGGTAAAGAGGACCTCAGGTCCTGGGGAAGCTAGTGTCTGTTATATTCATGTCCTGTTCTCTAGACACACAGAACTCCCAGCCTAGTCTGGCTCCATCCTCCCCTTTGGGGAGAGTGGAGATTCCCTCCTCTTAGTCCATGGTGCCAGCAAGGCTGAAAGGTCTTGGCTCATTTCTCAAGAGCCAGGATTAAGGAGCCATGAAAAGCACAAATTTAGATGCCTTCAGAGCTGGAAGCACAGAGGGAAACCTCTCCTCACTGGAAAGGGCTGACCCTACTTCAAGGCATTCGGTTTCAAGCTGTGGGCACTTTCCTTGCAGTGGGGTATTGCTTGTGTCCAGCCTTGTTCTATAAACAAGGAAACATTCGACAGTGAGGGAACTTTCTACCATCACCCAGCAGGTGTACTGAAACCAGAGCACAGGCTTCCATAGCACCCACCAAATATCCTCCTCAGGCTAGGGCTGGAAGGCTCAGCTTGAGATGGTCCTCTCACAGCGTCTTTCACCTCTGTGACTGTGGAGAGGCATTCTGGAGAGGCATGGAAGGAGCCTACCCATCCCAGCTCTAGGCATTCTGATCAGCATGGAAGGAGCCTACCCATCCCAGCTCTAGGCATTCTGATCTGCATGGAAGGAGCCTACCCATCCCAGCTCTAGGCATTCTGATCTGCATGGAAGGAGCCTACCCATCCCAGCTCTAGGCCCCTATTGCCTGCCTAGAATGGAGGTGCCTTAGCAACGGACAAACAACCAAAGGGAAACTGTCATTATGCTCTCCTGGAGACTGTCAGGGCACACTTGGTAGTGGAGCAAGTCCTGGCCTGGCTCCAAGACAAAACTAGAGTGGGTCAGAGGTCAGAGTTGGATCTTCAGGAGAGGCTGCACACCCTGATGTCTGGATTTATTTATTTATTTATTTTAAATTGTGAAGGGCCTTGTGGCAGTGGCTGGTTGCACAAGCCTCAGAGACAGAATAATTCGAGTTAAATTGGCAACAGGAAACACAAGAGGTGTCAGATAAATGGTGGGGTACTCAGGAAGGAAGGGCATTTGCACGTGGGCAAACTTACAGACTCAGTCACCTGGGACCTGGAGCTGGGCTGCATTCAAGGGTAACCGAAGCCCAGGACCTCGGACCCGGTAGAGTGAAGTCATGCTTAGGGCTATCTGGCCAGTAATACCTGGAACCCAAAGGAGAAGGCCTGGGCTTCCAGCTCTGCTGTTTGGAGAGCTGGCCTCTCCTCTCACAGCTGTTTATTTTCTCCTTCTCCTTCCTCTTCCTCTCTGGGAACACCCCAGCCAGTTCTCCAGCCTTGGGCCTCTGCAGCTAAGGGCTCAAGCATGTCACAGGGGCAGACCGCCCAGGCTGTGAAAAGTAAAACTGACTTATGAGACAGTAAAATCGGAGAATGAGGGTAAGTCCCTGTGGTGAAAGACCCCCTTGTGTCTTTAGCAATTGTTCCCTTTGCAGGGTTGAGACTCAAAGCTCCCCCCCCAAAGATCCCTCAAAGTGGCAGCACTGCCTGGGAATATATTTTTTTAGTCTTAGAATGAAGGAAACTTAGTAAGTATGACATGAAATTCATAAGCCTTAAAACAGTAGCTCTCAGTTTGTGGTCACAGACCCTTTGGGGATCACCTAAGACCTTTCACAGGGGTCACCTAAGACCACCAGAAAACACATTAGGATTCATAATAGCAGCAACATTACAGTTACAAAGGAGCACTGAAAATGATTTTATGGTTGGGGTCACCACAACATGAGAAACTATATTAAAGGGTCACAGCATTAGGAAGATTGAGAACTACTGCCTTAAAGGATCCTGTTTGCTTCTTTGTTTGGTTTTGGAAAAGGATCTTACTATGTAGCTTGGGCTGGCCTGGAGCTCACTATGTAGCTCAGGCTGGCCACAGCTGAGTGGTGGGATTACAAGGATGTGCTACCACACTTAGCTTTAACAACAATGACAGTCATTTTTTGAAAGGAGGCCTAGCACATTGCTTAGGAGGTCCTTGAATTCCTGGACTCCGAGTGACCCGCCTGGCTCAACCTCTTAAGTAGCTTGAACTACAGGAATGTGCAACTGTACCTGGATAAGACCAGTAAATGTCATTGCACAAAAATTAAAACTATTTGAACACAATTATTTCATGGCAAACACTATGTAGACCATGAACTCATTTTGTTTCATAATAATCCTATAAAGGTCCAACAAGACAACTCAGTGACAAGAACTCATCTTATAAAAACATGAGGACCTGAGTTTGAATCCCTAGGCCCCACGTAAGAATAATCATAGCATGGCTTCACGTGCCTGAACACCAGCACTAGAGGACAGAGACGGGTGGATCCCAAGAAGTCACTGAGCAGCCAGAGAGTGAGTTTCCGGCTTGGAGAAAGACGCTGTCTTAAGGCAGTACGGTGGGAGCCACAAAGAAAGACACACAGCATCCTCTTCTGTTCTCTAGATACGTGTGCACAGGCCCTGGTACTCACTCACACGCATGTGCGACACACATACAACATAAAGTGTGTGAGCGCGCGCGCGCGCGCGCACACACACACACACACACACACACACACAGATCAACCTTCATGTACTGTCTTCATCCTCAGTTTGTAGACAAAGGACCTAAATTGGTCATTCTTCTGGTAAGTCAGAGATGAAACCACGTTATCAAGCAGTTTGCTGTCTGATTCATTCTGGCTGTACCTCATGCTGCCACACGGAAGACCGGCTGGGGTGCCACTCAAAGCCACAGCATAACTCAGTTTGCAGTACTCCAGGGTTTCATACTCAGTGCCCCTCCCCCACTCCGAAGTCAGAAGACAATGACAAAAGGGGAAACACTGCAACACGCAGGTTAAAGGACTGATTTCCCTGCGTGTATTGAGAGGCTTAAAAGAGAGTTCAATAGCCGGGCGGTGGTGGCGCACACCTTTAATCCCACCACTTTGAAGGTAGAGGCAGGAGGATCTCTGAGTTCAAGACCAATCTGGTCTATAGAGGGAGTTCCAGGACAGCCAGGACTACACAGAGAAGCCCTTTCTCAAAAACAAAAAACAAAAAAAACCAAAAAAACAAAAACCAATGACAACCCCCCAAAAAACAAACAAACAAAAGCACACTTAGTACTGCCCGGCTATATACTTAGTACTCTTGCAGAGTGCTCACATTTGGTTCCTAGCCTTCCAAATATTTTCTATAATTACTTGGCTGAATCCATGAGTGTGGAACCTGCAGGTCAAGGACACATAGCCCATAGTAGGCAGACTTGGAGACTAAACCAAGTAGACCATTGTCTGTGGCAAGCCTGAGAAACACTCCTGAGTGACATGCTTTCAGAGGCACTGTGTTTCCTGGGTACCGGGATTTGAACCTATGGTGTCACATACACCCTGCTATTGAACTGTATCCCACCCTTCTTCTTCCTCTTTTTGTTTGGTTTTTTACACACCCCTTCTTCCTGTAAGATAAGCTCACTAAATCGCCTAGTCTGGCCTTGAACTTACTCCGTCCAATAGGCCTTGAATTTGTGATCTTTCTGCCTCTGCCTCCTCAGTGGGTATTACAAGTCTATGCCACCTGGCTCACCACACAGGTATGCTTCAGAAGGAACGTAATGGAGGTGGCACAGTGGTCAGACTGTCGAGTCAGTCTGGGCAGCCATGCTGGGGTGGTGAGTAGGGATGAGCCTGTCCACAGAAGGTTGGAGAAAGTAGAGGCAGACAGGGACCCACTGGACCCTGAGGATGTGCACAAGGGAGCTGGAGACCAGGGCCTGGAGACCAGGGCCTGCTTCTGCTTGGGAGACAGCCTCTGTGTTTCAGGCTAGAATCTCACCGCACCCTGCTCTGTGACCCAACAGGACGCTATTTAGGAGCAACTTTCCAGGAATGTGGCCTTTCGTGTGAAGAGAGGGACCTTTGGTAATCTGTGAGGGCGCATCTGCCAGGTCCTGATCCCGACAACCTGCTGGCCCCTTGCCAGGCTCTGCAGAAGCCTGCCAGTGCCACAGTCCCTCCCATTTGACACCCACTGCTGACTGAAGCCAGGACAAAGCCATTTTCCACAGAGATGGAAGAAAAGACAGTGAGTGTTTAGTCTTCTCTTTTCAAAGTGGATGATGGGTCCCGTGGCTCCCCGCTCCTGTCTCTGGATCCAGAGCCGTGATGGCCCCTCCCACCCACCTTCTTTGGGAACAGTGAGGGCAGCTGTGGGTCCTGCAGGGCGTGGGGCCAGCATCACTGTACCTGATGTCAGGGCTCCCTGCAGCATCTGCCTCACCTCCTGCCTGCTGACAGCCCTCTGATATGCACAAAAATAGCCCTGTCACCTTCACATTCCTGCTTCACACATAACAACTTGCCTCGGCTTTGGCTCCATCCTTTTTCTTTGCCATAATTGCTGAAACACCATTGTCAGGGCTGAATACAGACTCATCTGTCAGCTTGGCCAGAGATGGGGAGCAATTCTGACTATAGAAGTTTCTGGAAGGGCAGTACTTCAGGAGCTCAACAGGGCTGGTCATAAAACCAGAGACCTTTTGGCTGAGCCCTGAGTTTAGGAGGGACAGTGTCTGCTTTGGATGGACGTCACTAAGGGAGTGGCAGGGTGTCATGGGTCTGGCTTCTCTCCCTTAGCTCAGCTTATCTTAACATGCAGCTGGCCTGGGGCTCTGTGGGAGTTTCTGCTGGCCTGTCCCCTTTCTAAGAGGAAGCCCTGCGGACAGAGTGAACTGGCTAGTGGCAGGTGGGACCTGAGAAATAACTGATGGGCTCTGAGCTCCCCATTCTTACCAGTTTCCCGTTCCCCTGACTATCCCACCTTCCAGGGCTTCTGCCTCCAACCAAAATACTACCCCATTTACATTAGTGATGAACTTCAGTTAATCTGTAACCAGTGAAAGATTTGGACTTTGAAATGAGAACAGGGTCAAATCCAGCTTTACTACTTACTGGGCAAGTGAATTTGTCTGAGCCTCGATAAATGTCAGGCTCTCCCTTATTAGATTGCTCTGACATTACAGATACTGGGCTGTCACAAAACCACGCTCGTCTCCTGGGTACTGGGGTTGTCAGGGGGAGTGCCACCAGAGATCAAGAGAGTCACTGCTCACACCTGCTTCTACAGTCCTCAGGAAGGAACCCAGGGCTATGGGATGCCAGGCAAACGCTCTGCCACTGAGCTACAACCCAAGTCCTGTTTTGGATTTGAGAGTCGCACTAAATTGTTCAGGCTAGCCTCAAACTTGCAATCCTTAGACTCCCTAGTGACTGGGATTCCATGCTGTGCTGTCACACGCAGCTGTCCTGACTCACTTCAGGACAATCCTACAAAGTGACCCTGAACAAGAGGACAACACTATCAAACATTCTGAAGTCGAGTGACCGGCTCTGGGTCCAGATCCTCAGGGAGGCAGTGCTGGGTGAACCACACTGCTCTGTGCTTGGACTCATGGCTGTGTCTGTTTTATTTGGTATAGACTCTCACTGTGTTGTACAGGCTTGCCTCAAACTCCCGTGTTGGAGAGACCTCTTGCCCTGTCCTCCAGGTATCTGGAATTAGAGGCCTGCACTAGTGAAGTTCTAACAGAAATTTATCTTTAGGCAGATGTGGAGGTTCATGCCTATAGTCTCAGACCTTGGGAGGCTGAGGCAGGAGGATTATGAATTTGACATCAGTCAGTCTTCATAACAAAACTCCATCTTAATAAAGAAATCAGTAGATAAATAGGTGGAAGAGAACAAATTGTTATAAAAGAGCAAGCCTGCTTTTCCCTCACTCCCTGCAGCTCTTACTGTGTGGATGCTCTCTCTTCTCTGTCTCATGTGCTCTCTTGCCGTGGTACCAGGCCTCATCAGAAGCCATGCCAATGCTATGCCTTTGCACACCCATAGCCTTGAGTTAACCCCGTGTCTTTCTTTCATTTTGTTTTCAAGGCAGGATTTTATGTAGCTCAGGCCGGCTTCAGATCCACTAAGTAGCCAGGCTGATCTTGAACTACTGGTTCTGCTACCTCTACCTTCAACGTTCTGGGAATAGAGGCATGTGCCATCACTCTACACAAATGCTCTTCTTTATAAAGTGACATTTTTGTTACAGCAACACGAAACAGATCATGACATCATGCCTCTCCACTGCACAATTACTTTCATATATATACCCTGCTTTTGGGGAGTAAATTCAACACACACTAAAGAAGAGAGGTGAAGACTTTTTAGAATAACATCATTATTACTATTACTATTATGGCTCCTAAAGATGTTCATGACAGTCATCTACTTTGATCCCATGTGTAGTCAGTGCTAGCTTCCATTCACCCAACTGCATTTGGTTAATATGTCTCAATTCCCCTTACTCTCCCTTGCAATTTATGTGTTACACAAGCCAAGTCACTTGTGCCATAGAGCTGCTCATGGTGTGGTATTTAGCCTGCAAGATGACCTCCTAGGGTTCACACCCTGTGCTGTCTGTCCCTTCCCACACTGAATCTGTCTCATCTGCTCAACCAACAGGAATGCTGTATTTCTGGTGCTGTGTGGTTTCCAGGGCAGTGTCATAGGAGGCATTGTCTCATTTTGCTGCCTTTTGAATTCCTTGCTCTGGGAACTGGCTGCCTGGTCATCAGTCTAGCATCCTATGGAAATGGCCGGAGCGTGAGTCTTGAACAGGAAGTAGCAATTCTTGGCCAACCAGCCAGCTGTGAGCATGAGTCTTTTCTGTTTTTGAGATGGAATTTAGCTTTGTTGGCCAAGCTTCCCCAAACTCCTGGATGCTAGCACTCCTCCTGCTTCAGGAGTGATGGGGGCTACAGGTGTGTATGTGTAATGTCATGGAGTGATGGGAGCTACAGGTGTGTAATGTCGTCGTTTCAGCGACCAGGGAAGGGGCTCCTTTAAATGCAGTCAGCTTTAGTATAGAGGGACTGGGCCTGGTTGATATCCTGAACACAGTCCTGTGAGCTTCCAAGGCAGAATCACTCCTGGGTGTCCACCCTCAGAAACTCACTGTTTCTCTACCTCCCTTGCTGTGTGTGCCCAGTGGTTAGACCTGGGGCTGTGTGGATTCAGGGTTCATTTTGGGTAGAATTGTTCACCAGCACATCTGTCAGGGTGTTCAGAACAGCTGTTCCAGCTTTCCCTTGGCTTTGGATGCTCAGAAACACTCTCTATCAGACTTTGTTTGTGTTCAGTGACCGACTGAACATAATTCTCCATTACAGGTGACTTTCCTCTCATCATAATGAAATATATGGTGTTATTGCCCACCCCCTTTTTTGAAAGAATAATTTAATACATACATTGCAGGGGAGCAACAGACTAGGCAGCAATTGTACACCTCCTTCCCCTTAAGTAATTCCTGTCAGGTCATTTTATCACTGTGATGAAAAGTGTAACATAGTAATCTACATTTGATCTTAGCCAAAGGCTGAGAAGTGATTGAAAAGCTTCCGTCACAAATATTTAAAGGAAAAAAACAAAACAAAACCTCTGAATAAAGTGACATATGTAACACCTGCTGGATGTATTTATGATTTCATATTTTCTTTTCTAGACAGTATCTTACTCTGTAGCTCTGGCTGGCCTGTAACTCACTTTGTAGGCCAGGCTGACTTTGACCTTGTGGCGATCCTCTGACTCCAGCCTCCCCAGTGCTGGGATTACAGACATACGCTGCTGACAAGGCTATGAATCTCATCACTCTGAGCTAAAACAAAATACTGTCCTAGAAGTAGGTTAGTTATTAGGACATTCTAGGTTGTGGGCTCTTGGGTGATGTCTGGTTCCAACATCTGTGTGGCCTTAAGCAAACCAATTATCGTGTCTGTGTCCCCATGTCTCGTGTATAGAATGAAGACATAGACAATGCCTTCCTATGAGGGCTGGAGGAGAAATTCATTCATGGGAGAACCTTCTATTATCCTGTGCTCTCTCATGGACAGGCTTTTGGAATTTCTGTCATGTTTCCCATTACATAGTCTACCACTGAAAACACAGCGACATATAAGAATACTGAGGCAGGGTTGGGGGGAGGGCACGGTAGGAGGGGAGGGAAAGGGAGAGGGACCTGGAACTGACTTGTGAAGCAACCTTGTTTCTTATCTAAATTTAAACTGGGAAAAAAAAAGAATACTGAGGCAGTTTGAAAGAAAATGGCCACTAAAGTGAGAGGCACTATTAAGGAGGTGTGGCCTTGTTGGAGTAGGTGTGGTCTTGTTGGAGGAAGTGTGTCATTGTGGAGGTGGGCTTTGAGGTCTCATAAACTCAAGCCATGCCCAGAGGAGACAGACCACTTCCTGTTGCCTGCAAGATGTAGAACCCTCAGCTACTTCTCGCACCATGTCTGCCTGCAGGCTGCCCTGTTCTACCATGATGATAATGGACTGAGCCTCTGAAACTGAGCTGCCACCTCAAGTAAATGTTTTCCTTTACAAGAGTTGCATGGCCATGGTGTCTCTTCACAGCAACAGAAACCCTAACTAAGGCAAACACTAACGACCCTGACATTACAGGTAATGAAGAGCCAGTGAGCGAAAGCAGGCCAGAGAGACAGTGTAGAAGCAAAGAGGCATCACGTCATAAAGTCAAGGAGATAATTTATACGATAGGCTCCTGACTTGAAGTGACTCAGCATACGGTTTTAATCTTTAAAAAGTGTTTCTTTTTTTTTTTTTTGGTTTTTACCAGAGAGGGTTTCTCTGTATTGTTTTGGAGGCTGTCGGTCCAGCCTGGCCTCGAACTCACTGAGATCCGCCTGCCTCTGCCTCCCGAGTGCTGGGATTAAAGGCGTGCGCCACCACCGCCCAGCTAAAAAGTGTTTCTTATTATTGTTTGTGAGTACAGTGTGTGTTTGGGCACACACGTGGCATAGGTCACCTGTAGAGGACAACTTTCAGGAATTGGTTTTCTCCTTCCACTGTGGGACCCAGGGACAGAACTTAGGCTGCCAGACTTGTGCAACGGAGGTCCTGAAGAGCTGGCGATGGAACCACAGTCTCACAAATGCCCTACCAGGCAAGTGCTCTGCCCCTGAGCCACAGTGCAGCCCCTAGCAATTTGCATGGAGTGTTGCAAGCATTTGCATCTCTGAAGGTAGAGCTAACTGCACTAGGGGTATGAACAGACTTTGCATCAGTCACTGGTATGAGGTGAATGCTGGACTGTAGAGGTGGGAGGGTCCAAAAGCCCTTGCCACGGGGAACCCTCTAATAGAATGTCCTTCCTGCTGTGGAGTGCTTTTCCTTTTTCCAGTAGGATCTCTCTTTAGAACTGCTTCGTTGGCATGAGAGGAGGTCCCTCCTGGGACAAATTAATCTTCCCTATATAAAAGCGTTTCACAAGCATCTACAGGCAAGTTTCCTGTCAAGAAATGAGCTTGTTAATAAATGGGGAGATGAAGAGCTGCTCACAGGCAGCTCATGCACGGCTGCAGTGTGCGAGCCTGTAGTGTGCAAGCCTGCAGTGTGCAAGCCTGTAGCTGTCGCTCCGAATGTGTGTAGATATGTACAGATAGTGCTTTGCCAATGGCCTGCCTCCAGAGTGCTTAAGGTTCCCTACTTGACTGTAGCTCAGGTATTTTCCCTCGGGACATGGGTAAGGGTGCCAAGTCCTCTGTTTATTAGGGAGCAATATCTACAATTACTTTTTGTACCCCCTTCTTGCTCTTCCTCTAACTGGAGAGAAGAGCCCAGCAGGAGACCCTACAGAGGGCTGACTGGGCTGGTTAGAGGTATACAGAGAGTATGAATGGTGTGGACCTGGCCACAGCCTACCTCAAAGAAAGAGTTCACTAGTGACACTAGAGACTCAGTCTCCGCTGGTAGGGAATAAGAAGAAAGTGGGGGAGACATTCATGCCCCTCAGTCTTCCATCCATGACAAAATACCCGATGACATTTTCTCACAAGAGGAAAGGTTCGTCTTGGCTCATTGTTTCAGGAAGTTTAGTCCATGGTCACCTGCTCTGCTGTAGGGGTGGAGCATGGTGGTCAAGAAGTAAGGAGAGTGCTCGCTTCGGCAGCACATATACTAAAGTTGGAATGATACAGAGAAGATTAGCATGGCCCCTGCGCAAGGATGACATGCAAATTCGTGAAGCGTTCCATATTAAAAAAAAAAAAAAGAAGTAGAGAGAGAGGACTGGAGAGATGGCTCAGCCGTGAAAGGCTAGACTCACCGTTAAAGGCTAGACTCACAACCAAAAATATAAGTAGAGAGAGAAAAATGTCAGGGACTAAGCGGACAAAACACAGTCCCCATGGACACACTCTCTTCAGTGACATCCTACCTCCTAAGGTTCTATTGCTTCCCAATGCCAAAACCAAGGGTTCATCAACAAAGCTATCCATTGACTAGTCCAGACCTTCTCAATATGGTTACAACAGTGGCTAAGCATTCACATGTGAGTCTCAGGGGACCCTTCCAGTCTATCCTATAAGCTACTGAAAACATACTCATCTCTAATGATGGACATAACTGCCTTAATGGAAAGTTTAACCATGTATATGCCCATATTTTAAAAAATTGGACAAGAATGTATTCTTTTTATAAGTAGAAAAATGTTAAAATAGACAAAAATATAAAATTTAAAAGTATTTCCTCTTCAGTTAAATTTTCAGTGGTCTTGAAGACCTTAAAAAAAACATACTTTTCAGGCTGGATATGGGGCACAAAGACATACATCCAGCATGCAGGAGGGGAAGGAAGAAGGATTTTGAGTTTGAGGCCAGCCTGGGCTATGCAAATTCTAGCCCAAATTACCCTTTCCACTTTAAGCGGTAGTTGCATTGTAGACATTGATTCTGGGAAAAGAGTCAGGGTCATGTGCAAAGGGATGCTTTTAGACATTTCCATTATGCCAAGTTTGCTGGCTTTGCTTTGTTTTGAGAAGCTGTAGCCCAAGCTTGCTCAAGCTGATTTGTATATAAGACTCTCCCCAACTCCTTGTCCTCCTGCCTCTACCTCCCAAGTGCCTAATGTACAACCATACCCAGCTCATATGACATTTCACAACAATGAAAACTGGATAGAACTCTCCATATGGATTGATTAAATATTGCAGTCATGACGGGCTATTGTTATTGGTTATTTCTGTGATATATACGTATGGAACCCAGGTCTTGTGTATAGTAAGTGCACATTTTACCACTGAATGACACTGTCAGCTTGCCTAGTTATTCGGAGTAGTTCTTTAAAAGATTTATGATAACATGAGTATTGTCCAAATAATTTCATTAAATTCTAAATATCATCCAAATAATTTCAAATTGTCCCAAAAGTAGGACTCTATAATGCAGTGTGTGTGGAGCAGAGGCTAAGTGTGGAAGTGTTAGCTATCATTATTTCTGAAGAATCAAATTATAGGTTATTTTCACTTTGTATTTCTTTCCTAAAATAGTCAGAGATTTTATAATGATCATATACTTTGCTATCACACTGTAAATAGATATTTTAGAATGACAAAAAAAATCCCTTTCCAAGAGATGACAAGAGCAAAGCTAAGTAGACCCCAGTCTTAGGAACAGGGGCTTCCTAACCACCAGGCATTGGGCCTGCATCGTGTTCTGCTAGACTTTGCATGACCTCTGAACCTAGCAGAGTAGCAGGTGGGGCTGAGTGACTCCACCCAGACACGAATCCATGGTTCAGAGAGGAGCTTACAGCATGGTTATGATTTCATTGAGATCTGAGCCCTGACCTCAGCATAATTAGAGGAATTAGGTCCCTTGAAGTTCACTATGGTATGAAGTGTGGAGCCCTGCATCCAGCATGCTAAAGGGGTCTCATATCTTCCCCCCACACACTAGCATCAGGGTTGCACTGCTGCCTGGATCATGCTCCAGTGCCAATGCTTATAGACCTTAGACATCATTCCCACCTTCCTGCCTACCTAGCAGGGGACTGGTATTCAGCCTATGCAGCTTGGTGTCTGAGTCTTGGGGAATGTGCCAGAAGCAAGTTGGCATGAAGATTCACATTAATCTGTCCTCCAGCTTCCTGAGCAGCTGGGGGGTCTTGGCTGTTGTCACTCAGATCTGAATTCCTCTAAGCATAATGTGGGAGGTCTTCAGAGTTGGGTCCTTATGAGAGACTTGTAGTGAGGTAGTCAAGGCTGTATTCAAAAGAAGGTGATCAGCTTGGAAGAGAGATGAGGTGGGGAGGCATGACTTGAAAATAGATTGGTAGCAAGATGGATAGTGGAACTGTTAGATTTCCTACCTTTCTCTCCACTCATTAGAGATGGTCTAATATTATGTAATTTTTTTGGAGACAGATTCTCCTAGTCCAGGTTGACCTTGAATTTTCTTTGTAGCTCAGGCTGGCCTTAAACTCTCCTTTATCCTGCATCCATCTCCCATGTGATAGGATTTTTAGGAATGACCAGTCCTAATATTTATTCCATTAAAAAAAATCTTGAGTTCTCAATGGGTATATAAACAAGGCACAACACTTATGGGAATCCTCTGATAGTTAAAATAACCTATCCATCTAGTAAGGAGATCTCTGTCTGTTGGGAGATGTGGTCACACCAACCTAAATGCTTGTTATTAGCACCTGTCTTTGCGACTGGCTTACCACATATTATTGGAGGCTGGCAGAGTAACCAGCATATTGAAAACACTCAGTATTGTTGAGTGAACGAACTGGATTTGTATGCTCACTTTCGCTTGCAAATAGATGTATATTTTTTTAGATTATCTTGTTACCAATGCAAGTTGTTCTTTTTTTTAAATTAAGCTTTAAAAAGAAATAAAGTTATTTCTTTTGAAGTTATCATTTTATTTATTTTTTTTATGTGTATGGGTGTTCTGCCTGCATGTGTACCTGGAGACTATGAAGGCCAGGAGAAGGCATTGAATCCTTTGGAGCTGGAGTTACAGATGGTTGTGAGCTGCCATGTGGGTCCTGGGGAATCAAAGCCAGGTTCTCTGGAAGAGCAGCCAGTGTTCTTAACCACTGAGCCATCTCTCCAGTTCCATAAATCATTTATTTTTAATGTTTTATTTTATTTATTCTTCAAATTTGTGTGTATATGTATGCATGTGTGAGCACCCGAATGCATGCATCTCGATGCCTTTGGAGGCCAAAGGGAGTATTGGGCACCCTGGAGCTTGAGTTCCTGTTGGTTGTGAGTAGCGTGATCCGGTGCTGAGAACAGATCTACGGTTCTCTGCAAGAGAAGCCAGTGCTCATGACCTCTGCATCTTTCCCCTAGCTCCACGGGAAACAGAGCACCGGTATGGGAAGAAGAGCACAAAGTCACTGTCATCTGTCTGACTTGATGACTAGCAGTGAAGATGTTGATAGCCCCCACTGAAGCCAGCGACAGTTCCTTACGTGAACCACCTTCAGTTAAGAACACACATGTCACTCAGATGCATCCTCCTAAATATGGCGACTGAAAAGTATTGTCATAGACATGCTAAAGATTTCCAAAGATATTGACACTGGGGACCTACTCTTTGGCACAGTGCACCAGCTGCAGAAAATCCATTGTGATGGTTTTATTGAGATACAACTCACAAATCATGATTCATGCATTAACTCATACAATTCCACGACTTTCCATATGGTTGTGTAAACATTGCTACAATCAACTGTTCTAAACATCTCGTATCCATAGCATACCATATCAATGAAAGGATGACCTTTAATCTTGTAATGTTATCATCTCTTGATAGATTTTCAAAGTTCAACTATGTGATGTTACATATGAATATTTCATTTCTGATTATATATTTTGGTAGGCTGGTCTTGATCTGGCTATGTAACCAAGACTATCTTCCTGCCTGTGCCACCTAGTGCTGGGATTATAGGCACTGGCCATCACACCAGTCATACATGGCTTTCTCTTTATAAACAAAAATATTTCTTTAGCTTGTTGGTGGTGGTGCATACCTTTAATATCAGCACTTGAGAGGCAGAGGCAGGTAGAGCTCTGAGTTTGAGGCCAGTCTGGTCTACAGAGCGAGTTCCAGGAGGGCCAGGGAAACCCAGAGAAGCCTGTCTCAAAAAAGAAAAATTCCATTATATATTCCAAGGAAGAACTTCCATCCTACAAAATGCCCACAGTAAGGCGTAGAAGCTACTCAACCATCAGGTTGTCCATCAGAACACTATCATAGTCTCCTGACAATCAACTTCTGTTGGTGTCACTGAGGAAACCCATAAATAATCCTCCTGGCAGCTTTTGTAGATGTCAATTGACTAAAAGAGCCATTCATTTGTACATTCATTTCCGCCCCCCATACACACACACACACACACACACACACACACACACACACACACACACACATTCAGCTTTTTTTTGAGGCAAGATTTCACTATGTAGACTAAGTTGGCTTTAAATTCACTATGTAGTCCCAGGCTAGCACCCAAATTCAAGGTGATCTTCTTGCCTCTACCTCTTACCTACAGGGATTACAGACACATGTCAGCATGCTCAGCTAAGATGTGGCAGAATCCAGGCTAGTTTGGAGTTACATTCCCATGCAGCAGTGTGAAATGTGGACAAGCCCTGTAAACTAGGACTGTGTATAAATTCTTGACAGACTGGAAATGAAGAGCTGGTCCTGGTCAAGTCTGATGATAATCATCAGGAATCCTGATACTTGGAAGATAGAGGCAGGAGGATTAGGAATTCAAGGTCATCTTCTACCTAGCATGTTCAAACCAACCTGGGCTACATGACACTTTGTCTTAAGCAACCAAGAAAAAAAAATGCTGGTCTTTCTTTTCTGATGGTTTAAGAAGGGATATAGGACATGTGACAGGTGCAGTTGTGTGGTAGTTGGGTTGGGGCACCTGGCTCAAAATCTGCATTCTGAGCAATGCTCCACTCTCTTCCACTCTCATTCTAGAAAACTGGTTTCTCCTTTACTCCAGCATCCATCCAGACAGCTGTCTAACCAGAAGCATTAGCTAGAATTGGGTCTTGTAGCACAGACCTATAATTCTAGTTACTGGGTGGAGGGGGTGGGGCCAAGCCTGGACGATCCCAAAGTTCAAGGCCAACTTGAGCTGCACAGTGGTATCCTGTCTTAAAAGAAAACCAAATTTTCACAAAAAGGAAAAAAATATGGGCAAAATAGACACAAAGTACTAAAAATGAAGTAATCTATTCAGAAGGTTGAAAAGCCTAATAAAGGGAATTTCAGATAACTTGAACTGAGAAAGAAAGGGCAAGAAATTCCTATATAATTAAAAAATTTCCCCATAGAGCAGAGCTTGTAAATTTTCATGATACAAGTGTATCATGATGCCTTTTAGAACCAAGTCCCCTCCAGTATCCATTGCAGCGAATGGGAGAAGATGCCCACCATAAGTGTATCATGATGCCTTTTAGAACCAGAAGCGAGAAGAGTCTCTAAGTCCTCAGATGTGAGGTGCAAAGGACAGAAGACGCATGTTGATGTGACCACCGCTGCACTAGAACCTGAGTTCCAGCAACACGCTTGAGCCCAAGGGTAAGGGTGATTTTATTTACCCTAGTGTGTAAACACTACCCTGCCTTTGCTTGCTGTCACAGGGAGTTGCTAGTGTGCACCCCAGAGTCAAGGTAAACGAGGAAGTGGAAGACACGCAACCTACAGGACGGTGGGCAGAATTACCTCGGCACTACCCATCAGAGGGAAAGGAGAAAAGGAAGGGGAGGAGGGGGTGGGGCATTGCAGGGGGGGGGTGGGGACATCTAGGCATTGAGTTAAGTGCATAGGAACACAGAGTCAATTGACCAAGAGGGTCCTGTGGGTCTGGTGAAATTATTCAACAGGTAAAGGTGTTTGCCCTTTACTAGGATGACCAGAGTTCAATCCCTGGGACCTACAGAGTGGAAAATGAGAACCAACTCCTATAAGTTGTCCTCTGACTCTCTCTCCCCCTGCCCCTCTCTCCCTCCCTCTCTCTCTCTCTCTCTCTCTCTCTCTCTCTCTCTCTCTCTCTCTCTCTCTCTCTCTCACACACACACACACACACACACGTGATTTTTTTTTAAAAAGAAAGCTCTGTGGCCATTAGAACTCCTGTTTCCAGTTCTTCATGAAGCCCAGCTACACTCTTTCCCCTTTAGCTTTATGACACCCAATCTCCCTGCAATAAATTCTTCTAGTTTCCTAGTTTCCCAGTGGATTTTAACCATTGGCAACCACGATGCCTCCAGAAAACTTTGCTACTCAAGCAACTTTAATCAACCTCAACATTACCTGTAAGTTAAAAATGTTGCCTCTGGTCTCCCTGTCCAACCAGAATCTCTTTTCCCTTTTTCTTTCAGTGCTTGGGGTAAAACTCAGAGCCTTGTACAAGTTGGGCAAGTAGTCTACCACTGAGCCGTATCCCTGACCTTGTTTTTAGATTCCTTTATCTTATTTTGTGTGTATAGGTGTTTTGCCTACATATATATATCTGTGCACCATATGAATGCCTGATATTCATGGAGGTCACAAAGTCATCCCCTGGATGACTCTGATGACTGAATCACCCATGTGGGCGCTGGGATCCAAACTTGGGTCCTCTGAAAGAGTGATAAGTGCTCTTAACCACAGAGCCAACTCTTCTCCAGAGCCTAGCAGGAACCAGAGTCCCAGAGCATTTACAAATCCATTAATGTCTGAGAAGAGCTGTCCTTCTACATCAGCTTTGTAAGGTAGTATGCCGGGCAAACTAGAGATAGCATTTAAATACTTGACCCCGCTGGGCATGGTGGTACATGCCTGTAA
The DNA here is from genome assembly GCF_017639785.1 of Mesocricetus auratus. Lineage (NCBI taxonomy): Eukaryota > Metazoa > Chordata > Mammalia > Rodentia > Cricetidae > Mesocricetus > Mesocricetus auratus. The sequence continues at coordinate 180,245,214 of NW_024429266.1, read as the reverse complement.
TCCCACCTTCTGGGAGGTAGAAGAGGGGGCTCTAAAGTTCAAGGCTACTCCCATCCCATTCCATGCTGCCCCTACATAGCAAGCTTGATACCATCCTAGAGCTACAGGAGACCTTGAGCTACCGGAGTCAAATGACAGTCCTGTGCCGAATTGCTAAAGCAAGCACATAACTAAAAGACAGAAAGCACATTGAATCAGCAGAGACTTGGGCTCTATGCCAGCAGCCTGTCAGGGTAGTCAGGCCAGGTGTCACTGGGAACCATTAAGTAAAATCACCTCTCAGGTGTGGCAATTGACTGAGTGAATGACCAACCAACTGTCAACATCCCAGCTGACACAGGCTTGGGGTGCCCGGCTAATGCTCTGTTCTTGGCAGAGTGAGCCTTCTGCCCCCGTGTTCAGGAAGTTGGCAGGAGGAAACAGCCTGAGTTAGCCACTGCTAATCGCTTTTTCAGAAAGAAACCTGTGGCCTCCAATGCTAAGGGAAAGGAGAAGGGGACAGAGAGGAGGTTGGGGGCCCCTGTGGGGGTGGGGTAGGAAATCACATTCCCATTCTTGGCCGGAGCTGGTTGCCTCCCACCACTCTTCCTGGTTGAGGTCCGTTGGCAGTCAGCCACAGTCTTTGTGCTGTGGGCTCCGCCCCCTTTCCAATGTGAGCTCATCTGAGTGTGTAAAGATGGCAAAGGCAAGAGGAAATGGACTTGTGGATAGCTGTGCCCTCTGTATGCCGTAACTACAAGATGAGAAAGGAGGAGGAGAAGGACGATGATGAAGAAGACTCCCATTTGAGAGTCCTTTAAGGTATCATCGGAATATTACTTTACTCAGCAGTAGCAAACCCCCCATTGAATGTCTGTTTTCATGAAGGCTGGTTGTCAACTCTGGAGCCAGCAGTGCAAGCAACAGTCAACACAAACCTTGGAAAGTAATAAACACTTAAAACTGTGCTAAGTGGCGCCTCTAATCCCAGCCACTAATAAGGCTGAAGCAAGGGGATTAAAGGTTCAAGGCCAGCCTGGGCTACTGAATGAATCCAAGGCCAGCAAACAAGGGATGTGACCTCATCTCAAAAGGAAATGCATGAAGTGGGTACAGTGTAGTGCTTGCCTAGTATACGTGAGATCCTAAATCCAGTCCCCAGTAACACACACATGCATGAACGCACAGACAGACTAATCACTACCAGCCAGGCACTTTCTTAGCATATATTGTAATTCATTTAATTCTCAGAACAACTTCTTGGAGTGACTGCAATTAGTCCTCACTTTACTGAGGAAAGCTGAGGTCATGTAGTAGTTAGTGTCAGTTAGATTTTCAAAGCTATGACAAAATATTCAAGATGACTGACTGAGAGGAAGAACAATGAAATCAAGCTCATTGTTTTGGAAGTTTCCACCCACCATGACTTGGTCTTGTCACATAGGACACATCACTGTGAGGTGCAGATGTTGCAAGGTTATTCACCTGATGTTGCCTAGAAGCAAAATGAGAGCAAGGGGTCAGGGTCCTACTGTCCCCTTCAGTGACCAAGCCTCTTGTCACAAGATTCTGCCTCCTAAATGTTCTGCTATGATGGAGGAGAACTAAGTCTTTGGCATATGGTCTTTGGGGGGCTGTTCTAATGCAAAGCACAACCCCAGTAGACCTGGGGCTCAAATCCAGGTAGGATAGCCCCAGAGCACCTACATTTTAACCAAAGTGCTCAGTCCATGGCACAGGATGGATTGTGGACAAGATGCTGGCAGCAGCTCCTGAGAGTGAAGCCTGCTCCAGCCTTAATTAGCAGCTTGTGCCGCTAAGAAATTCAGAGGCAATATGGGATGGGACAAGAACTGAAGTGTCATCTAGACCAGGTAGCTCAGGCCTGTAATACCAGCTACTTGGAAAGTTGAGGCAGGAGAGTCGAACATCCAAGGCCTGTCTGGGCAGTTTAGTGAGAGATAAAAAGTGACAAAGGGGCTGGGTACATGCTGCAGTGGTAGAGCGCCTACCTGGGTCTGGTCCCCGATACCTTGAAGAAAAAAAAAAGCAAAAGGCAAAGGTGATGAGGACTTGCTCATGGTGCTGTCACCTAGAAAGGGAGGACACCAGTGCTGAGTGAACACTTGTCATGTCCTGGGCACTTTCTAGGCCGTCCTGTGCAACCTTACTGGGTCTCTGTGTCCTGGGAAGCAAATAAGCCCAGGTGACCCAGGGACTTTGTGTCATTGTTCTGCGGCTGAGGGTGGAACCTAGGCCTTGCATAGGCTAGGCAAGTGTTCTGCCCTGAGCCATACCCAAGCCCCGTCCTCCCTTTCTTCTCTTTCTTTTCTGTTTTGTTTTGCTTTCCCTGCAATAATGGGGACTGAATCGAATTTCTTACTGGGAAGGCACTCTACTAATGAGTTATACCCCAGCCATTTTTGTTGTTATTGTTGTTTTCCTCCATACAGGGTTTCTCTCTGTGTAGCCTTGGCTGTCCTAGAACTCTCTCTGTAGACCAGGCTGGCCTCGAACTCACAGAGATCTGCCTGCCTCTGCCTCCTGAGTGCTGGGGTTAAAGGCGTGCACCACCATTGCCCAGCTCTTATTTTGTTTTAAATAATTGATCTGAACAACATTCACCAAAGGCATACTGTGTGTGCAAATAAGAACCTATACCACGTGCCGGAGGCCACAGAGAGGCCTGGGAGCTGCTTTTGCTTTTGTAAGACTCGCTGGCAACATTTCTTTTCTGCTTTGTAAGTCTTTTTTAGTTGAATAAGGCATGCATCCTCCCTTTCTTTCCCTCCCCCTCCCTTCCTCCTTGCCTTTCCTTCTCTTTCATTTTCTTTATAAGTTCTCCCTATTGAGCCCAGGCAGACCTCAAGCTCACAGCAATCCTCCTGCCGCCCAGCCTCCCAGTGCTGGGGTTTTCAAGCATGTGTGGCTGCGCTCTGCTTCCCTCGCCCTCCTTTTTCTCAGTGAAGGAAATGAAGGGCGAATGTGAAGGTTATTACAGCCAGAGAGTGACCCCAAGTTGACTCCTAGTGCGGGACTCCTGTCCCCATCTCTCCCCCTTTGTCTTGACATCACCGTGACTATAGGCTACAGCCCACTTTGACTTTTTCACCCCTGTAGTCACAGGCACCTCCCACACGATGTGTCCATTTTCCCTGTCTAACATTCATTCAGAGATGAACCCCCAAAGACGTAGGGTCAGCACCACCAGGTGAATGCAAGCTGGGCCCTTTGGAAGCTCTGCTCTTTTGCCTAAAGCCCCACCTGGCATGTAAGCAAAGACAGCTAGCTACCACAGGCACGGTGACTCATCCCCCCCACCCCCATCTGCTGACTCGGAACTGAAGCCTTTGCCCCACCATGTAATTACTGGAGAAGAGGAAGTGCTTGTAGATAAAGTGACTCTTCTTGCTGGTAGGAAGGGGTCAGAGCACACAACATTCTCTTTCTGTTGTTGTTGGTTCTTTTATTTGTTTTAGCCTGGGTCTCACTACATAATCCAGGCTGGCTCGAAATTTGCAATCCTCCTGCCTCAACCTGAACGCTGAGATTGCAAGCTTGTACTACCGTATCTTTGCAGCATAGCCTTCTATCTGATGATCCTTCTACCTCTATGGGCTCCACCGCTGCATACAGCAGGCACTGTGCTGGGAACACGGCTCGGTGGGAGAGCACTTGCCCAGCAGGTACTCAACCCAGCTTTGCCAGTGGATCAGCTGCCTGAACATCTGTGCTCAGCCCAGCTGCAGGCAGGGTTGCTAGGCAAGGATACACATGTGAGTGTGGACTATGGAGGAAATGACACAAGTTCTTCTTATTTAGCAGAACTGGGCCATAACTAGAAGAACCACAGCACAGACAATCTGTTCTTTAGAGAACTCTGTGCTATCAAATTCACTTCTGTAGTTTGGCCTGGGAACTTCCTTTTTTTCTTCTTCTTCTTCTACTCTACGTTAGAGGAAGAGGCACCTATCCCTTGCTTCCTCTACCCCCACCCCCTTTTCCTTTTCTTACTGTTTTTTTTTTTTTTGAGACAGGGTCTCATTGTGTAACCTTGTCTGATCTGAACTCACTCTGTAGACCAGGCTGTTCTTGAACTCACAGAGATCCATTCACCTCTGCCTCCCAACTGCTGGAGTCACAAGTGTATGTCACCATGTCTGAGGAGATTCTTAAAATGCTGTCAAAGTGCAAAAGGGTTTTTGAAATCATTTTATTATTATTATTATTTGTCCTGGAACTGGCTTGGTAGACCAAGCTGGTCTTGGTCTACAGAGATCCGCCTGCCTCTGCCTCCCGAGTGCTGGGAGTAAAGGCTTGCGCCACCACCGCCCGGCTGAAATCATTTTAGCCTGTAACTCTGACCATGCTTTCTGAAGTATTTTATCGTCCATATTCTTCCTGTGTCCAAAAATCTCTCCTCAATCTATTTTTGAGGCTATTGCCAGAAGACACAAAGGCTTCTGAGAGTTTCAAGGGACCCAGACAGTAGGGATCCCTGCAGAAAGTTGTTTTTCAAATCTATTTGACTTTATTCCAGCTAATAGAATTTTTGACTGGACACAGACCACCCAGCTGATATCAATGTTTTCCACTCTTAGTTGCATGTACTAGCAAGGTCTAGCTTGTAAGAGCTCAGAAGGGACAATTGTGCCCTTATAAGGTGTGTGCTGGTTGTGGAGATAGCTTAGTTGGTAAAATGCACATGGAAAAACAGAAACGAGAGGTCAGGGCTAGAGAGATGGCTCAGTGGTTAAGAGCAGTGACCTCTTGCAGAGGACCCAGTTCAGTTCCCAGAACCTACATGGTGGTTCACAACCATCCCTAACTCCGATTCCAGGTGATCTAATGCCCTCTTCTTACCTCTGCTGGTCCTGGGAACACACACGGCACATAGACAGAGACATATATACATGGGCACTAGGAACACACAGGGCGCGAGCACACACACACACACATACACACACACACATATAAAACATTCATAAACACAAAATAAATAAAATAGATAAACCGAAAGAAGAAGAATGAATATATGTCAGGCAGGCCCAGGGAAAGAAGCCACCATGTTGGTCTGTGCGCATTAGCTTCTCTTCCTGTTACCTGCAGTCAAAGGTGACCACATCCTTTCACAGCACAGTAAGGGACCCATGCTCTGCAGCACTCCCCTTAGCACGTGGACTACTTCCCATCTTTGCAATTAAAATGAACTAGATGGGTTAATAGGTTGACTCCCCAATTAATTGGGCTTGTGGTGGGTCAGTCAATGAATTTTCCAGAAGATGCTAATCAGGCCTTATGCAATCATAGGACTAGTGTAAAGGGGACCAGAGGCACTAGGCAAAGAATGCCCAGAAAGATTAGTGACATGCCCAAAGGCATGCATTTCAAGCAGCAGACCCTGGACTGGATCTCTCGGCTCCCCCCTCTCCTTCTGTCCCTGGTTGGTCTGTTAGGCACCAAGAAACCAAGGAAAGCATCCCCTCTGTTCATGAGCCAACTCCCTGTGACATGTATGTCAAACCTGTCATTCCTGTGTCACCTGTGAAAAATACAAACTTACCCTGTTTCTGGAATTTACTCTCTGGTCCTAACTTATTTAAAAAATAAACAGCCTTTTTTTTTCCTACAGAAAGAGTGATGTGCCTCTGCCACATGTCAGGTGTTATGTGTGGCGCTCTTCTGGGTGCTGTTTAATCACAAGATTCTTTGCCAGGACAGGAATGTGAGAAATGCCTGGAAGAGCAGACTAGGGAGGAACCCAGGCTGGCCTGGCAGAGAGCGGGTGTCTTTCCCACAGCACTGCCTTTCCTTCTGCAGATCTCCCCTGATCACCCCCGATCCCCTCCGCAGCCCTCTCCATGGCCAGCAGGGTTTGACCCAGGGGACATGGTGGGGAGAGGTGGGGAGAGGTGGAGTGCATGGGAGCCCAGCAGGTGGCATGTCCCCCACATTGCCTCCTCTTAGGCCTGTCCTCCTCTGCTTCCAATCCCCCCTTGCCTGTGCCCACATCACTTTCTTCCATTCCCAGACACCTTCTAGTGCCTGTTCTCAACATCCTTCTGGTCCTCAACAAAGAACTGCTTGGTTGTTCCTCCCAATGCCACTTTGTCCACAGAAGTCATCTGCTTAGCTTGTTTTTAACCCCACAGAGAGGAAACAAAGGGCTCTCAGCTCAGGCTGGCCTGGTTTTGGGCTGTGTTTGTACCCAGAGCTGACTGTCTGTCTAGCTTAGGTTCCCAGAGGCCTGAGGGCAGGACTGTGTCTTCACATGCTGGGTGGCAGGTAGCGTGCTCTGTCAGCTCTCCACGAAAAACAAACAGCTGTCATGCAAGACAAGGAAGCTGCCAGGCTTAGGGAGGCTCCTGGGAGATTGAAAACAATGCAGGCTCACGATCCTGACCTCTGTGGACACCACCTACCGGAGCCCTGTGGGCTGTCCTGATGATGGGTTCTTTGAAGAACCAGGGCCCAGCAGTTCGAGGGAATGTGTGAAGTCAGGGGATGGGGAAGACCCCTTCTGACTTCATTGTGAATCCTAAAAATAACCCCTGATGCTTCTTCTTCCCCCAAAAGAGTAGTTCTCTAGGGAGAGCTGTGGCCCCACTGGGAAGTGCCATGCTCAGATTGGCACGGGGGATAAACAAGAGCGTGTTGCATTCACCAACAGGAGACAGGGTTTTTAAAAAGGACCTGGCCTTGGGAAGAATTCCCGTTGTTTTCTTTCCTTAAAGAGTCGGCTTAGCTTTCAAAATCCAACTCAACTGCCGAGCCATCCTCAGGCTTCAGAGGTTAGATTCGCCCTCTCCCTTAGTTCTTGGCTCATTCCACCACACGGAGAATGCCAGGCCAGCCTGGGCTAGAGCCCATCGAAAAAGAGAAGAGAGAAAGGGAGCCAGTTTGGTGGGGTTCAAGTTCTTTGGAAGCTTAAGGACAAGTTGTAGGACATTTAAGACTGGAAAACTGGGATCACATTGCCATTCCTACAGCACTAGATGACCTCGGAGCAGGCCTAGGCTTCAGAAGCTAGACAAAGAGAGAGAAAAAAAGAAAGATAACAGCCAGGCAGTGGTGGCACACGGCTTTAATCCCAGCACTCAGGAGGCAGAGGCAGGCGGATCTCTGTGAGTTCGAGGCCGGGCTGGACCGACAGCCTCCAAAATAATACAGAGAAACCCTGTCTTGTAAAAACCAAAAAAAAAAAAAAAAAGATAACAGCAATAGTAATAACCTGGCCTTCAGGGTTAACTGTGGCAAGCTGTGTAAGTACCCAGGCCATGCACCTCCAATTCACTAATCCCTTGTGGTTTATGCCTCCTGGTTTCTTGTGGCCTATAGATGAATGGTGGACTTTGAATGAGCCTAAGGCCTGTGTGAATATCTGACGGCTTGGCTTTGGGAGGACATACGTTTGGATTCTTTAGTGGTAAGCAGTAGAAAGATTGGACTGTGGAGATGGATCTATGGATAAAGATCTGATGTCCAAGTTGAATTTCGGGGTGAAGAAAAAAGAGCAGACCTCCACACATGCACATACACCACCCCGCAACATTAAATTAAAAGTGTAATAAAATTAGTAATAGTGATACAATATTGTCTTAAGTTCATTTTATTTATCTATTTGGTGTACATATTAGGGAACATGTGTGGGGGCAGAGACAACTTTGGGGAGTCGCTTTTCTCCTTCCATGTGGGTCCTGGGGAATTGAACTCAGGTTGTTAGGCTTGTGTGTTAGGCACACAACTCCTGGGAGGGGGGAGGAATCTGGTGCCATACTCCTTTCTTGTGCCTTTAAAATTTGTCCACAACAGGAACCCTTCTGCACTGTCACTGAAGTGAACTAATTGTAGACCAGAATGCATTAGGTTGGCCAATAAGGGGTGAGAAGTCCCAGGCTACACTTACAAAATCCAAACTGATGCATTTCATTAGAAGAATGGTTCTTGTCCCAAGTCCCCTAACCTCAGCAATGCGGGTATAACGATGCCTCGCTCGAGCAAAGAAGCTATCAGAAGGCAAACACTAGCAGAAAGTGACAGCTTGTTTGTGTCTTCCATATCATGCAGACGCCTGGCACTAAAGGTTTGGCCATTAGCCCACAGCACTATTGAGACGTAGTGGGGCCTTAAGGAGGACGTTAGGTTACTGGGAAACGCTCTTGAAGGGTACACTGAGACACTAGCCCTTTCCCTCTCTCTTTGCTTCTTAGCCGTCATGAGACGAGCAGCCTTCTCCATCACATTCGCCTACCATAATGTTCTGAGTTACCACAAGCCCAAACAACAGGACCAAGTAATCTTTGAAACCATGAGCCAAGAGACTGGACAGGCAGTTCAGCAGTTGGAACCACGAACTCTTCTTGCAGAGGACTTGAGTACAGTTCCCAGCACCCACGTTGGATGTCTCACAATATAACCTGTGACAAAAGAGCTGTCTCTCTAGCTCCAGGGGACCAATGTTTCTTCTGGCCTCTGCCAGCACCTGCACTCAAAAGCATATACTCCCATGAAGACACATACACATAGTTTAAAAAATAAAATAAATAAAAAAACCATGATCTGAAACAGTCCTTTCTCTTTTTTTAAAGGATTTATTAGTATATGAATATTTTACCTGCTTGTATGCATGCATGTATGCATGTGTAATGCATGCACATCTGGTGTCTGCAAAGGCCACGAATGTGTATTGGATGCCCTGGAAATAGAGTTATAGAGAATTAATTGTAAGCCACCATGTGGGTGCTGGGAACTGAACCTGGGTCCTCTGTAAGAACAGAAAGAGCTCTTAACTGCTGAGCAACTCTTCAGGCCCAATCCTTTCTTTTTTGGGGGGGGTGGTTTTCGAGACAGGGTTTCTCTGTATTATTTTGGAGGCTGTCCTGGAACTTGCACTGTAGACCAGGCTGGCCTCGAACTCACAGAGATCCACCTGCCTCTGCCTCCTGATTGCTGGGATTAAAGGCGTGCGCCACCAACGCCCGGCCCAATCCTTTCTTTCTTGTAAGTGGATTGTTTTAGCTATTTTGTCCTAATGGCAGAGAGCTGATGAACATAATTCTTTAGCAGCCAGAGCATGTTGCTCGACAGACTTGCTGGGTCTGTCTCTTTGTGGCTGAGGCCATCTGTGTGCTAAGAGCCTCCTTCTGATGCCTGTTCCCTTGTCTGTACCATCACTGCAGCTGCGCTCCCTGCGCATCTGTCTTACAAAGCCAGGAAGCAAAGGATCCCAGACAGAGCACAACTTGTTCTTTCTATTCAGTAGGCTTGTAATTAGGGGGTGGGAGGCTGTGGGATCCTGAGATGAAAGGCCCATTGGACTCGATGCTTTTTCTCACGATTCCCTGAGCATTCATGGGCAGTTGTGCACTGAAGGGTCACCCAGTCAAGACTCACCAGGGTTCACTGGGCATCCTTGTATACAGCCCCCTGCTCTGCATCAGCTCGTTTTCTGTTCTCTTTGTTCATGTCTCAGGATGTTCTGATTTCCTCAGCTTCGCCTTCCTCATTTAGTCATAGAGGTTGGGCAATGAGCACTGGGCAGTGGGGTCGTGACCCTGCTTCCCAGGAAACAGTTCTCCTGCAAGGTCACTCTGTAGTCACTTGTTTTCCAAAGGCCTTGGTAGCCCCACAGGCCCTGGCACTCTGGTTCATGTCCATACCGAGCTCCCATGTGGAGGCTGTGCTGGGCTCTGGCCAGGCGTGCAGGCTCTGAGGTCATCTTCCTAAAAGGAACTACCAGCCCCGCCTTATGCTAGTCTGTGACCTTGACCTTGATGCTGTCTGCAACAGAGTTCAGCATGCCTCTTTATCTCATGGAGATCTGGAGACTGATTGTGATGATTTGTTTTAGTGCCTGGCTTGGCAAGTGTGGGCAAAGCGAGAGCTGTCCTCCTGGGCCCATCATCGTCTTGCGGATCCAGGGCAGAAAGCCTTCCTCGGATGCTTCTCATGCCTCCAGCAGGACCTCAGAGCAGCTGCGCTCTCTGCCTGGGCCTGGAAACAATATGTAAAGTCACAGAGATGGTGCTGGACTTCACGGACTGACCTCTGTAGGCAGAAGGGGTCTGGGGAACAAAGGTCCCAGTTCACCTGCTTAAGGACAGCTTTACTTTTCTTCCTTCAATTCCAGTGATGACCGAGTCTACCTCAGGCACCATTTCCAGACTTTTCCAGAAGAATCTCACTCTCCCACTCTGGCTAGGAGCCTCTGTTGGTGACAGGATGTGACTTGTGTGACTCGGAGACCTGCAGTTGTGGCCTGTGGCCCACTCCCGCTCTCTCCTAAGGTGAACCACAAAAGTCCCAAGTTGGGATCTGGGGCTTCATGAAGGAGGCTGAGAACCTGAGCCCTCAGGAGAGCTCCCTTCTTCGAAGCCTGACTCCCTGACTACACTCACTCCCACAAAAACTATCAGAAGCCAGACCCGCAGTGTGGAAGGCTCACCCAGCACACTCAAGATTGTGGCTTTTACCTCCACATTGAAGAAAAAAAATCATAAGGAAGGACAACACCAGCCAGAGTCTCCTTGGTCTTCTCCCCATAGCCTCCTCTTTCCCAGACTGTGTTTGTGGGGAAGAGAGGAATGCCACCTTGCAAAGGACCTCCAAGCTCTTGGCTCAAACAAACAAAAACAACAAAAACCCCTCCTGACCACCACAAGGTCATGTATCTAATTTCCTGCACATCAGATATTTACATTACCATTCACAACAGTAGCAAATACAATTATGAAGTAGCGACAAAATCATTTTATGGTTGGGGTCACCACAACATGAGGAGCTGTGTTAAAGGGTTGCAGCACCAGGATGGTTGAGAAGCACCGCTCTAGGGTCACGTTTGCATAGCATCTTCGTATGAGGTCTCTCAGTAGCACAGTGTGCACTCCGGGAAGGATGTGCATTACTTCTCATCCTGTGACTTTTATCTGGGACATACACATCCCATGTCAGGTTTACCACAAGTGAGTCACTCAGGCAGCAGCCATGCAACAGGACTCAGAACCAGCTTGTCCATACAGCAGCTGTGGGCTCTGCCACTGCTTCTTTGTTTTAGTTTTTCTCCGTGATGGCATCAGATGCAGGGCTTTGAAATGCCAGGCTGCTGCCTGGCCTCTGAGCTCTCTCCCTAGCGCTTTGAGAGGATTCTGCTTTGATTTTTGAGACAGGATCTCACTATGCAGCCTCGGCTGGCCTCGAATCCTCCTGCCTCATCCTCCCCAATGCTCAGGTATGTGCTGCCCTACCTGGCTGAGGATTTTAAAATCAGAGAATAGATATGGAATAATTTCCTAAACTATAAAAGAACAGGTAACGTTTTCAGATGATGAGGACAGCGATGGGAACAACAGCTCTCTAGTAGTCTGAAAGTGATACCATACTTTCCAAGCAGGTAGGGAGAGTCTGATTTCCTTGGTTAAATGTCAAGTTTACCAAGGCCCCCTCTGTCTAGAGCACTCCATTCTGTCAACAGGCCTGTCTGGTCCTGCAGGAACTCCTGGCTGGATCAAGCAAGGGGTCAATCCTGACCTTACTGGGGGTGGGGAGTTGGAGTATTGAGAAGGAAATGCATTGTTCTAGAACCCCAGAGAGGCTTGGGCTATGGGATGTTAGGTCGAGAGGACATTTGATACTAAGTCTGTCCATTTCATGGATGGAGAAACTGAGGTTCTGAGAGGCACATAACTTCAGTCAGCAGTGTGGGCTGTTGAGCAGCACTGTGCCCCAGGGGCTGCCTGACCACAGTGGTAAACTCTGGGGCTCTGAGAGATTGTTGCTGGATCGGGAGCTCAGCTGTCTCTCATACCAGACTTTCTGTCTCACTTTGCAGAGAAAAAGCAGCTCTTGGCCTTCAGGGAAGCCAAAGGCAAACACACTTGATTCCCAGGAAGCCTTGAGTGGAGAGCAACTGCACACACCCTCCTCCATTGCTTCCCTTTACCCCACTCCAGGGACCCAGGAGGCCTTAAAAGGCAGAACTGCCAAAGCCTTAAATAGCCCTGCACAGGTGCAAAACACTGGCGTGTGCTTCCAGGCAGAAGCCCTGTGCCTGCAGGACCCATTCCTCCAAAGGCCATGCCCCCAGACAGCAAACCAGAACCCAGGTCCCTCAAGCCAGGAGCCTTGTGGGAGACTGGGTAGGCAGAGCCACCCAGGAGGGAGGAGGTGTGTCTATAGACTGGGCTTAACTCAGAGAACACTTATTAGGTGTTGAGTTGGTGCTCAGCCTACACCTGGAGAGGGAACAGAATATATTTAACACCTGACCCCCGCTTGCTGGAGGTTTAAGGTTCACATTAGTCATAGAAAAGAAAGGCAGGAGCTGTGTTAAAGGCCAGAGAGAACGTGCTCTAGAAGGAATATGAAAACTCAGGCTGGCCCTAACTGGTTCTAAAGAGCCAGACTTAGTGGTTGGGGGTTGGGTGGGAAGGGAAGGTCTTCGGGTGGCCCGGAACATATTGGACTGTACGACTGTACCCTTTAATTGTGTTCTCTCTCTCTCTCTCTCTCTCTCTCTCTCTCTCTCTCTCTCTCTCTCTCTCTCTCTCTCTCTCTCTCTCCCTCTTCCTCCCCTCTCCTTCTCCCTTTTCCTTTCCCTCCCTCTCTCAAGCTGGTCTCTCTATGTAACCCTGGCTTTTCTAGAACTAGCTATATAGACCAAGCTGGCCTTGACTCACAGAAATCCACCTGCCTCTCTTAGTGCTGGGATTAAAGCTGTGCACGCACCAGTGCCCAGTGTCCATCCAGGAGGAGAATTTTAGAGACTGCTCCGCCCCACAGGATGGAGTGCACTACACGTCCTCCTGGCCCTGGGAAATGTAGCAATGGAGCTGCTGCACCAGGTAGTCTCCTGGGAGACAGTTTTACACATTTCTGTAAACTGTGGCTGAGTTCAGAATGATTCCTTGGACAAAATCATGTAGTCATTAAGAAAAGCCAGGAATCCCGAGTCTGGCATTAGTGGTGCCATTTCAGGGTCTGGATTTTGTCTGGACTTTTGATCCTATCCAGACTCCCTTAGTAACTGTGTGACTTTGTCATTAACCTAAACTTCAATATCCACGGCTGTGAAGCGAAGGTAACAACGATCCTTAACTCAAGGGAGGACTGTGGGAGGTTGGTTAACCCTCAACTTGGCATTCTCTGCTCTAACAGTGACGGCATTGCGGTGTTCTTTGTTGCCAAGGCCTGGTGTGGTGTGTGGTTGGTTCTCATGCCTGACCGTTGATCAGATCAGGCAAGCCTGAATGAGTCCTTTCTTCCCTTAGGTGTCCAATGGACACCTCTTGACTCGGGTTGGGGTGGGGCGGGAGTGGACCTGGATGTCCTTAGGTAGCTGTTCTCAAAGCCTACCAGAGAGAGGGAGATAGGAAGCTGGTGTCACTCGGCCTTACTAAGCTTCATTAACTAGAACAGTTTCCTTAGCAATAGCTGCTAAGGATGGTGGCCCACAGCTGCAATCTCAGACAGGGAAGGCAGGAAGAGAGTTTCGAGGTCTTCTTTGGCCACATATTGACTTTGAAGCCAACCAGGACTACAAGACTCCCTCTCAGAAAAACAGTAAGTAAATAAATACACAGGGAAGGTCTTAAATGAGACCAATGATTCTTTCTTTGTTGGGAGAGGAGAGGATCCTCTATTAGAGATGGGGGAGGCGACTCTGGATTTAGATACACATCAAAAATTGCCTACAGATAAATAAATACTATTTTCCACACAAAACACACCGTGTCCTTTTTCAAACACTCAGGGGTGTTGTTATGCACTACATTTTGGATGACTGTAGAGCAGCTCTTAACTGGCATGCATTTTTCATGTGTGGATTCTTAGAATGCAATTGTAATTACTTGCAGGAATGCAAGATTGAGTGTGAAATTTAAAGAGGTACTCCAGAGTTTGGCACCTTCTGTAGCACATGGAGGGCACATTCCAACTTTCCCGACCAGGGCTGCTAATGCCAGCCTGATATTGGAGCTCCGCTCCCTGTCAGCCTCAGTCCTGCTCTTGATAAACAGCAGCGACTAGCCTGGACTCCCTGTGGCCTGGGGACAAATGGAGATGTGAAGGGTAAGGTTGGGAGAGTAAGCATAAGATGAGGTTTCTGTCACAGAGTTTGAGAAATCAGGGTTCTGTCCATGGAAAGGTCTCTTTGGAAAAGTGGCCAGTCACATCACTGCACGGTCATCGTTTCCACTGCACATGTTTATTTACAGCACATAGGAAACAGGAGGAGCTGGAATGTCCACCCAGTCCCATGTGCAGAGAAATGCGTTAGTTTATTTTGTTTAACTTTTGAGGAGGTTACAGATTCTTTCAAACCCCAGTAGAGATTCTGAACCCTCATACCAACTCCTAGAGCACAGTCATACTTACAAGACCACAGATGCTTCTCACACAGTTCCAGGAGGCACACCACTCTCAATCCATGTGTCTCTGTGAGGATGTATGGACCCCGAGATAGGATGTTTGCACTGGAGGAAGTACCTTGACATAGTTTTCCATAGATAACTTTATGAGTTCCAAAAGTCCCATGGGGCCAACGACTGTGTCATTTCCCAAATGGCTATTGTTGGAACTTGAGGTTTTGGAAGCCTCAGGCTGCATGAGCTAAGGTGAAGCCTTGAAAGGGGTAAACTGAGCTTCAAGAGACAGATGGAGCCCAGAGACAGAAACAGAGCCTATTGGAAAGTCAAGAGTCCTTCTTGCCCATGCAGTTTTGTGTCTGTGGCCTGCAAACTTTTGGGTTCTTGAAAGGGAAGCTACTCGCATCTCCGGGCAAGATCCCTCTGCCCACACATGCTGACAACCCCCCTTTTACTTCAGGGCCTGTGTGAAGACACCTTTTCCTAGGCCATCCTCCTGCTGAGCCTTGTCACCAAAGCCAGAGTGTAAAAGCCCAGAGATTATTTATCAACGTGGACCCATTAACAAGTGTCCCAGGGAGAGTGAGAAAGCAACAGGTCTGAAGGGAACAGAGGGAAACTGACAGGCCCACCCAGGACAGGCAATCTAGGCCAGTGGGCAATTTGTACCAGGCAAGAGAGGCAAATTCCCCAAATACCAGGATGTTGAGCAATATTCAAAGAATGAAATTCATTGCTATTCCAGCCCTTCCTCTCCCCCACCCTGTACTCTGTGTCCTATCCTTTTCCTCTGCAGAAGCTACTGTGCAAATGACTCACTGGGCCCTGTATGCTTCCCCTGCTGGCTTCAAGTCAGTCCCAGCTTCTACACACCTGAAACCCACTATGGTGACTGAGATGCCTTCAGAGTTGTGGCAGGACATGAAGGTTTCAAGTCACTCTGCTCAAGTATTTCATTTTGCTATTTTGATTTCTTTCTTTCTTTTTTCTTTTTTTTTTTGCAGTGCTGGAGATTAACCTAGGATGTTTTCCATGCTGAGAAAGTGCTTTACCACTGAATTATACCCCTAGAAATCCATTTCTCCATTTTAGTTCACTGTTTTTGTTTTGTTCTACTTTCTACTATAGTCCTAGTTCTATGGTCTTGCACAAGTCAGGCAAGCATTTTGCTTCTGAGCTAACTAGCCTCTCAGTTCTTAGAATTAATATATCTAACAAGTCATTATGGACTCTACTTAGGTTAAGATAAAAAGAGATGGGGAAAATTAGAATGTATTAGATCCCAGTCGAGCCAGGCGTTGGTGGCGCATACCTTTAATCCCAGCACTTGGGAGGCAGAGGCAGGCGGATCTCTGTGAGTTCGAGGCTGGGCTGGACCGATAGCCTCCAAAACAATACAGAGAAACCCTGTCTCGTAAAAACAAAAACAAAAAAAAATAGATCCCAGTTGATAGGAAAATATACAAATGAGATTTTGACTCTGTTTTTAAGGAGATTGCTGTCTACTTCAAAGACAAAGGAAATAAAAACCACGGCTCTTGGTAGAAAGTACATACATATATGTTTGCCCTAGTTTAGTAACTCTGCCGTGCAGCAACTAACATTCTAGCTGGAAGTTAGACCATGGGTAAAAGTTGGCGATGAAACAAGGAAAAGACCTTCCAGGTGGAAGGAAGGCATAAAAAGAACCTCAGAAGCAAGAGAAGTTGATCACCTTCAGAAGAGCAAATAGTTTTAGTAGGTAAGAACCTGAGAGCCAGGTGGTGGTGACACACACCTTTAATCCCCCAGTAGAGGCAGGGGGATCTCTGTGAGTTCAAGGCCAGTCTGATCTATAGAACAAATTACAGAACAGCCAGGCTACATAGAGAAAACCTGCCTGGGAAAAGAAAAAGGGACCCAAGAGAAGGGCCTGGAGCAATGGCTCGGTGGATAAGAGCACTAGCTGCTCTTCCAGAGGACCCAGGCTGGATTCCTAGCAGCCACATGACAGTTCACAATTCTCTATAACTCTAGTCCCAGGGGATCACACACATTCTTCGAGCCTCTGCAGGTACCAGGTATGTATATGTACACAGACATTAATGCAGGCGAAATATTCATCTACCTCCACACATATACATCTATCCATCCATACACACACACAAGAACATGGAGAAATAGAAAGACAGAAGGTGAAAACCCAGGCTAGGGACAGTTAAGCAGACAACTGACTTTGAATGGCAGACTTAAGAGTAATCTGGAGATCTGTGGAGATGACTCCACCAGCTCAATGCTTGCTATACAAGCATCAGGACCTGAGTTCCATTCCCAGGACCAACATAAGAAGTCAGATGCATTCATGTACTTATTTATAACCCCAGCTCTGGAGAGATACAGACAGGGAAATCCTGGGGAGCCTGTCTGCCCTGTCAATCTAGTCAAATTGGAGAGCTCTGGGTTCAGTAGAAACTGTCTCAAAAACCGAACTGGAGGACTGGAGAAATAGTGAAATGGTTGAAAACACTTACTGCTTGTTCTTCCAGAACCAAAATTTAGCTGTCAGCCCCCATGTCAGGATACTCACAACTACCTGTAACTCCAGCCCAAGGGGACCTAATGCCTCTGGACTCCATGGACACCTGCACTCATGTGGACATATCCATGCTCATACATACATATAATTTTTTGTTTTGTTTTCTTATTTGAGACAGGGTTTCTTTATGTAGTCCTGGCTGCTCTGGACTTGCTGTGTAAACCAGGCTGACCTTGAACTCACAGAGACCTGCCTGCCTCTGCCTCCCAAGTGCTGGGATTGTAGACATGTGCCACCATGCCCAGTCAACATACACATAATTAAAAATAATGAAAATAGGACTAGAGAGATGGCTCAGCTGTTAAGAGCACTCGGTGCTCTTGCAGAGGACTTGGTGATCATGACTTCATTGTTGATGTTGTAGATATGTATATGCAGAACTAGAGATAGGGCTAATGTGGGGAAGTGGCAGCGTGCTTGCCTGGCATGTTTGAAGCCCTAGGTTCCATCTCCAATACTGAAAACTACCTCCACTACAGCTGTCTCCCTTATTAGACTGCTGATGGGGGCAGAAGGCTCTTCTCGGTTACACAGTTCCCTGTACCAACTAGGCAACCAATACATGAAAGAAATGGATGGCATGGTAGGCGGGGAGTGAAGATTTTCACTAAGTGTAGGAGTTACCTGTCTGTCCCCCAGAAGAGGGCTGACATTATTATTATTATTATTATTATTATTATTATTATTATTATTATTATTTTGTTCCCTGTGCTCCCTCTACTCCCTAGTATGGTCACTCTAAGTTGGCAGATATGATAAGAAATACCAAGGGACAGACGAGTCTGTCCTGAAAACAGGACATGAAGTCCAGTTCCAGAAAACATTTGGCGCTCACTGTTCCTGTAGGTGTTAATCCAAAGTCACCAGTGCCTGCTCCTCACGGGACAATGTCCACATGCAGCTGTATTTACATAAAGCCTTCCTGATATCTATCTGGCCCCCTTCAGGGTAACCTTGGTTCAGCTCAGTGGTACCAACCTTCCTGATGTGGTGACCCTTTAATACAGTTCCTCATGTTATGATGACCCCCTCACTACCATAAAATCATTTTCGTTGTTACTTCATGGCTATGATTTTGCCTCTGTTATGAATTGTAATATAAATGGCTGTTTTATGATGGTCTCAGGTGGCCCCTGTGAAAGGATTGTTGTTCAACCTCAAGGGGATCACGACCCATATGTCGAGAACCACTGTTCTAGATCAAGTCCTGGGTTTGTAAGGAGGCAGTGTAAACTAACCGTTACTGCACAGCAGAGTTTGGGACCTGCTCTCCAGGTTACATCCCTTCCTTCTCCAGAACTCCCTCATCTCCTCAGGACCAGTGCTGGAGACAACCCAGGCTTTCTTTTCTCAGTTCTTTGCCTGAGAAACCTCAGACAATCCAATTTCCCTGATGCAGGGTCTTTTAGTCAAGGCATCCAAGGTTTTCTGTATAGTCCTGGTAGTCCTGGAACTCTCTTTGTAGACCAGGCTGGCCTTGAACTCACAGAGATCCACCTGCCTCTGAGTGCCAGGATTAAGGCATGAGCCACTGTTGCCCAGCTCTTTCTGTTTTCCTACTAGCATCTTATGTTATATCTGTCGTTAACTAACACATTATATATTATAAAAACATTTTATCTATAAATATAAATATTGATCTTAATAATCCTATAAACATAGATTCCAAATCCAGCATTGCTCTTCTGTGAATGATATGTTTTTATCTTAATGATTTTATAATGCACATGTACACAAGGCTGTTTAGGTTTTAAAAAGAGACAGCCTGCCAATAGCAAGCTCAGAGGCCACTGAGGGTGGGGCCTTTGGACACTGTCCCCATTTATCTGAGTGATACCTATGACTAGAGAACTATTACAATTTGAATTTTATCTCTGGGTCTGGGTGGAGACATAGCAATCCAATCTGTTCCCAAGATTATAACATTACACATTACTGTCCCTTCCTTCCTTCCCTTCCCTCCCTCCCTCCCTCCCTCCCTCCCTTCCTCCCTCTCTCTCTGTTTCTCCTTTCCTGTCTTCTTGTTTTTATGCCTTTCTTTTTAGGAGAGAATGAGAGTAGTGATATAGGATCTTCATCTGTAGCTCAGGTTGCACTGGAACTTTCTCTGTAGCCCAGACTGACCTTGAACTGGAAACCATCCTCCTGCCACAGAGCCCCATGTGCTGAGATCACTTGTGTCCACCACAGTGGCCAGGGGAGCCCCATGTGCTGAGATCACTGGTGTCCACCACAGTGCCCAGGGTAGCCCCATGTGCTGAGATCACTGGTGTCCACCACAGTGGCCAGGGGAGCCCCATGTGCTGAGATCACTGGTGTCCACCACAGTGGCCAGGGGAGCCCCATGTGCTGAGATCACTGGTGTCCGCCACAGTGCCCAGCTCTGACTTTGCTCTTGCGAATCTCCCAGCACTCCCCTTATGTCCTACAATGAAGCAGGTGTTCACTTTTTGAGATTACAATGAGTTCCATCTCTACTTTCTAAATGAATAGACAACCAGGAGACTTAGGACCACAGAGCGATATGGGAGGTACAGTCTGGGAAGTCTTCAGGAGGAGGTGACGTTGAGGTGTGTTTCAATAGACTTGGGTAAGAGGATTCAGATTACAAAAGTTGCCAGTTCAAGATGGTAGAGAAGCATCTCAGGCATGGTACATGTACATGCATGATGACATCCACGTGACAGAGCTTGGGTCCTAATGCAGGTCCAGGAGGACAGGGATGGAGGTGGACATAACTGTTTGGACCAACTGTGGGCCCAGGGCTAGGAACCCTTGAGCTGTCAGTCTCGGTCGTCAGGGTCACCACGTCCCATCTGCCCTCTTGGCTCCTCTTTTACTCCCGGTGCTGGACAGGAGGCTGCAGTGAGATGCTGGCGAGGGCAGGCAGAGCTAGAGTCCTCCCGTTATGACAGTGTGTCAGAGGCTGCGAGGTTCTCTCCACAGTCCTTCAGACCCCCAGGCTGAGCTGAGACACAGCTCTGGGTGGAGAAGTCCTCTAACAGGTCTCTGTACCACAGTTTGCTCTAACAAAGGTGATGGGGACTGGGGGTTTCCAACATGCATGAGTGCCTGGGTCCCAGGAGCAAACAAACAACAGCAAAACACAGGAAAATGGGGGTGTAGACATTTTTTCCTCTCTAAAAGAAAAAAAAATCAACTCTTTTTCTGGGCAGGGAGATGCATGCTTGTAATTCTAGCATTCATGAAGTTGAGGCAAGAAGTTGAGGCAGGAGAATCAGGAGTTCACGACTAGTCTCAACTACATAGGGAGTTACATGGTTACATGAGATGCTGTCTCAAAAATCTTTATTGGGCTGGCAAGATGTCTCAGTGGGCAAAGCTCTTGCTTTGTGAGCCTGACAACCTGAGTTTAATCCTGGGAATGCATATAAAAGTAGAAAGAAGAAGCCCAGTATTCACACACCTTTAATTCCAGCACTCAAGAGGCGGAGCCAGAGGGATCTCTGTGAGTTCCAGTACCACTCTAGCCTATATTGAGAGTTTCAGGCTAGCCGGAGCTACATAGGGAGACCCTGTCTCAAAAAAAAAAAAAGTAGAAGAGTAGGTAGGAGAGAACCAATATCACAACATCACAAAGTTGTCCTCTGGCCTCTACATGTGTGTCGTGGCATGTAAACATGTGTTTGCACATGTACACAATACTACTAATATATAATTTACATTTTTGTTTAGTTTTTGCAGTTGGAGATAGAAGCCAGAGCAAATGCTCTGTGGTCCAGCCCAGTGCCATCCTTTCTACCTTGCTGTGCACCAACCAAGAGTGTCTCTGAAGAGTCTGTCTCCTCTCTCAAGGGTGGGAACCAGGCCTCCCTTTCCCTCTGTGTCATCTCAGAGCCGCATTTTCAGCGAATTTGTGGCAGACAACAGAAGTCTTGTTGAGTCTGATGAAAATAACCAGCAGAACAGCTGACAGCATCTCACCTCCATAAGGGCAGGAAAAGACATCCTCAGTAAAGCTCACCCAGTGAGGACCAGTCGCTACCCTGTCTTGCGTGCTCACCTTCCCGCACCTGATCCTATCCTCACAGCAAGCTTATGGGGTAGGACTGCTGCTGTCTCGATGTTACAGGGGAGAAAACTGAGACTAAAGGTTAGGAACTGCAGAGGTCACACCAGAGGAAAGCAGGTGGCACTATTAGTCTCCTGAGGTTTGAAGAAAGGAGGAGGCTGTTACTTTTTGATGTCCCTTAGCTGGCAGCAGAAGGGTCTGATGGAAGGAAAGCAGAGACACAAGCATGGAGTCCCATCCTCAGAACCCGAGTCTTACTCAAGACTCATGACTTCAGTTAGGCTGGAGACAGAAGGAACTGTCTCAACCCCTTCCCAGCTCCACCCTGCGAGAAGAAAGCTTTGGGGATGCCCGCCTTTAGACACCCACCTCTTCCCTGTCTCCCTTCTCTTCCCTTTTTACTTTTTCCATTTCCTCCCCTTCCCCCATCCTTTCCTTCCCTCCTTTCTTTTTCCTCTCCTTCACCACACCCATACTTTTTTTTTTTAAAGAAAGCAGTAAACACCTGAAACAGTTTTGGGTTATAATTATAGATAGAGAGGGCTGCACTTGCTTCAAGTGGGAAAGCTGTTTCTAAACACCAGCTGAAGAATGAAACTTTCTTGAAATCACCCTCTCTACCTTCCTTCATCCCTGCAGGGCTAGGGCGGCTTGTAGGCTCATGCTCCCTGGAGAGGGCCTGGCTCAACCTCACCACGCCCCAGCACAGATAACCTGGCCCACTTACCCAAGTGTACAAGGGGATGAGTTTTCTGCCTACTCTTGTGGAGAGAAAGATGAGCTTCTGAGATATTTGTGAAGATCTAAGGTGTCTCTGAAACATTTAAAAACCCAAGCCAGGTATGACAGTACACACTTGAGATCCCAATGCTCAAGAGACCAGGCAGGAGGATCATGAGTTCAAGGCCATCATTGACTGCAAGTGAGCTGTGTTACAGAGAAACAAACCAGAAAAAAATTTTCCTTTCATCCTGGCTGAGGTACAAGTCAAGGCCTTGGGTTCTGGAAGGGAAGGACAGATGGTTGAAGACTAGAAGGACTGTGGAGGCGGCCCCAGCAATAGCCTCTGTGTCAGCCTCTGGACCTGGGCTTACTGGTTCTGGTTCTATTTCTAAACCAGCAATTTAGGGATGAAAGTACAGGATGCTCTCTGGACAAAAGTTTAGGGGGAAAAAAAAAACAAAGCAGAAGACTGTCCCTGACACTTCTGTTGGGTGGTGGGCAGTCTCTAAAGACCTTTTGGGAATGTCCTGGGCATGCACAGGTATCTAGAAAGTTACTCAGCTGAAATGAGAAATGCAAAGGTGTGTGTGTATGTGTGGTGTGTGTGTATGTGTGTGTGTGTGTGTGTGGTGTGTGTGTGTATGTGTGGTGTGTGTGTGTATGTGTGGTGTGTGTGCTCGTGCTGTCTTTTAAATCATTCTGTTCACAACCCCTTTCTTGTTCTTCATTCTAGTTTCAGTTACTGGTGGAAAAAGGATGTAAAAATGACAACAAAACAAAAACTGAATGAAGAATAAAGCCCACACAATTTCAAGCAATTTTATCTGAAACTCTTGAAAGGTTAAAATTAAGTATTAAACAGTGTTGAACTCTTTTGGGTACTATCCCTCCTGGGACTGAGTTTGTGGCACGGTCTTGAAAACCAGAGATTTTAATTTTTTCACTACTTCATAGTTATTCCAGAAAGAAACACAGATGAGAATGTAACCAGATTCTGAGGAAGCATAAGCTATGTGGCAAGGATGCTCAAGTTTTAGGGAAGGCCGGCTGAAATAGCAATTTGTGGGTGGAATATTAGCAGACTCCAGACTTAATCATCAATTAAAGGGACAGGAGGGGGGTGAAGACAGATCTTAGGCTCAGGGCATGGAAAAAGATTCAGGACAGACTTCTGTGTTCTCAGAGACTCAAGTCCTGTCCGGATGTAGACATCTAAAGCACAAGCAGCAAATGGAATCAGAGTCTGTTCAGCAAAAGACAGGAGAACAAATCTCTCTTCTTTGTTTTCCTGGTTGAAACCCAAACACAGTGGCCATTTGAGGAGATTCCAATGTCAAGAGTGCCCAGGCAGGGAAAGGAGGGTGAAAGCCAGCCAGATTATGACCACAGTGGAAACAGGCCTGCTGGCTCATTCGCAGGCCATCTGCACTCCGCACCCTGGAATGCTCATTGTGGTTGGTGCAGCACCCCAGGTTCTGATTCAAGCCCACAACTCACTTCCTATTCATTCTCTCTTGCCTGCGACCCCAAAATATTAAGTGGTGAGGCCTGGTGTCCCAGTCTGGGACAGAGCAGCTAAAGCCACTGGCATGAGTCACAGGTAACCTCAGCTGCAGTGGGAAGGACCGAATGAAGGCACAGCAGGAGGCCCTCTGGAAGACCTTGCTTGGCTGCAGCTGGTGGGGTGGGGTGGGTAGAGAGAGACCCTCAGGTTGTCTGCAATGTTGCTGCCCAGTGTGCCTGCTCTTTCACCAACAGAGGCAAATTCCAGATGATCAGCAACATCTTTAGGAAACTTGACCTTTGGACAGCAAAGGAACTAAAATTATAGCACTGCCTGTAGCCGAGAAGCTTGGCACTCTGGGGAAGTGTCAAACCCAAACCAGAACCAAGCATGGAAATGTCAAGCCATTAGTACAAAAGGTTAGCAGGCCACTTTGCTTTGGGTAGGATCTCGGGAATTTCAAATCCCTTTCATTCCCTGACAGTAAGTAGTAGGCTCTAGTCAGAACTCACTCTGTCCTTTACACTGGTCACAAAGATCTAGAACTTTCCAGAGAAGCCCCCCCATCAGACCCAGTTTCCTGTCTCATAATTACTCCGTGTTCTAGTAGAACAGTGGCCCATTTCTTCATTAAACAAAATTGATCACTGCTAGGCATAGTGGTGAGTGTTTGTAACCTCAGCACTTGGCAGGCAGAGTCGGATGGATCAGGAGTTCAAGGGAAGCCTCAGCTACATACCAATTTTATGACAGGATGGGCTACATAAGAGTTGCCTTTAAATAAATAAATAAATAAATAAATAAATAAATAAATAAATAATCATTTAAGACATTTTAAGGGTTTGCTACTATCTGCTAAGTTGGCACACATTCTTTTGCCTGATTATTTCTGAGTTCTCTATTTGGTGACACCACACCCATACACTAGTGCACCCTCTCACCCTCTCATGGAGTCAGACTGGCTACACTGTTCTCAGAGCACTTACTCATTCTGGCCTTTGCTTCAATACCTAGCATTCTTCACCTTCACCTCTGAATCGGAATTCCATCTCCAAGTAATCACTAACTCATTCCTTGACACGTATACTTTTCTAAGTGGATGGAAAGTCACCTTGAATTGTGTGTTACAATGCCTCACATAAATTGTGCTCAATAAATAATTAATCTATTGTGACTCTTCTCCTACAAGTCAAAACCTAAACACACAAATTACTCTGGTTCCGAATCCCATGGATTTCAACACAGCATGACACAGGTTCTTTCTCTAAGTTCAGCAACTCAAGGAGAAAACTGATTGAATGCAAGATAGTGAGAGAATGAGTTCGAAATAGAATGAAATGCTTGCTCAGCACTGATATTTTACATGCCTGTCTGAAAACTGACCACTTGTAAAGTGTTACACCCTTCATAGCATTCAAGTTCAGATCTCCACAACATAAAATCCCTTTGTGTTAGCAGAAAAGCAGGTCGGGAGAAATCATGTATGTATTTCTCAAGATGGAATGGAGCAGTCATAACAGACTAGAACAGAGAACTCTGTATATATGGTAAACTGATTTAAAAATCATTTAAAGGACTTTTATTTTATTTTGTGTGTATGGTGTTTTGCCTGCATGTATGTTTGAGGAACCATGTCTTTGTCTGTCTTTGGAGGATGAACTGTTTTTGACGAGAGTGCTAAGACTGTTGGATAGGAACAGTCTTTTCAGTAAATGGTGGTAGCAAAGAGTAGATTTAAACTATCTTTATACAAAACAATGAAAATGAACGTATACATAAACCCAAAATGAGCAAGGAGAAGGCATGCTAGCGCATATTTGTAATCCCAGCCTTCAGGAGGCTGAGGCAGGAGGACTGCTGTGAGTTCAAGGACAGCTTGAGCTGTTTAATGAGTATCAGGTGGGTCAGGGTTCCCAAAACAACATCTCAAGGAAAAACTGGTATAAAGACCTAAATTTGTGAACTATTAGAATTCCTCTAATAAAATATAATGGAGGTCTGGAGACACAGTTCAGCTGGTGGAGTGCTTGTCTGATGTGGAAGGTTCCAAGTCTGCTCTCAAGCACAATGATGGTGGCTTATGCAGGTAATCCCAATAGTTCCTCTACTCAGAAGGTGAGGCAAAAGTTCAAGGGAAAAGAAAGAGACAGAGACAGAAAGGAAGGAAAAAGAGAAGGAGAAATGAAAAAGAAAAGGAGAGAAAACACAGTGAGAATACCTCCATAATGTTGTCTTTGGCAATGATTTTTTTCTAGACTATGATGGCAAATATGATAACAAAAAACAAGATAAATTAGACTCCATCAAAATTAAAAATTTTGGCTGAGTAGTAGTAGTGTATGCCTTTAATCCCAGCACTCTGGAAGCAGGGGCAGGCAGATCTCTGTGAATTTAAGCCATTTAAGCCCAGTGAGGTCTACAGAGCTGGTTCTAGGACAGCCAAGGCTACATAAAGAAACCCTGTCTCAAAAACAAAAACAAAAAATAAAAATGTTGTGTATCAAATTACTGTTAAGAGAGTGACAAGACAACTCATAGAACAAAAGAGAGTATTTCTAATCAGATATGTAATAAAGGGTCAATATTAGAAGATATAAAGAACTTTGGAACTGGGTACGATGATGTGCTTGAAGTTGTAACACCCAGGATGCTGAGACACAGGGATGCAAGTTTTAGGCTAGCCTGGGCTACATAGTAAGGCCCTGTATTAAGGAAGGAAGGAAGGAAGGAAGGAAGGAAGGAAGGAAAAGAGAGAGGAAGGGAGAGGAAAAAGAAAATGACAATAAAGAAGAAAGAATTCTTGTAACTTAACAATAAGAAAATTAACTAGAACCCTATTTGAGATTCTGAGTAAGCTGGCAAACTAGAAGATCTGCAATTGGCTTAAGAGAAGTGTCAGAATAAGTAAAGATAGACTCTATTCCAAAGGCAGAAAGGAGACGAGCTTCAGAGAGTCACAAAAGGAGGGTTAGAATTGCCAGAAAGTGCAATGAGACAGAAAGGCAAAGCCTAGTGAGAAAGAAAACCAAGCCAAGGCCGGGCGGTGGTGGCGCACACCTTTAATCCCAGCACTCGGGAGGCAGAGGCAGGTGGATCTCTGTAAGTTCGACAGCCTCCAAAACAATACAGAGAAACCCTGTCTCGTAAAAACAAAAACAAAAACAAAAACAAAAAAGAAAGAAAGAAAGAAAACCAAGCCAAACAGCTCTCCTTGAAGCTCCTGTCAGACAAGGGTCTCATGTGAACACAGTTTGTTTTTTCCTGGGAGGCACTAGCGATTGAGCCCTCAAAAATCAGCTGCCCCCCCAAGAAGACCCCCAAATGAAACTAGCAGAGATAAGCAAATATCAAAACACCAGAAACATGGAAAAGCTAACATCCCCTCAAAATGCTAACTCCTCAGCTAATGATCTCAAAGACACTGAAATAAGTAAAACGTTAAATAAAAATTTCAAATGATCAATGGCCTTCAAGAGGTTACAAACAACAAATAAGGAGGTCAGTTAAGGACTTGGAGGGGAAAACCAGCATACAGAACAAATAAGCAGCATAACAAACAAGAAAGTCACCAACATGGAAGAGAAAGTCAGTGAATAAATTAAAAAAAGAGTGTGGAAATGAAAAACTGAATCCTTCATACGGCTAGGAAGGAAAAACACCAGATATGAGAACAAAGTTAAGGAAAGACTGCATTCAAGCAGCAGTAAAGAAACAAAATAGCCAGGCTTGGTGGTGCTTGGGAAGTTCAGGCAGGAAGGTTATAAGTTCAAGGCCAGCCTGGGAATTTAAAAGTGATATGTGGGTGGGGATACAACTTGATGATAAGGCACTTACCTTGCATGGTCAAGGCCTTAGATTCTATCCCCAGTTCCATAAAAACAAAAACAACAGAAAGAAAACCTGTCCAGGACCAAAACATCTCAGAATGCTAGGATACAATCAAGAACCCAAACTTAAGATTCACAGATAGGAAACTAAAGGCATAAAGAGTCTATTTAAGGAAACCACGATGGACTATTTCCCAATTAGAGAAAGAAATGGACACCCAAACACAAGGAGTATTTTGAACTCTAAATAGATTTGACCACAGAAGCATCTCTTGATGACATGATACAGCTAAATGCCAAACACACAAAGCCTGGTTCAGCAGGCAAACTTATTGCCATGTCTGGCAGTTCCTGGGGCCCACACAGTAAATATAGAATCAATTCCTGCAAATTGACCTTTGATTGCTACATATGTGCTGTGTACATTACACTACACACACACACACACACACACACACACACAGAGAGAGAGAGACAGAGACAGAGAGAGAACTAAGTAAATAAAATATAATTTAAAAAATATTCCAAACATAAAGCCTGAGCCATATTACTGGTGGTTCACACCAGTAATCCCAGAATTCAGAAGCTTGATTCCAACCCAGTGAATTCTTCACCAGCCTATGTTATAGAGTGAGACTCTGCCTCAAAACAAAACAAAAACCAAGCAAAATTAAAAAGAATATGTAGCAGGGTGGTGGTGGTGGTGGTGGTGTGCATGCCTTTAATCCCTGCACTCAAGAGGCATAAGCAGGAGGATCTGTGTGAGTTAGAAGCCAGACTGGTCTATAGAGAGAGTTCCAGGACAGCTAGAGTTACAGTACCAGATCTCTTTCAGATTAGCAGTCTTAAAAACCAAGCATGGAAGAGTCTATTTCAAGCCCTGAATGTAAATAATTGCCAATCAGAATTGCTATATAAAGCAATATAGAGAAATGAGGGCATTTGAAGACAAGCCCAGACAAAGGCAACTCCTGACCACCAAGCCGGCACTACAGACATTACTTTAAAGGAAACTACACAAAGGAAGAAGAAAGAGTCTCAATTATGAGAGCACAGGAAGGTAACCTTTCCATGAGAGAACTATATGATCAAAGAAGAGCTAGGGAAGGCTTCATCATGTCCAGCATGGTACAACAGAAAAGTCCTGATAGGAGTAGGGGGAGTTAAGAACAAAGAATCCCACCAGCCAGAAAAACCAACAAGATCACAGAAATTAGCAAATTTCTCTCTAAAAGCTTTCTTTTTTCTTTTTCAATAAAGCTTTAATTGTAAATGTCCTCAACTTGAAGGCAAGAAGATGCAAGGTTGGCATCTCCAAAACAAAGCTGAGGAAACACACCTCACTAACAAAGACCCACAAACTGAGCACAAACGATGGAGGTCAATTTTTAATGAAGTAAGCAGAAGCTGAAAAAAAGTTAGAATAGCTACTCAGATATTGGATAAAGTAGTCTTCGAACCAAAATTAATCAGAAAAATTTAAAGGCCACTACATATTAATGAAGGGGAATATACCAAATGTGAATAATATGCCCTAAATATTGGAGAGTCCAATTAAAAAGAAAAACACCAAAAAGCACAAAAAGCCAGAAAGGTACTCATTCAGTAATAGTGGAAGACTTCAGTACTCTCATCCTTTCCTTGGATAGGGCATTCAAATTAGAAACCAACAACAACAAAATTCAGAGTTAAAAACACCTTGGTGCTGGCAAGATGTCTCAGCAGGTACAAGCTGCTTCTGAGCAACCTGACAACCAGAGTTTGACCCATCTGGCAAGTTGTCCTCTGACCCCCCACACACACACCAGAAAGAAAATAAAATTTAAAAATAGTTTTGTGTATTATATCACCCCACAGCAAGATAAAACTAGCAACCAATTATGAGAGAAACTACAGAAATAGACAAATAATGCATAACATCTCTTGAATGTTCTTTGAGGAAGCCAGTGAGGAAATAAAGTAACTCCTGAAATCAAATGACGGTGAAAGCGCACTTTATCAGGAGATCCTAGATACAGCTAAGATTTACAGATAGGTTTTGTGTCAGCCTGGTCTATGTATGTAGTTCTAAGCCAATCAAGGATCATAGCAAGACTCTATTTTAAAAAAATGAAGGAGACCCTCGAAGATGGAAAGACTTCCTAATATTGTGAAAATGCAAAAAATTACCTACGGGGTTAAAAGCACTCCTCATCAAATTCCAGTGCTATTATTCTTCTCAGTAATAAAAATAACAATTTTATAATACAAATAGAAGCACAAAAGACTCGTGCTTCCAAAGCTAAGACCTTAGCAGAAATGCTCTCAAATTGTACTACAGAGCCAGAGTAACAAAACAGCAAGATAGTGACTCCAAACCAGAGCTGAAGAACAATAGAATAGAGTAGAAGACCCAGAAACTAACCCACACAGATATATTGGAGGCAGAAAAGGGCAGCCTATTCTACAAATGATGGTGGCAAAACTGGATACCCACATACAGGAGAATAAACTAGATCCCTATCTCTCACCCTGAACAACATCACTGTTAAAATGTCACCGATTTACACCTTTAAAATAATAAAGCTGGTTCCTATAGTTTACAACTTAATTGAGCCCGAGTCAAATTATAAGAGGGAGAAATCAGACAGCTACAAAAATATTCTCCAAAATAACTGACCTTCAACAATGTCAAGTAGGTTGATGAAGAGCAGTAGGGTGCTGTTTCAGATTAACAGAGACTTCAGAGTCAGAATAAGGAAATGCAGTGAGTAACCCTGGCTCCCCTGCCTCCACCTGCTGAGTGCTGAGATCACAGGATGGGCCACCACCTCCAGTTTTAGGTGGTGCTAGAGACAGAGTCCAGGACTTTATGCATGCTAAGCAAGCCCCCTACCCCCAGCCCATGTCTCATCTCTCTCTGTCTCTCTGTCTCTGTCTGTCTGTCTGTCTCTGATGGGGAATGACCTTCTGTATATATTTTTATCTTATTGATTGATGAATAAAACACTGTTTGGCCAATAGAGGCAGGAAGATAGGTGAGACTAGGAAAATTCTGGGAAATGTAGGCAGAAAGGACACCATGCAGAGACCTAGAGGACAGGATATGCCAGGCATTCTTTGGTAAGACAAGGTCATGTAGAAATACATAGATTTATAGAAATGGGTTAATAATTAAGACAGAGATAGCCAATAAGAAGCACTAGCCATAGGTCAATAATTTCATAATAGAGCATCTGTGTAGTTATTTGGGGCTGAAGTGGCAGTGGAACTTGTTCTGTAGATCAGGCTGGCCTCGAAGTCAAAGAGATCTGCCTGCCTTTGCCTCCTGAGTGCTAGGATTAAACACATGGGCCACCACTGCCTGTATCTCATTTTTCTTTTAACCTTAAAAATGTGTGTGTGTGTGTGTGTGCTAGGCATTGGTGCCTCACACCTTTAATCCCAGCACTCGGGAGGCAGAGGCAGGCAGATTTCTATGAGTTCGAGGCCAGCCTGGTCTACAGAGCAAGTTCCAGGACAGCCTCCAAAACAATACAGAGAAACCCTGTCTCGAAAAAAACAAAAACCAAACAAAAAGTGTGTGTGTGTGTGTGTGTGTGTGTGTGTGTGTGTGTATGTGCGCGTGCGCGGATTCTCAGCTGGGTAGTAGTGGTATACACCTTTAATCCAGCACTTGGGAGGCAGATTCAAGTCAGCCAGGGATACATATTGGAACACTATCTTGAAAAACAAAAACTAACAGAGAAAACCTCAGAGACACACCAAACACGATATTTTGTGCAAAAGAGCTAACACCATAGTAGGTATTTAGTATAGTTTGTTCTACAATTGATTATTAGCTACCCCATCAATACAGAGACAAAAACCTGTGTCAAAGTACAGTGGACAAAGTCAGAAACCAGTTTTTTTCCTGAAGTATTAGGATGCTGTCAGGTAGGACCTTGAAAGAGGAATGACAAGAGTGGGCTTGATCTACCCAGCTTTCTGTGGCAACCGGGCTACTGACTTAGGTTGTAATCATATCTTAGAGGTGGGATAAGATAAATTCAGCCTTAGTAAAAGTTTATTGGGTGCCTGAGTACAGAGTATCCCTGGCTTGGGGCCACCAGGCAACAGTTCTCATGCCCTAAAGAATCAGAACCCCGAGTAACACTATTTACTTGGGCTACCTGTGCCTCAGAAGGCTTGCACCAGTAGTAACTCAAGGACGGCAGCTAGCCTGCCCCAGGGTGGAAGTAAGAACTACCTACACTGCCCTCCTCAGAAGACAGAAATTGCCCAAGTGCTAAGCAAGCTGCAGGAGATTGCCCAGACGGGCTGCATTCCACCCCTGGCTGAGACACCCTATGCTGCTGTGTTGTGGCTTGTTATGACAGCATAGACTGGCCCTTCTTGTTTTGAGTAGTTTCTCAGCAAGCCTGGAAGTCCTACAGGTAAACTATCCTTCAGCCCGGGCTCCCAGGACACAGGCCTCAACTCCAGCACACACTCAGTGTGAATTTCCTATTAAATTGAGTCTTAACGCTGGCCACAAGTATCACAGTAGCATTGAAATTTTGTTGAATTGAAATTTTAGATTGTTTTGGTTTTGTTTTATTCGAGGTTGAGCATTGTTTTGTAGCCCTGGCTAGCTTGGTATTCACTATATATCTCAAGCTAGCCTCAAATTCACAACAGACTTTTCGCCAGCCTTATGGATAACAGGTTTACAAGCTTTGTGAGCCATCACAGATACTAGTTAGGTTTAAATTCCATTGAGTATTTTACTACATAGCTTCTGGTGTTGATCCTTGATCATTTCATGCATGTTTTGAATATCTCCATAAAGTTGCTCCATGCTGTCTTGCCATCTTGGGATCCCCCCCCCCCCAGACAGGGTTTCTCTGTGTAGCTTTGGAGCCTGTCCTGGCACTTGCTCTGTATCTGCAGACCAGCCCGGCCTCAAACTCACAGAGCTTCACCTGCCTCTGTCTCCTGAGTGCTGGGATCAAAGGTATGTGCTGCCAATGCCTGGCCTGTTTTGCCATCTTTATTCATGGAGTAAACAGTAAATGTTAAACACACAGTCATGAGGAGGGATGTATAAATAGTCCAGGGCAGGGTCACTGAGATGCTCACGTGTGTAAAGGCACTTGCCACTAAGTGTGACAACCTGAGTTTGATCCCTGGGACACACACAGAGGAAGGAAAGAACCTACTCTTGAAAGCTGTGCTCTGACCCTCACACATGCACCCTGGTACATGTACATGCACACACATACATGTACCTACAATAAAGAAATGTAATTTTAAAATACTTAAAACAATAGTACAGTAAGTTTCTGAAACAGGTAAAAATAAGTTAATTGAGTACTATTTAAGGATATAGAAGCTCTTAGGCTCAATTATCATCTCTAAAGCTACCACTGTCTTCATCATCTATATATTTAGCAAGGACATTTCTCTCTCTCCCTCCCTCCCTCCCTCTCCCTCCCCCCCCCTCTCTCTCCCTTCCCCCCCTCCTTCTGAGACAGGGTTTCTCTGTATAGCCTTAGCTGTCCTGGAACTTGCTCTGTAGACCAGGCTGGCCTCAAACTCAGACATCTGCCTGCCTCTTGAGTGCCACCACTACCTGCAAGGACATTTCTAATACATACTATGTGTTTAAAAAAAAAAGCAAGTAGGGAGCTAGAGCTGCGGGTGTAGCTCAGTTGCTAGAGTATTTGCCTAGCATACATGAAGCCCTGGGTTCAGTTCCCTGGTACCACCTAACACCACGTGTGGTGGCACCAGGAGGAAGCAGGTGTTAGAAGTTCACAGTCATCCTCAGCTACAGAGAAAGTTTGAACTCAGCCTGGGTACATGAGAGTCTGTCTTCAAAAGAAAAAGGGAAAAGGGGAGGAGAGGAGCAATTAGGCACAGCACAAAATCTTTTACAAAGACGGGAATGGAAGAAACAAAGGCCTGATCTTTATATCAGTTTCTAGTTTCTTCATAGACTCTTAGTCACAGTCTTTTGGTGCAAGCTAGTGCAGAACTAGGGTTTTTTTTTTCCTTTTCAAATGGAGAATAATGCATCACACACAGGCCGTCCGTATAGGACTTGCCATGGCAACTACCACACTTACCTAGCATTTGCCTAGGCAGATATTGCTCCTGGTGCTCTCCTGAAGGAACTTGCTTAACCTTCACAGTAATCTTTTGAGGAAGCAAGGCACAGACAGAGTAAGTAATGTGCCCTAGAGCAGACAGCCCAGCAAAAAAGGTGATGGCTAGGGTTCAAACCCAAGCAGCCCAGCTCCAGAGCCTCTGTGCTTCTGCTGTTCTGAAGAGGTTTAGTAACCCCTTCCCTCTGTTTCTACATATTGCATGTGCCTCCATAAGGGTATTCAGAGCATTATATGAGAGTTATCTGGAAAGAAAACACATACCAACATACTACACACACCCCTATGGGTTTCAAGGTTTGAAGTACCTGTAAGGAACTATTGAGGTGCTCTTTTTTTCTTTTTTTTTTTTTTTTTGGATTTTCAAGACAGGGTTTCTCTTTGAAACAGCCTTGGCCGTCCTGGAACTCACAGAGATCCTCCTGCCTCTGCCTCCCAATTGCTGGGATTAAAGGTGTGCAGCATTGAAGTACTATTGAAGTGTTCTGGAAACTGTGTAGTTTGTCCCTGAGAGCACATAACTATTGGCCCCAACTGCAGTCATATAATATACATAGATTCCCAACCAGTGCCTCATAAAGGTAGGTTCAGCCCCTGCTCCAGATCACATCATGAAGACTGCCCCCACTTAAGAGAAGATACTGATGGTGGCCTGGAGGCGAGGGGAATGATGATCACATTGAGAGCTGGGAGCTTGGTTCTCCCCTGGAAAAATCCTTAAGGATCATTTGCAGTTGTCAGAAAGCAAAGCAGGACATTCAGTCTTCTGAGATCTGAAAAAGCCTGCTGGAGATGGCCCCAGCTCAGCACTGTTTGGGATTAAATTAGCAGCCCTCAAACTGCTAGACCTATTGTCACAGTGAAAAGTGTTTCCAGTCCTCACGCGGAATGTTTGCTCTCTGGCAGCCAAAAACACTTGGAACAGGCAATGATGATCTCACAAAGCAGGAAATCTGAGCAGTTAGTCAGATGATTAACGTGTTTTTGAGTTGGAGGAGCAGAGTGTCATTTAATGAAAATATCATTGTAGAAGGAGTTTCCAAATGGGCGACAGCTTAGAAATCCATCATATCTAAAGTCCTCTCTTTGTGAATGTGGAAACCAGCTCTTGGTCTGTTTGTGTGTTTTGATTTTGAGACAGGATCTCTGTGGAGCCCTGCCCTG
Organism: Mesocricetus auratus; assembly: GCF_017639785.1. Lineage (NCBI taxonomy): Eukaryota > Metazoa > Chordata > Mammalia > Rodentia > Cricetidae > Mesocricetus > Mesocricetus auratus. Next base: position 180,210,921 of record NW_024429266.1, on the reverse strand, counting down.
GAACTTGTTATACAAATCAGGCTGGCCTGGAAGTCCCAGGATTCTACCTGTCTCTGCCCACTGAGTAGCCACACACACACACACACACACACACACACACACACACACACACACACACACACACACACTTGGAGATTGTAAAGGCTTCTGGCTCAAGGAAAGTCAAAGTGCAATTTTTCCACTATATCCTCTCTCCCTTACAAGACCCTGCAGCCTTGAGTCTCCACTGTAGTCCTTTATTTGTTTGGGTGCCTTGTGACTCTTTTCTTTTTATCAGTTTCTTTCTTTCTTTTCCTTTCTCTTTCTCTTTCTTTCTTTCTCTCTTATTTATTTATCTACTTATTTATTTTAGTCATTTTATCTGTGTTTTGCCTGCTTACATGTTTGTGTACATGCCTGGTAAATGCATGTACATGCATGTCTGGTGTCTGAAGAAGTCAGAAATGGTCATAGGGTTCCCTAGAACAGTAATTAAGGATGGTTATGAGTCACCATGTGGGGCCTGGGAATCAAACCCAGGTCCTCTGCCAGAATAACCAAGTGCTCTTAACTGGTAAGCCATCTCTCCAGTCCCTCAGTGGTTTCTTTTCTTCTTTTTTAAAAATTTTAGTTACATGTGTGTGTGCGCACACGTGTAGAGGTTAGAAGAGGTTGTTGGATCTCCTAGAGGTGGACTTACAAGTGATTGTGAGTCATCTGACATGGAAACTAGAACCAAACTCAGGTTCTTAGAAGAGCAGGGAGCACTCTTTTTCCTTCTTTTTGTTTTTTAGACCTTTCTCTTATCTAGCCATGCCTATGAGGTAAAATTATTTGCTAATCTGCTTGTACTGATTTTCAAATAATAGAAACCATCCAGTCACAGCTAAACTCAAATTCTACCTTTCACACACACAAAGCTTTCTGGCTTTCAAAAACTACTACCAACAACTTCTCAACAGACCTACCTTCTCACTTGGAAGGGGCATTCTGGGAAACCTGTGTTCTGCAAGGACCAAAAGGATGGGACCTTAGAGCCTTCTCCCAGCACTGTTCCCAGCTCTCCTGATCCTTAATCTATGTGGGTCTGTAGCAAGGATTGGTTGCAGAGGCCCTGAACTACAGCTTAATCTTTCTCATATTCTCTATACTAGGCAGAGAGGGACAGAGGAGCGGAGTGAGGACGGGAGAAGAAATAAGCCCTAAGCCTAGATGCTTCTCTTGGAAGTCAGGTAAGAATTCCACACACACCTTTGACTCCACTCTTGGTAAAGACATCAACTCTAGAGGAAATGTTAAACAGTGCCCTAGTCTGACATCATGCTTCAAAGTGGTGCTGCAGAGACCTTATCCAAGTATCTGGGGACATCTGTCATTCCAGGCAAGGTCCTTGCTAGCTATGTCCATGAGCAAACGAACTTCTTGCTTATAAGTCTTCTCATCTGTAAATTGGGTTTGCTCTGACAAGTTGGGAAGGAAGAAGATGAAGAAGGAGAAGGAGAAAGAAAAAAAAAACCCAACAACAAAAGCCAAGCCCTCAGAAAGTGGTAGCTATCACTCTGAGCTCCGAGCTGACTGCAGTAGCCGTAACCCAAGGGAAGCCAAGGAGAAACTCAGCAGGAAACCAAGAACTCCTCTTCTGCGAAAAAGGAACTGAAACAGTCCCTCTGGGCCCTCTGGGTTTTGCTGTGCAGGGCTGGGGGCCTAGCTGGGCTCTGGGGGAGAGAAGGGGGCAGGGAGTCGGGCTCCCTTCCCCAGACAGAAAGGAGGGTGGATTGCAGGGACTCTTAAAAACTGGTAGTTTCCAAAGCTCCAGCCTTTACACCTACATCTGCACAGCTGCTTGCTGTACGGCCCTCAAAACTAGGTAAAAGGAGAATGAACTCCATTCAGGGCCTCTACTGTATTCCTAAAACTTCCTCATTGATCCTCTGATGTGTACAGCTGCTCTAGGCCTGCAGAACCAAGGTTCTTTTGTGGCTGGGCTATGGATACCTCAGTGGCAGAGCCCTTACCAGACATGTATCCAGACTACAAGGCAAGGGTTTTTCTCAACTCAACCTCATTCCAGGACACCAAATAATGCCTATTCAAAAAGCCCACAGGCTTCCTTGTTTGCTTGGTGGCCATCAGTGAGGGAAGAATGAGCTCCCTGAATCAAAGTTAGAAGTCTTTCTGCAAGGGGTAGGAAGGAAATCTTTGGATTTGAAGTACACACTTTAAGTTCCCCATAAGTGACACTACACTGAGCCACCTCTTTCAGCAAGATACACTTTTTTGTGTGTGTGCTATTTTTGCTTTGGGTGCTGAGGGTGAACACAGGGTCTTGCAAATAAGTGCTCTAACACTGAGCTACACCCTAAGTCCACACGCTGTTCCTCCATTGCCATTAACCAAAAAAGGACATTCCCTTCCCATATCTCTTCTGGAGCCCCTTCCCCTCACATAATAGCAACGGTCACATGTCACAGACTATTTTGTCACTCGGAGGGGAGATTTTGAATTACCAACGTATCCCTGAGGCTTTATAATACTCGTTCTTGTCCCCCAAAGTCTCCGAGAGCATAGAAATGCTCACTCATACCTGTGTTGCACCACTACTGCAATTGTTTATTTTCCTATTGGTTGCCCTCTGTGGCGGAAGGACAATGCCAGAGTGAGGGAGCTTGGTTCTAATCGGAACCTCAGCACTGGGTGTCTCTCCTGACCCAGCCTGGGCAGGACAGCAAGATCCCGTAACAAAAATAAAAACTTGGGGACCGGAGAGATGGCTCAGTGGTTAAGAGCACTGGCTGCTCCTGCAGAGGACCCACATGGCAGCTCACAACTGTCTATAACTCCAGTTCCAAGAGATCTAACACCTCATATAGACATGCATGCAAGCAAAACACCAATGCACATAAAATATAAATAAATAAATAAAAACCCCATTTACTGAGTGTTCATTACATAAAAGGCATTGTTCTAAGAAGACAAGCACAGCCATGTCAACTGGGCAAGAGTTAATTAAAGGCAGATTCTGGTGTCGTGTGAGCTCTCATGAACCATCAACTTCTGTGTATTGATTTACTTTATCCTCCCATTACCCTCTAAAATTGGCTCACTTTTTTGTTGTTGCTGTTGCTTTTTGCTTTTCAAGACAGGGTTTCTCTGTGTAGCCTTGGATGTCTTAGAACTCACTCTGTAGACAGGCTGGCCTTGAACTCAGAGTTCTGCCTGTCTCTGCCTTCTAAGTACTGGGATTAAAGGAGTGTGCCACCACCACTGCCCAGCAGAACTGGTTCACTTTATAGATGAGGACACTGAGTGGTTACACTAGTGTGAACGCATGTGACATAGTTCAGTGGTAGAACATGTGCACGGCAATGGGTTTGACCCTCTAGCACAATGGTTTTCAACCTTCCAAATGCTGTGACCCTTTGACACAGTACCTCATATTGTGGTGACCCTCAATCATGAAATTCTTTCTTTTTTTTTTTTTTTTTTGAGACAGGTTTCTCTGTAGCTTTGGAGGCTGTCCTGGAACTCACTTTGTAGACCAGGCTGGCCTCGAACTCACAGAGATCTGCCTGCCTCTGCCTCCCGAGTGCTGGGATTAAAGGCATGCGCCACCAACGCCCGGCTTTCATGGAATTATTTCTATTGCTACTTCATATCTGTAATTTTGCTACTGTTATGAATCATAATATAAACATCTGATATGCAGGATATCTGATATTTGACCCCTGTGAAATTGTGACCCACAGGTTGAGAACTGCTGCTCTTGAACTACTTGGGAGAAGAAGAAATAAACAACAACAAAAGACTACAGAGAAATGAGGAAAACAGGGTGGAGAAGATATAGCTGTAGAAGGATCGAGAAAATTCTAGACAGAGGAAACAGTATTTATAGGAGCTTAGCATGCAGGGGAGGTGGAAAGGGTTACTTACGGGCTACTTTACCTATTAGGCACCTAGCTATGCACCCAGGTCTTGGGCTGTGAGCTCCCCCAAAGTCTCAATTATTTGAGACCTGAAAGAAAAATATTGCTGCTTGCAAATGAACTTAGGACTTCACACACTTTAGGCAAACCCTCTATCACTGAGCTATTTCCACAGATCAAGACTGAACACTTCAATTAATAATTCCTGAATTCAAATAATGAATCTTTTAATGTGCGGTACCTGACTGTAATCCTAGTTCTTGGATTGTTGAAGAAGGAAGATTGCTGAAAGCTTGAAGCCAGTCTAATCTACAGTATGAGATTTTATCAAAAAAGAAAATTAACTAATCTTGGTGTGTGTTGTTTTGATTTATTTGCAAGGTTTTTTAAAATAATAAAGTTTATAAAATTAGAAAAAGCAAAGCAAAAATCCTTTCAAAGGGTTTATACAAATTCATATTTAGTGAGTGATGTTGGTATATTTTAACACACTTGATTTAAAAACTGAGTAGCGCAAAGAACAGAGCAGGCCAGTGCAGTGGGTTGGGATGTCCTCCTGAGGGCATGGGGAATCACTGAGAGAGTCTGGGGAGTGCTCTCTGTTACTGCCTACCATGAAGAATCTCTCCTCAGAGCCAAGATTAGCATAACATGATGTCGTTATACAATCCTATTATTCTTTGATTTCTCCATCACCAACCTGACTCAGCATTCTAAATTTACTTAAGACCTGGGAAAGTGGGTTTTGCCAAATCAACACCCGCCTCCCGCTCCTTTGAGACAAGAGTTCCACTCTGCAGACAAGGCTGGCCTTAGATTTGTAGCAATCTCCCTGTCTTAGCCTCCCAAATGCTGAGATTATCGGCATGAGCCAAATCTAGCTTTGCTAAATCCTTTCTTATTACGTCCAATAAAGCTGTAGTCTAGGCAAGGGCTAGCGCCCATGTTTGCTCCAGATAGACATGGGTTCAATCTTCAGCTCTGCCACTTGCTAGTTGTGTGACTTTCACAAAACAACTTAACTTCTCTGAACTTTAGTTCTTTACTAGAAAAAAAGGGGGGGCAGTAAGGGAACATAAAAGATGATCCTGGATGTTTTAGGAACTGTTTATATCTGAGCTCTAGTTTCCTCATCAGTGATGGCCTGTACAGGTCTTGGTAGTTGCTGGCACCTGGAACCTTCTACTCTGTCCCGCTAGTCTCCATCTGCCCATCTACCTTCCCTCCCCACCCTGCCCAACATCCCTACTCCACCCTTACCCTGTTACAGCCTCTGCATTTCCCTTGTTAAAGAGCTTGTCAGAGGCTCTGAGGGAACGCCCTTCTGGGAGCTGTCCAGGGCACCTCCCTTTAGTAGGTCACATCAGGATGCTGGGGCAGGGGGGGGGGGGGGCTGGGGGCTGGGGGTGCATTTCTATGGAGGATGAAAAAGTACTGCAGGTCACATGGAAAAGGGGGAACAAAATCATAGGGGCTTTTCTTCTGTCCTGCTCTTTCTCAGTCTCTGAGGGGCAGCTGCTTGTTGGCCACTGTGACTCTGGAAAGTGGATGTCACCAGCAATGCTGAGCTCCTGGGACTTGGGATGCTAGTGACTTGGGCAGAACACTTATGTCTCCTTTGCTCTCCTAACCCAGCCCTGCCCCGCATAGCTCCCTTTCAGACAGACACCCTCACTCTGCCCAGCTCCTTTATTCTCCTCAATGGAGAAGAGAAAGCCCAGGATTGTAGAAGATTCCACCTTGGTGACCTGGGAGGCTCTGGACTGACCACTTGGAGCAGCACCCTGTCCTGTTCAGGTCTAGGTCCCAGTAAACCAAGACTACTGTGGCAACCCAGGCAAGTCACAGCCTTTGCAAACCTTTTTCTCTTCACTAACCTTCCTGCTGGCAGTTCACAGACAGTGGAGGATTCCACAGCTGGGCAGATGTCTGTGAGAACCCGGGGCCAGAGAAGGCTATCTATGCAGGGCAGCCAGATACACCCTCTCTCCCAACCCCAACCCACCCTCGGCCCTGCAATCTGCTCTCCTCCCCAGCTGAGCCCTGCTGGAGTCATAACTTAGCTGGAGTCCCTCTTCTAAGAAAATGCAGCTGAGGAAGAGGTCCTAGCTGGGGAGGACGTCTGTGTGCAGACTAGGTCTACAAACAGCACTGACCACACAACAGCGTCCCAAATGGTTTAAGACAAGGGGACAAGAACAAAAGGACAAAAGCCTGACCTTCAGCCTGGGAAGCATTCCTGCTTCTCTGGCATCCACCTCTGTAGGAGACCAGTGTCTTCCTCTCCTGCTGTATATAGCTCAGTGCCTCCTCCCTCCCTGCCCATCCCCCCATCCAGCCCGGGCAGCTCTTGGGAAGTGTATAGCACTCTCCCACCTGGCTCATGTTCCCATGCTATCCCTTCCCTGACCACTCAGGGATACTACTCTGCAGCAGGGAGCATCCCCCCACCCCTTGCGTGTCTGGTCCCACATGCCCTGTGGGAACATCTACTCTTGCTTTTAGTTGCTCTCACTCTCACAGAGCAAATGAGAGGCAGTTCCAGGTGACAAGAGAGAGACATCCATCTACACCTGGGTCTTTCATTATACTTAATCTCCCCAGTGGGCCAGACTTGTCAAACACACCTCATTCCCAGGCTGGAGGGATCCCAGCGCTCTCTCATCAGAGCGGTGTAAATCCCCACAGGTATGTGGCAGGCAAGTAGAAGCAGTGCCAGGATGGGGGTGCCTTGCACTGAAACAAAAAGTTTAGACTTGTAAAATTTATAGCCTTTGTGCTCTCCAATTCCCTGGCATCTGTGGCTGCCTGGGTCCTGGATTGGCCCACTCTCTGTCTGTTACTAGGTGGGCCTCATCACCCAGGTCCCTTGGGCAGGCTCTCTTCAGACACCCGAAGAGAGAGGTCAGTCTTGAAGTTTCCATGCCCCCCCTGCAAGTCAATTAGTCATGCACTTATTGCAAAGTTTCTGAAACTTCACTATGCTTCAGAGTCATGGGGGAGGGGTGGGTGTTCAAACAGTGTCACCTCTTGTCCCTGGGTTCCGAGACTTTCAGATAATACTTGAAGCTGTGGTTACCTCCAAGTCCTCTACATGCCCCCACCACCACCCTGGGAATATATATACTGATGCTAAACATTTATCTTTTTACTTAAAGGACATAATTTATATGGTGTCTTTGCCCATTCAGATTCCAAGCACCAACACTACAGCCCTTCCATTTTCCATTTGCTTTTGAAACAGGGTCTCAAGTACACTGACTGGCCTCAGACCTGCTCTACAACCAAGACTGGTCTTGAATTCCTGATCCTGACAGGTTGGTACTACATCACCTGCCTTTATTTTTGCTCTCTTGTATGTGTTGTATGTTTGGTGGGGGAGGGCAGAGGGGGTGATGAGAGAGAGTCTTGCTATTCTGTACCCCAGGCTGGTCTTGAACCCTCCATCCTCCTGTTAGGTAAAACATGTGTCCCTTGAGCACAATCATGACAACACTGTAATAGTCAGTGTGGTAACCAAAGTGGTGCCTAGAACTAGTGGGTGAGTAGGATGGGCAGAAGAGAGATGCTGAACAAAGCGATGACTGACATCCCAGGAAGGACAGTGGGAGATTTCAGTATACTTCTCAGAAAGGGGCACAATTAAAAACTTCTGGAATATTCAATAATATTTCAGATCATGATTGATATTGATCTTGGGTTATGGAAACCTTGGGAAAGCAAAATCCCTATAAGTAGGTTCAAAGCCTAGAATGCGTGTTTCTGGTTTGACATTTCTTCTTCTTCTTCTTCTTCTTCTTCTTCTTCTTCTTCTTCTTCTTCTTCTTCTTCTTCTTCTTCTTCTTCTTCTTCTTCTTCTTCTTCTTCTTCTTCTTCTTCTTCTTCTTCTTCTTCTTCTTCTTCTTCTTCTTCTCCTTCTTTTCTTCTTCTCCTTCTCCTTCTCCTCCTCCTCCTCCTTCACCTCCTCCTCCTCCACCTCCTCCTCCTTCTTCTTTTTGTTTGTTTTTGTTTTTCAAGACAGGATCTCATGACATAGTTCTGGCTGTCCTGGGATTCACTATGTAGACCAAACTGGCCTTGAACTCAACAGAGATCTGCCTGCCTCTGCCTCCCAAATGCTGGGATTAAAGGTGTGTACCACATCTGGCACCTGGTTAGACATTTCTAACAATCCATACAGGAAAGGATGGTGCTGTCCAGATAGCATGCATGGCAAAAGAAAACTTAGGTTTGAGTCCCAGCCTGCCACTTTCTGGCTTAAAGAGCTTATATCAAACCTTGCTTCTGTTCCTTTACCATGAGGTACAGTAATGACCCCTGCGTAGGTAAGGGAAGGTGCTGGCTGGTTTTATGTCAACTCGACACAAATTAGAGTCATCTGAGAGGAGGGAACCTAAATTGGGAAAATGCCATCGGCAAGCCTGTAGTACTTTCTTTTCATTAGTGATTGATATGGGAGTCTATTGTGAGTGGAACCACCCCTAGGCTGGCAGTCCTGGGTAAAAGCACGATGAGCCAGGGGTGGGGGTGGGGAGTGGCACACGCCTTCAATCCCAGCACTCAGGCGGCAGAGTCAGGTGGATCTCTGAGCTTGAGGACAGCCTGGTCTACCAAGTGAGTTCCAGGACAGCCAGGGCTACACAGAGAAACCCTGTCTCAAAAAACAAACAAAAAAAAAAAAGAAAAAAGAAAAGAAAAAAAAAGAAAGAAAAAAAGGCTGAGTACAGTGGAGCATGATTGTAATCCCAGTAATGGAGCAGCAGAGGCAGGAGGATCCCTGACCCCTGAGATTTGTTAGAGAACCAGTCTAGCCAAAGAGATAAGCTCTGTGTTCAGTGGGATATCCTGCATCAAAAAATAACATGGAAGAGCCTAGAGATGGTTCAGGGTTAAAAGCACTTGCTGCTCTTCCAGTGCATCTGCGTTCAGTTCCCAGTATCTATATAAGGCAGTTCACAGTCACCTGTAACTCCAGCTCCAGAGGATCTGATATTCTGGCCTCTGTGGGCATTTGTACACATATGTACAAATTCACAGGCACACTGACACATCTACACACCACACACAATTTAAAACAGAAGTTGAAGAAGAAACCCAACATATCCTCTGGCCTCCACATATATGTATGCACATGAAAACATACACACACACACACACACACACACACATTCAAAGAGAGAGAGACATGCAAAAGTTGAGCTAGTTAAAACTTCTAGCTCTTCCCTTTCTGCCGCCACCATGCCCTCCAGACTGAGGAAGACCCAGAAACTCCGGGGCCACATGAGCCATGGCCTTGGGAATGCTGGAGGCATGCATCACCACAGGATCAACTTCAACAAATACCATCCAGGTTACTTTGGGAAAGTTGGTATGAAGCATTGCCACTTAAAGAGGAACCAGAGCTGCCCGACTGTCAACCTGGATAAGTTGTGGACACTGGTCAGCGAGCAGAGGCGGGTCAAAGCTGCCAAGAACAAGACTGGAGCTGCCCCCATCATTGATGATGTGGGATCGGGCTTCTACAAAGTTCTGGGGGTAGGGAAAGCTTCCTAAGCAGGCTGTCATCGTGAAAGCCAAATTTTTTCAGCAGAAGAGTTGCAGAAAGGATAAAGGGTGTTGGATGGCTTGAACCAGCTTGGGAGGCTAATTAAATGCTAACATTTTCAAAAAGCAAAAAACACTTGTAAGAAGTGGGACAGCTGTTGAAAGAGATGCATGCTTCTGCACAAGATTAGTCAGCTGATTATTTTCCATGGTAATCAGAGACAGAATACAAATATTTGGATGTGCAAATATGTATATTTACTATGGCCCATATTCAGGAATCCACTGATTTATCTATGGACACACCTCCTTTTGTAATCCTCTTTAAACTACATTTTTCTAAGTATAATTGTGTGCTGATAGAAAACTATCAAAGGAAAATGAAAGAAGACAGTAAGTCATTCATAAGCTCATAGTCTAGAAATAACCAGTAAACATTTTGTTGTGTTTCCTGCCAATGGTAAAACCTGTATATTTAATATCCATGATTTTTAAAGGCATTCAGATTCAATGTTTATCTAGTTCTAAACCCTCCCCTTCTCCCTCGATGTACAGTTGGCTTTTTTGGCATTTGTGATGGGCAATCTTGGTTGTAAGAAGAGGAACCACCAACTGGAAGCTGCCTGCATCGGATCGGTCTGTGGGCACGCATGCCTGCAAGGCATTTTCTTGACCACTGATTGATGTGGGAGGGCCCAGGCCACTGTGGTCTTGGGCTGGGTAAGAAAGACGGGGGAGTGTGGGACTGGGTGCAAGCCAGCAAGCAGCGCTCCTCTATGGCTTCTGCCTCAACTCCCGTCCTGAGTGCTCCTCAACCATGGACTGTAGACTGTAAGCTAAGACAAAGCCTTTCCTTTCCCAGGCTGCTTTTGGTCATGGTGTTTGTTGCAACTACAGAAAGAAAACTAGAACAGTAGTCCTTTAAATATTCTTCAAAAATATATTTTAAATATCTATTCATAGCTGCAATAATCGATATTAAACCCTATAAATCTCAATGAATATCTTTGCATTTCTAAGCAACAATTATTTCCTTAGACTGAACCTAGAAACATTTCAATCTCTGTCTCTCCCTTTTTTAATTTTTTTGAGACAAGGTGTAGCCCTGGCTGTCCTGGAACTCACTCTGTAGGCTATACTGGCCTAGAACTCACTCTGCAGACTAGAACTCGGAGATCCAACTGCCTCCCAAGTGCTGGGCTAAAATTGTGCATCACCACCGCCACACATTTCAGTCTCTGTTTTCTGGAGCTCCAGTTTAAAAACACTTCCAGAGGGGACTCCAATTTCCAGTCCTGCGTATCAGAAGCTTAGGAGACACCATCTGATATGACAAGCAATAGCTACGTGACTGGAGTCACTGTCTCTTTTGCCTCTGAGAAAACAGGGACAACAAACCTGTCAAGCTGGGGATCCACAGGCAGAAGGGCACAGCATCTCATGGCGAAGCAGAGCAGAAGCTGAGGCGGGGGGGGGGACCTTACTGCAGCAGGTTAGTTTTGCCTGGTACATCACATCTCCATATCAATAGTTTCTAGAGGCACAGTTAGAAGAGATTGACCAAGACGCTAGAATAAGACATGGCTGGGGTGCTAAACTTATCTGGTCAAGAGTTTAACCCTCTGGGGAATGGAGAGATGGTTCAGTGGTTAAGAGTACTGACTGTTCTTCCAGAGGACCTGGGTTCAATTCCCAGTACCCACATGGCAGCTCGCTGCTATCTATAACTCAAGTTCCAGGAGACTCAACACTCTCCCACAGACATCCATGCAGGCAAAACACCAATGCACATAAAATAAAAAAGCTGAGGACTGTAAAGTACACAGAGAGCAAACAGAGTCAGACTGTAAACAAAGCTGAAAAGGGAACATCCAAGCAGGGCTTGGGGTGGGGCTCAGTCGTAAAGTGCCGGCCTAGCATGTTCAAGGCCCTGGGTTCCATCCCCAGCACCAAAAAGCAAAGGAAAGATGTGAACATGGAATACCTGAAGATAATGTCTTACTAAATGAGACAAAACAACACTTTTGGAATCAAAATTGACTAAAATAAAAATTTACTAAAGGAAACCTTGAGAAAGAACCAAAAAGAAAAGCTGGAAAGATGGCTTGGTAGTAAACACTTGCCACAAGAGCCTGGCGACTGGAGTTTGATCCCCCCAGCTCACTTAAGGGTGAAAGGAGAGCTCTGATGCCACAAAGTTGACCTCTGACTCCACACTTGCATCATGACACAAATGCCCCCAATACACACACACACACACACACACACACACACACACACACACACTCACACTCACACACTCACACACGGGGGGGGGCAAGGGAAATAAATAAATGTACAAAAATAAGAACCATCTGGCATGGTGGCATACACATTTAATACCAGTACTTTGGGGTTAGAGACAGGTGGATCTCTGTGATTTTAAGGCCAGCCTGCCTGGCTTAGAAGTCACTTCTAACAAGTTCCAGGACAGCTGGGACTACATAGAAAGATCTTGTCTCAAAAAATGAAAAAAAAGTACAAAAATGAAATATAAGAGCCAAAAAGAAGTCAGGGCTGGAGAAATGGCTCAGTAGTTAAGAGCACTTAATGCTCCAGCAGAGGACCTGAGTTAGATTCATGGCACTCACGTCATTGGGCTCACAACTGGCTGTGACTTCAGCTCCAAGGAGACCTTCCACCTCTGGTCTCTGTGAGCATCACACACACACACACACACACACTTTTAAAAACAAGCCAGGCGGTGGCGGCCCTCAACTTTAATCCCAGCACTTGAAAGGCAGAGGCAGGTGAATCTCTGTGAGTTCGAGACCACCTGGTCTACAAGAGCTAGTTCCAGGACAGCTTCCAAAGCCACAGAGAAACCCTGTCTTGAAAAACAAAAAACAAAAACAAACAAACAAAAAGAAAAAGAAAAGAACCACGAACCACGAAGAAATCCTGGACATTTCAAGCCTGGGAACAGAAACACAAATGGTTATGGTTGGTTGGGCTTATCTTCATGTGTCATGGTGAAGTAAAATCTCTGAGCTTGAGGACAGGTCCACAAACACCCTCCAAACTGAAAGCATCAAACAAAATCAGACAAGCGGAGAATATTTAAAGCCTGTGTAGCAGCTACAGCTGATAAGGATGGTACCTGAGGAAGAAAGGGACAGAAGACATATTCAAGACAAAGAAGGGTGAATAATTTCCTTAAATGGACCTCCAATGCTAATAAGTAGCAGGGCCAAGAAACACAGAGAGTTCTAGGCAGGATTTAATGAAACCTTCAGAACGTTAACGATAAGGATGCCTGAAAGAAAACAGCGCAGTAAAACGGATAAAGTGCTCAGAGGGACCTGCGAGGCGGTTCAGCGGGTGAAGGCTCTTTGGCACCAAGCCTGATGACCTGTGTTCCATCCCCGAGACCCACAGAATGGAAGAGAAGTGATTCCTGAAAGTTGTCCTCTGGCCTCCACATTTGCCCTATGGCATACACGCATAGCTGTGAAAATGAAAGGGTAAGGCCATCAAGTAGGTCAAGGTATGCGCCTCAAAAGCCCAGCCACCAGAGTTCAACCCTGCCACCCAGGTAAAGGCACACGAGAAAACCAACTTTCCAGAGCTGTCCTCTGACCTCCACGCATACACCACGGTACCTATGCTCATGCACACACATCATCCATGCATGTACATAAACTTGAAAAAGAAATGGATGTTTCAGAAGTAACTAGCAGACTACAGCACGTTAGTATAAATAAACTTCACATAAACACCGAAGGGCATACTCAATGATCACAATATGAGCAAAGCTTCAACAGGCTGAGAAACACAAAGTATGATGTCATATTGAGATTTACTGAAAGACAAATGAAAAAAATTAGAAGCAAAGAAGAACAAATTATACAAGAAAAAAACAGGCAAATTGCATTATCAAAAACGCATGTTCTGTGAAACAAGCCAACTATTTAGAGTTAACAACCACAATTTGTTGAAAGAATTAGATACAATCAACTGGCTTCCCCCAGGATGAAGAACCAGCCATAAAAACCGGAATAGCAAGCTCCCGTGTAAAGTAAGAGGCTGTACTGCTGTGTGAAGTTTTCCTGGTCAAGATCAAATGACTGCAAAGGACAATGCGAAAGAAGAGAGGGAGATTACTGAAGCTAGTTTAAAAAGCTCCAGGAAACAGTCCCCAAGAAGAGGGAATTAACTGGTACAAGAAATCGAAGTTCAATGAAGAAACCAGACACCTTGACTAAGGTGAAATAAGTAAGAGGTTAACAAAGCGGGTGGGGTGGGGAATTTTCTAGAAACTTGAAGAAACTCAGACTCACTGCTTGAAACAGAAGGAGCTAGAGAAACCAGCCATCAATTGGTGGGGGATAAACCAAAGCGGCTAGCAAGGAAAAGCTTCTCTTAACATAATGGTGATCAGGAGTGGGACGATGAATTTCCACGCAGAATAACAAAAGCTTTAAAGGAATTTTAGAAACAGGAGAACAGAGAGAAGCACAGATTTTGGTAGCAGCATTTTTCTCAGGTGTGCTCTGTTTTGCTAGCGACAAGCCGAGATTCATGTGGCTCGGTTACTGGAGTCTTCCTGACTCGGCATAAAAAAAAAAAAAAACAGCAAGGTTGTTTTAAGAGACTCTGCTAACGATTGAAAGGTGTGTACATACAGCTGGAAGTGGCAGCTTTTGCTGGAGGTCAGCATGGACTGAGGCGGTAAGCTGGAGTCACGCTTATGCCCGCCATCTTGAAACGGCAGTTTAAAACAGCAGCGGGTTTTACAGATAAGACACGTGGCCAGAAAAACATAAAGATTTACAGTAAAGTCAGACTTGGATGAACAAAACCTCTAAAGGTTTACAGTGTGTTTAAAAATATACGTGAGACTGAGAGAGAAAATGAAACGGCAAAGTGGTAAATAAATGCAAAAGCCGGTTGTGGTGGCGCACGCCGGTAGGATTTGCTGAAGGAGGCAGAGGCAGGGGGATCACGAGTTCGAGATGTAAGCGCCATTGGGGTAGGAAGCCTGGAAACCTCTCCGGTAAGAGACATACTTAGATTAACAATTATGGGGTAATTACTTAAGTCAGAGCTAGCCAGTTAGAAACAAGCAAGGCCAACAGCTTCATAATGAATATAGCTTCCTGTGTGTTTATTTGGGACTCATGCGGATCTAGAAACAGGCTCGCGCGGCAGAGCCCAGGCGGCTGGTGGGGGATAAACCAAAGCGGCTAGCAAGGAAAAGCTTCTCTTAACAATCAATATGAACCGTTTAAGACAAAGGTCTTCTCCCACTAACCACACCAACTAACTATTTAACAGGATGGGGTCTGGAGAGATGGTTCAGTGGTTAAGAGCACTTGTTGCTTTTGTAGAGGACTGGGGTTCAGTACCCAGCACCCACATAGTGGCTCACAACTGTCTGTCTATAACCCTAAGTTACATGGAACCTGATATACTCTTCTAAACCCTGGGCATTGAGCACACACGTGGTACACATACATGTAGGCAAAACACTCATACACATAAAGTAATCAAATAAACCTTAAAAAATGATTAAGCTGGGTGGTGGTGGCTCATGCCTCGTGCCTTTAATCCCAGTGCTTGGGAGAATCTCTATGAGTTTGAAGTCAGCTTGTTCTACAGAGTAAAGTCCAGGACAGCTGGGGCTACACAGAGAAAACCTGTCTCAAAAAACAAACAAACAAACCAAACAAACAAAAACAAGATCTGTGAGAATACTTTCTAAATATGCAAATGACAGCTAATCTAAGATGTGTGATTTGTTAAGTAGAACAGAAAAAAGCAACTATATCAGGAAAGAAATAGTATTGACAACCTGCAGAAATGCCTTTAAGGATACAATGGCTATATTGGAGGTATAGTTCAGTTGGTAGATTGCTTGTCTAGCATGCACAAAACCCTAGGTTCCATTCCCCAGCGCCCCACTAAAATGGGTGTGGTGGTGCTCACCTGTTGTCCTACTGCCCAGGTTGTAAAGGGGGCAGGTCAGAAGTTCAAGCTTATTGTCAGCTACATAGTGAATTCTACACTAGCTTGGGATCCATGAGACTGCGTGTGTGTGTGTGTGTGTGTGTGTGTGTGTGTGTGTGTTTTATAATTTAATATTTTTATTTTATGTGCATTGGTGTTCTGCTTGCATATATATTTGTGTGAGGATGTCAGGTCTTGAAGTTACAGACAGCTGTGAGCTGCCATGTTGGTGCTGGGAAATTGAATCTGGGTCCTCTGGAAGAGCAGCCAGGGCTCTTAACCACTGAGCCATCTCTCCAGCCCTGAGAACTTGTCCTTAAAAAAAGAAAAAGGAAAGAAAAAAGGACACAGTGGAGGGGCTCGACAGAATGTGTCACACTAAAAGCAAGAAAACAAAGCATATTCTGAGTTTTGCTACAATGCCATGAACAAGATAAATCTTGTGATCAAACAATTCACAGGAGCCACGAGTCAAGATGCCGATTACCAGTCAATTACTAAAAAATTCGTCAAAGCAGGTTACCCACCGAGCAATAAACCGTCCTGGGTGTTCCACACATCAGCAGCAGAAAGCAAGTCCAATTAGCTGTCGAGTCTGTGTAGAAATATCTTCTTGTTGCTGAATCTCATACAAACTAACATAAGACAGTTTACCTGTGTAAGAATATACTGAGAACTTCTGAATACCATAATTTTTGTGATCTCTTTGGAGAAAGATACCTTAAATAGCACAATAGTTCAATGAACAGTTTACATATAGAAAGGGGTGGAGTCAAGGGGGAATCACTGATAGAGTACTTGGCTAGCAAGGCCCTAAGCTCAGTCTCTAGAACTGGAAAAAAGAAAGGAAAGGAACAAAAAAAGAAAGAAAAGAAAAGAGAAAGACACTGTCTCAGGCCTCAGTGAGGAAATGTGTTGTAGTAGACTTGACTTCAAACAATGTTAAAAGTTATTTAGAAAAAAAGAAAACAGACCAAAGAAAGAAGAGGGCCTGAGGGTGTAACTCGGAGGTACAGTACTCATGTATCTTATATGAGGTCCTGAATTTGATCCCCAGCACGATGGAAAGAAAATAAATATATAAAAAATTTAATAACTCCAAAGAATAGAGGAAAAATGATCTTTCATTTTTATTATCTTTCTCAGTCTAGAAGTGGAAATTTGCATGCTTGCTGTGAACAATTTGACTATTTTTCTTGTTTTCATTGAGCTAATAGATAGTGATAACAATGATCCATTGGATTATATGCATTTCTGTATATGTCACATAGATGGCTGCATGATGGTAGGTGGGTGACAGCAAAGACAAAGGCAATGAGAGAAGAGAGGGTTTGTACTACAGAGTACTGGCAATATCTACAAAGTGTCAGAAAAAGAGAGGGTTTGTACTACAGAGTACTGGCAATATCTACAAAGTGTCAGAAAAAGAGAGGGTTTGTACTACAGAGTACTGGCAATATCTACAAAGTGTCAGAAAAAGAGAGGGTTTGTACTACAGAGTACTGGCAATATCTACAAAGTGTCAGAAAAAGAGAGGGTTTGTACTACAGAGTACTGGCAATATCTACAAAGTGTCAGAAAAAGAGAGGGTTTGTACTACAGAGTACTGGCAATATCTACAAAGTGTCAGAGAGTTATTTGGAAGTGCACATGGATTATTTGTGAATGTATTGAAGATTTGAGATAACCTCTAGAAAAAAGGTAACTAGAAAAAAGGAAGACAAAATGGAATCAAGTAAAACCACAAAGTGAGCCGGTGGTGGCACACACCTTTAATCCCAGCAGAGGCAGGTGGATCTCTTGTGAGTTCAAGGCCAGCCTGATCTATAGAGCCTCCAATACAATACAGAGAAACCCTGTCTCAAAAACAAAACAAAACAAAAAACAAAAAAACAACAACAAAAAACCAAAAACACAAAGTGGCTGGTGGTGGTATCACACACCTTTGATCTCAGCACTAGGGAGCAGAGGCATGTGAATCTCTGTGAGCTTGAGGTCATCTTGGTCACCATGGCAAGATCCAGGACAGGCAAGAAGAGCTAGGTAGAGAGACCCTGTCACAAAAACAAACAAGCAAAAGGCCAACAAACATCAACAAACAAACAAAAATCCATAAAGTGATTGTGGTGGTTTAAATGCAAAATCTTTCATCAGCTTAGGAATTTAAAGCTTGGTCTCCAGTTGGTGCTGAAGTTTTGCTAAACTTAGGAGGTGGGGCCTTGTTGGGGGAGGTTCATCCCTAGGGGTGGGCTTTGAGGTTTCACAGACTCATGCCATTCCCAGTTCATTCTCCTTGCTCCCTGTTTGCATGTCAAAATGTGAGCTCTTGGCTTCCAGCCCCAGAGCCCCAGCGCCTGCCTACCTTGACTGTGAGGTGAGGGACTCATCCCTTCCCTCTGGAGCTGTAAGCCCAAGCAAGCCCCTCCTCCTGTAAGTTGCCTTGGTCACAGCAATAGAGAAGGACTAATGCAGATGCTCATGTCTGTAACATCAGCACTTGGGAGTGGAAGCAAAAGGTCATCTTCATCTGTAAAGGCCAGCACAGGCTACGTGAGACTCTGCATCAAAATGGAAAAAAAAAAGAAGACCAAAAAGATGGGAAAAAAGATGAAGACAAAAATGTAAACAAAGAACAGGGCAAAAGATAGAAAACTGTGATAAATGCAATGTATACTAATCTAAGTATAAAAAAAATCACAGGGGCTAGAGAGATGGCTCAGTGGTTATGAGCACTTGTTGCTCTTCCAAAGGACCTGGTTCAATTCCTGGCACCCATGTTAGGCTGCTCACAGCTGCCTGTAACTCTAGTTCTAGGGGATCTGACATCCTTTTCTGGCCCCTGCAGGCATTATACTCACATGATATATACATACTGTATATATACATACATTCAGGTGCACACACACATACACACACACATCAAATAAATAAACTGTTTAAAAAAATCACTTTTTCTGGGCTTGTGGCACATGCCTTTAATCCCAGCACTCAGAGGTCAGAGGCAGTCAGATCTCTGTGAGTTCAAGGCCAGCCTGGTCCACAGAGTTCATTCCAGGACAGGCTCCAAAACAATATAGAGGAACCCTGTCTCGAAAAACAAACAAACAAAAAAATCACTTTTAATGTTACAAACAAAAAAAATCACTTTTAATGTTAACAGTCTAAATGCATCAATTAAAAGACTGAGACAAGAGGTTAGGGAGGCAGCTTAGCTAG
Source organism: Mesocricetus auratus (assembly GCF_017639785.1). Taxonomy (NCBI): domain Eukaryota; kingdom Metazoa; phylum Chordata; class Mammalia; order Rodentia; family Cricetidae; genus Mesocricetus; species Mesocricetus auratus. The sequence continues at coordinate 180,192,271 of NW_024429266.1, read as the reverse complement.
TAAAGTGCTTGCTGTGCAAAGATAAGGACTTGAGTTTAATTCCCAGAACTCACTTTAAAAAGCTGGGTGTAGTGGTACACTTACCATAGGCCTACTCTTGGAGTCCTGACCAGTCACCCTAGCTAATATGTTGAGTCACATGCCAGTGAAAGACCTTATCTCAAAAACCAAGGCAGAAGGCTGAGAAATGACACCTGCTTCATTTTCCTGAGTAGACCTATGCCTCCAGGACCAGTGACTATAACAGTCCTTCATATTCATACATTAAACTATGTGAAGCAAAGACTCATAGAAATTTGAGGGACATAGATGTCACACTCTTATTATAGGTGGAGATGTGAGAGCCCCTCTTTCAGAAATGGGCATGTTCAGCAGACAGCTGAAAAAAAGTAAGTGTGTGGTTCCATTCACTAGCAGAACAGCAGCTGTATATAACCAACATGTACAGATGACTTCATCACAACAGTAGACCTGCACATTACATTGCACTATAATGCTTGGAGCATTCACCAAGATGGGTCCCATTTGAAGCCACAAAGTACATCTTAATAACTATTTGAAAATAAAAATTATGGGCAGAGCATCATGGCACATGCCTTCAGTCCCAGGTCTCAGGAGGCAGAGGAAGGTGGACCTCTGAGAGTTCAAGACCAGCCTGGTCTACAGAGTGAGTTCCAGGACAATGTAGAGAGACCCTGTCTCAAAAAGGAAATAGAAATCATGTGATGTTTGTTACTAGACCAATGTGAAAATAAATCAGAAATAGATGACAGAAATGTAACTGAAAAATCCACAAATTGAGGAGATTAAACAGCATACTTTTAGGTAATACATGAGACTAAAAAAATTCAAGAGAAATTTAAGTATTTTGAACTAAATGAAATCTTCCTAGACACAATCTATCACAATTTGTGGAATGCAGCAAAATCAGTGTTCAGAGGGAAATTTAGGGAACTAAATGTGGATACTAGAAAAGAAAAAACATCTAGAACCTGTAATCTATGCTTCTAAATTTGGAAAGTAGAAAAACAAGTGATACATGGTGACAGAGTCCTTTAAGCCTGTGGGAAGCTAAGATGGGAGGGCAGGAAGTTCAAGGTAATCTTGGGCTACACAGCAAGACCCTGTCTGAAAACACACACACACACACACACACACACACACACACACACACACACACACACCAAGCATTCAGGAACCAAGATCAGGCATTCAAGGCCAGCCTTGAGACTGAGACTGTCTAGGCTATACAAGACTTTTCTGAACAACAACAAACAAAGCATCAAGCAAACAGCAAACTCCCCGATTAAACAGAAAAAGAAGAGCAAATAAATGAAGGTAAGCTGAAAAAATGATTAATAAAAAGTACAGAATAGAAATCAACAAGGTAGAGTTGTGTGTGTGTGTGTGTGTGCGCGCGTGCGCGCGCTGCGTTGTAGCATGTGTGGTCAGAGGACACCCTTGGGTGTGGATTTTCACCTTCTACCTGTTCAAAGCAAGAGCTCTGTTGTCTGATACTGCATGGGGCTAGCTAGCTAACCCATGAACTTCCAGGGATTCCTTTGTCTTCTGTCTCTCATCTCACCATAGAAGCACTAGAACAGAGTCTACCATGACTGGATTTCTGTGGAGTCTAGGGATTTGAACTTGGGTCCTCATGCTTGCCTAGCTTAAGCTCTTTACCCATTAAGCCATTTCTCCTGCCCAGTTCTCCTCCCTCCCAGGTGCTAGCCATTGAACTTAGCACCTCACACACACTAGACAAAAGCATGACCACTGAGCTAGCTTCACAGCCTTTGTTTTTGAGGCAGGGTGTGTCGTTTTTATCCCAGATTGACCTCGGGTATTTGACACTGATGGAAAGCAGAATCAACATAGGAAGTTAGGTTAATTGTTGTGAAGATGTCAGTTCTTTTCAGTTTGATCTGCACATTCACCACCCCAATCAAAACAAATTCTTGGATATCAGCAAAATGACTCTGCAGTGTATATGCAGAGGCAAACACCCAGATCTAGAACAGCTAATAATACAGTGTTTGAAGCATACAAGTAGGAGATGATATGACCCAAACTCGAGTCACTATAAATCTATAAAGATCAAGACAGTATGCTATTGGCAAAAGCATGGATCAGTGGGACAATGTAGAACCTGCAAAAAATATAGTTTACTGTGTTTGGAAAAAGGAAGGGAACCTGTATGTGTGTGTGTAGTTCATGTTGGGGGGACAATGATACAGAAAACAATGGAGTGAATATTATCAAAAATACTACATACACATATAATAATTATTTTGTACAATTAGTATATCCTGATGAAAGTGTCTAAAAGTAAGTAAATTGCTAGTCATGGTGGTCTATGCCTGTACTCCTAGCACTTAGGAGACCTATACAGAAGGACCATAAAAGTTTAAGGCCAACTTGGGCTATGTAGAAAGGAAAAAGTAGTTACTAAAGAAAAGGGGAAAGGAAAAAATAAAGGAAAGGACAAGAAAAGAAAAAGGAAAGGAATAAACTAGTAAACCCAGACATTGGAGTGTGAATCAGTCCTGAAAAGTGCTTGCCTTGTAAGCACAAAGACCTGAGTTCAATCCCCAGAATGCACTTAATAAAAAAAAAAAAAAAAAAAAAAAAGAAGCTAAATGTGGTGATGTGCTTAGAATCCCAACACTGAGAAGATGGAGACAGGCAGGTTCCAGAGGTTCACTGACTAGCCAGCCTAGTCCACTTGGTGAATTCCAGGCTAGTAAGGGAACCTGTTTCAAGAAAAAAGTGAACAGCACCCGAGGAATGACATCATAGATTGTTCTCTGACGTCTATGTATGCTCACACACGTGTGCACAGATAACCACACATATACGTGAACTTCGCCAGATACATACAGAAACAAAGAAATAAGCTATCAAGGAACGGGGAAATACTAGATTACTAAGTGAGAGAAGCCAATTTGAAAAGTCTAATTTGTGTAATCTCAACCATATGAAGCCTGGGTAGGGCAAAACTGGAAAGGCGAACATGTTGGAGACTGACTGTCGGGGCTTGAGAAGGATGAACAGATGGAAGACAGGGAAATAACTATGGTTATAGAGTGGCAGGAAAGAGGTCACTGCATTTGTGCTGCTGCACACTGTGCACTTTACACTTTGATGTTGGCAGGTAGATTCTGGTTGGGGTAGATGATAATGTTGGAGTCCACACATGTTCGATGGTACGGATTCTATGGGAGTTCCCGGTGCCTTCTTTCCATTGTGCTGTGAACCTTAACCTGCTCTAAATGCATCCAGAAGACAGAAGGGTTGAGGATGGGACTCAATGGCTGAGTGTGTGCTGAATGTGTGAGGCCCCGTGTGCCCAACTGACAAACTCAAGTCTTCGAGAAGAGCAGGAAGCTGACCTCCTTTGCAGCTCAGATAAGTATACACTAGTTTGGGGGCTTGTGTTTAGTCTGAAGACCATGTTTTGATATTAAAAATTCTTGATCTTAAAAGTCCTTATCTCACCAGGCGGTGGTGGCACACACCTTTAGTCCCAGCACTCGGGAGGCAGAGGCAGGCAGATCTTTAGGAGTTTGAGGCCAGCCTGGTCTACTGAGCGAGTCCCAGGACAGCCTCCACAGCTACAGAGAAATCCTGTCTCAAAAAAAAAAATAAACAAAACAAAACAACAACAACAACAACAAGAAAGTCCTTTTCTTGGGACTCGAGGGATGGCTCAGTGGTTAAAAGCACTTATTGTTCTTGCAAAGGGCTTGGGTTTAATTCCATTAGTTCCCAGCAACCACATGGTGGTTCACAACCACCAGTAATTCCTGTTCTGGGAAATCCAACACCTTCTTCTGATATCCACAGTTTCCAGGCATGCATGTGGTGTACATACTTGCATGCAGGCAAAATACTCAGAAATCTAACATAAATCTTAGAAAAGTTTCATGCAACTTTCAGCTTATGTTACTCTGCTAGATTGACACTCTGCCTTGCTAAACCTTCCATTCCCTTTAGTGCCTTCCGAGCCTGTGGCATCAAGGGTAGCACACATGACTGCCTCTCCTAATAGATGGTTGCCTACCTTCCGCTGCTGCTGTCCAGATGAGACACTCTCTGCCCCACACAAGAAAGCCTTATAGAGAAACTCCGTTTTCATAAAAGTTTAGGTTTTTCCAACCTGCCCCTCTCTCTCTAACACCCCAAGCTCGTATCTCTTTGTCTCTAAAAAATAGCTGAGCAACTCTCAGTCACTGTCCCAGGGTTTTGGGGAAAGCAGTGCACAAAATATGAAATCATGTCGTGATAACACAGATCTAATAAAATCTTTGACAAGAGGAAGCAAAAGCTAAGAGGGGTTGAAATAATGCAGTTTTCATATATCTAAAGGCAAGTGAGGAACCAGCCCAGGGAAACTTCGAGAAATGGAACTAACGAGCAAGAGCCATTGGAGCATTCAGAGAAGGGGGTGAAGAAGAGAGAGAATAGGGTGGGGTGGCTATCGAGTGACCAAATGCCCAGGTTTCTTTCTCCTGGCTCCCCGGTTCTCTTCTCTTGCTCCCGACAGAACTTACTTGAGGGTTCATGATTTCTCGGTCTGACTCCATCTTGCTGCCCTCCGGCTACTTTCCACCCTCTGAGTGCCTGTAGTTTGCGTGGGCTCTTCAGCCAGACAGTCTGTGCCTGCAGCTTTTCTGGGGTGGGAGACACTGCAGCTGTAAGACAGAACTGCTATTCATCCGCTGATGCGGGAAGCTTGGCTTGGCCTCAGCCCCGGGGGAGGCGCACGTGTGTGCAAGCATTTGCCTTGCATGTGGCATATTGAGAGGTGGCCTTCTGAGTCCCCCTTCCAGTCCCAGACAGGCCATCTGAGATTACCTTGTCTGCTTTGAGACAGTAGATTTACTACTTGAAAAAGTAAGTCTGCACATTTGTCAAGGAAATTGGAGAATAGCTCTAAGATAGTCTTCACACTTCACACTAGTGGTTCAGAGTACCGTCTTCAATCACAAGGGTGGGGTAGGCTTCAGCATAGTTTCAAGACAGAAGTTTCAGGAATCCCCCCTCTTTTTTTTTTGCTGTTTGTGTTCTCCTAAGAGTGGGGGAGAGGAGGGAGCAGCTTACCTAGGATGATGCAAAGCTACAAGGTAAGTGATACATCTTCATTGACTGAATATTACCTTCAGCTTCTCTCCTGATGTGAGAGGGAGACAGGGGTGTGAGAGAGGGGAAAGCTGTGCCTTTAAATCCTGTCCGTGAAGCCAGTTGCATTTCCCCCACTTCTAAAACTGAGCTACAACAGCCAGACCTTTGTTTTGGAAACTGATTATTTTTGCTGTTTACCTTAGAACCTAAAACACTTCTGTCTTGTTCCTAGACCTGTTTTAGACCCAAGATGCTGTGGCGGGGTGTCTGTGAATGTGCCAGATGAGGGCTGTCAGGGAGAGTTTCCACTCAGGGTAATGGGAGGTAGGAATGGGGGAGGGCAGAGTCCTGGGTTTATTCTTACCACTCTCATGTGTGGAGAGACAGAGACAGAGACAGAGAGACAGAGACAGAGAGACAGAGACAGAGAAAGAGAGACAGAGACAGAGAAAGAGAGACAGAGACAGACAGAGACAGAGACAGACAGACAGAGACAGACAGACACAGAGACAGAGAGAGACAGAGACAGACACAGAGACAGAGACAGACAGAGACAGAGACAGACAGACAGACAGAGACAGACAGACAGAGACAGAGACAGAGGCAGACAGAGACAGAGACAGACAGAGACAGACAGACAGAGACAGACAGAGACAGAGACAGAGACAGACAGAGACAGAGACAGAGACAGACAGAGACAGAGACAGAGAGAGACAGAGAGATTCTTGGCTTCTCTCACATGTCTAAGTCCCACCCTGCCAGACAGAGAGTGAACAGTTTAGATGATGCAAGAGGATTACGTCAAGTGAACAAGATTACCCATCATTCCCTACCTCCCACAGTTATATCTGTGTCAGTCAGCTTTTTGTCACTGTGACAAAATGCTTGGGACAATCAATCAACCTTTGGCACATGGGTTCAGAGATTTTACTTCATAGTTGGCAGGTCCTGTAGCAGCACTCCAAAATAATGAAAGTGTGTTGCAGAAGAAGTTCATTCACCCCGCTCTTCAAGGGCGAGCCCCACAATAGCCTGACTTCCTCCACCTGGCTCCCCCTCCACTACTTCCCAATAGCACCGACTCCTGATGACCAAGCCTTCAACACCTGGGCCTTTGGGGGAACATTTCTCTGCTCTGTGATAAGCACCATCCTCAACACTGAACATATACTGCTTACTTTTCATAGCAATTCTGGAAACCGGGTTCCACTCTTACCACTAATCTACAGAAGAAGAAACAGAAGCACAGGAGGTCAAATAGGTACTCCAGGTTGACCCAAGATTTAAACCCAAGAAATCTGGACTCAGATAAGGCACATATATGGTTTAAAGAGGAGAGATGACCACACTCCCAATGGGCCTTTCCCCTCCTCTGTCTTTCTTCTTCTTTTCCTCAAATCTAGGGTGAGAAAGGGAAGTCCATCCTTTTTTTCTTTGGCTCACTATATTTTTTCTTACAAAAGAAAATTTTCATTGGAGGCATGCTTACAGTTTCAGAGGGTGACCATCATGACTGTTCCAGCACCAGGCAGCAAGCAGCCAGTTATGGTGCTGGAGCAGTAGACAAGAGCTTACATTTTATCTATAGGCAGAAAGAGAGGAGGAGGACAGCCTGGGACTGGTTGGGCTTTTAAAACCTCGAAGCCCACTCCCAGTGACACACCTCCTCCAAAAAGGCCACACCTCCTAATCCTTTCTAAATTGGCTTACTTTCTTTTTTTTTTTTTTTTTTTTTTTTTTTTGGTTTTTACGAGACAGGGTTTCTCTGTATTGTTTTGGAGGCTATCGGTCCAGCCCGGCCTCGAACTCACAGAGATCCGCCTGCCTCTGCCTCCCAAGTGCTGGGATTAAAGGCGTGCGCCACCACCGCCCGGCTCGGCTTACTTTCTTATGTGGAATTCTAGGCTAATAACTCAAAGGGAGAGATAAAGAAATGTGAAAGTCCTCTTTAGCAATAAAACCTACCAAACATATTCTCTCTGACCAGTATGGTAGATGGATCAATTGGTACAGGGTTTTACAATCAAGCCCAATGACCCAAGTTAGATCCCTGATATCCAGTTAAGGAGAGAAGCAATTCCTGCAAGCTGTGGAGCATGTGTGCATGAGTGAGTTCATGTGTGCATGTGTGTGTGTTCACATGTGTGTTCACATGCGTATGCTTATATACTATAAAATAAAAATGTGCTATTTACTATAGAATAAAAAAATAAAACCCTGTCTTGCTAGAACATTTTATTTGGTGGTTCAGAAACAAAATATTAACCATCTCCTTTCCCTTTGCCTTCCTGTTGTGGCAATTCCATTATCTTTTAACTGCATAGATGCATCTGGCTGGATAGAGGGGAAACCAGGAGAAAATACAAAACAGAAAAGCACCTGAATATATTTCCAAATAAATTTCCTCAATAAGGAGTACATTGGCTTTAAGAGGAAACAGCTGTGATTGGTTAGGAACCTGGTCAGGTTGCCAAGGTTGTACTGGATTTGAACTGTATCCTATCTCAGAAGAATCACGTGGAGGTAAACAAGAAGCAGGATTTGGAAAATGTTTTATCTCCTCTGTCATACTGTGACCCTGGATCAGGGGTCATCATACTTTTTCTGTAAGAGGCCAGAGAGAAAATATTTTTTGGCCTTTGTAGATCATATGGTCTTTGTCACAACCACTCAGCTCTGTTGTTATTGTGTAAAAGCAGCCATATACAGTATTTAAGTAAATGAGGGAAGTAACATTCCAGTAAAACTTTATTAACAAAAACAGATGGTCAGAGACTGTGTAGCCCTACAAATTGTAGTCTTTGGAGCCCTGTCCTAGAATTTAAACAGAAACGTCTTTCAAGTCTAATTTTCATGGGTGTGGCAACAGCTAAGTCCCTATGAGCAGACACTATGCTAAATTTCTGGGGGCATTCACATTGTAAAGGAGTGTCCTGGGACAAATGCAAAGCAAGTGCACTTGTCAGGAATGGTAATTGGGACATTTGGCTGTAGGACTGAACCTGCCCCATGTGGAGGCTGCTCAGTCTCTGTGGGAAAGGTTTTATCTTTTGTTAGGGTGATTTTTGTAGTGTGATGTTCAAGAAAGATTTTTAGGGAAACTCTCTTGGGGAAGATTTTTTTTCTTAGAACATACTTGAACTTACCATCAACTCAAAGCAGTTATGGGTGGGAGCCCGCAATATGGCTGTGGAGAGGCAGAATTACAGAAAACACAAAGGTAGCAGTAAGAATATCCCTTTGCCTGCACACTTGTGCACACCTTAGTCCCAACTAGTCTGAGGCTGAGGTGGAGATTACTTTTGAACCCAGAAGGATTTTTTTTATGTTTTGTTGTTTTTTCTTTTCTTCCCTCCTTCCTTCCTTCCTTTCTTTCTTTCTTTCCTCCTCCTCCTCCTCTTCCTCCTTTTTTTATTGATTTTCGAGATAGGGTTTCCTCTATGTAGCCCTGGCTGTCCTGGAACTCAATCTGTAAACCAGGCTGGCCTTGAATTTAGAGATTTACCTACCTCTGTCTCCAAAGTGCTGGATTAAAGGTATGCACCACTACTGCCTGGCTATTATGTTCTTCTTTGCGTGTATGAAAAAATGAAGTTGTCAAAAATAGTGATTCTTAAGATTTGTGCCTCCTTTAACTCTAGTTTCTAATGAGTGTTTATATCAAACCTTGTGGGTAACACTGTAAGTACTCAGCTCCATGTGTAAGTTTAGAGTAGAAAGTTCAGGGTTAGAAATACATGCATGAGCTGGGCATGGTGGTGCATGAATTTATTCCTAGCACAAGGGAGGCAGAGACAGGTGTATTTCTAAATTAGGGGCCAGTCTACAGAGTGAGTTCCAGGACAGTAGGGCTATACAGAGAAACCCTGTCTCAAAAAAAATTCATAAGGAGGAGGAGGAATATAGAATTATAAAAGGGGGAATTGAAATAGGAAAACAATTCATAGCCCTCAATTTCACCAATCAAATTGTCTCTAGTGGAATATTCATATAGTAGAGAAATCTTAGGGGAAATTATCTCTATCTGGTGACTCTGATAGTAGAGACATATGATGAACAAGATGCAAACATGAGAATAAAATCAAACTTCAGGGCATGCTTACAGAGTAATTCCCAAATTCACTGATTCGGAGGACATCTAAGACCAGAATGGATAGCAAAGAAAAGATCTGGTGACCTATGGAGGGAGCTGGTTGTGCAGGGACTATTGTGAGGCCCAGAATGCTCAAAAGATCAAGCAAGAATTGAATTTAGTGACCTTTGTATATCTTGTAACAATTTTCTTTGGTCTTAAAAATAAAAACTTGGAGGCAGCTATCAGGGAGTGAAAGTTGAAGGATCAGAAAAGCAAAGTGGTCAACCACTAGAGTTCTTACCTCTACCAGTGTTCAGACCAAAGGGGTGGTTCTGTCCTCAGGCTGCATCCTCAGACTGTTTCAGACTAACTGCTGCTCAGACTACCCTGAACTCCTGTCTCCTTCTGCCTTATATTCCTCTCTCCTCCCAGCCATATCCCTTTCTGTCCCCATCTCCTTAGTGCTGGGATAAAAGGCATGTCACTCCAAGAGCTGGGGTCACCTTTGTGTGAGTTCTGTTTCTCTTTTAGACTGGATCAGTTTTGAGTAGCCCAGGGTGGCCTTGCACTAACAGAGATCTGTCTGCCTCTGTCTCCCAAGTGCTGGGATTAACAGTGTGTACCACCACTACCTGGCCTCTATGGCTGACTTTACACTTTGATCTCCAGGCAAGCTTTATTTGTTAGATCATAAACAAAATATCACCACAATGTCTAATAAAACTTTCCATAGTGACCAAAGTAACAAAATACCTCCATCTTCATCATTCAGTACAACAACCACTAGCTACATGTAGGTACTAAGTAAATGAAATGTGGTTGGTATGACTGATGATGTGAATTTTAATCTTTATTTCATTAAAAAGAAATAAGCCAGGTATGGTAGTCCACATCTTTAATCACAGCACTCAGGAGGCAGAGGCAGGGAGATGATCACTGTGAGTTCAAGGACAGCAAGGTCTATGTAGTGAGTCCAGGCAAGTCAGGGCTACATAGCAAAACCCTATCTCAATAAATAAGTGAATTAATGGATTTATTAATGGGGATGAAAAGATACCTTAGTGGTTAAGAGCAAATACTGCTCTTTCAGAGGATCCAAGTTCAGTTCCAGTTCAACATCCACAATGGGAGATTCACAACCACCTGTAACTCCAGCTCCAGGAAATCCAATACCTACTCTGACCTCCAAGGGTATCCAAACACACACAGTAGAGACACACACTCACACATACATATAAATTACAAAAGAAAAATAAATTCTCATTTGGACACCTTTATGTGGGTGTGCATGTGCCAACTCAGACCCAGGCATACTAGGCAATTGTTCAGCCCTAAAGAATTATGTTTGTTTATTGTTTATTATTTATTTATTTATTTATTTTGAGATAGGGTTTCACTGGGTAGCCTAGACTGTCCTTGAACTTGCAATGCTCTTGCCTTGGCCTCCTGCATGCTAGAAGTATAGGCATGAGTCGGGCGTTGGTGGCACACTCCTTTAATCCCAGCACTTGGGAGGCAGAGGCAGGCGGATCTCTGAGTTCAAGACCAGCCTGGTCTACTGAGCGAGTTCGAGGACAGTCTCCAAAGCTACAGAGAAACCCTGTCTCGAAAAACAAACAAAGAAACAAACAAAAGTATAGACATGTACCACCACACCTAATTTAAATAGTTTTAATTATGTATTCATTCTTCCACTTTTTGTACTTTTGTTCATTATGTCAATCCGGCTGGACTTGAACTCAAAATGATTCTCCTGCCTTATCCTTCCAGGTACTAGGATTACAGTGTGATCCACCAGGTCTGGTTTAAACTGTTAAATTGAAATAGCAGCAGCTAACACATTACTGGCCGGTGGAGCTGGCTGTCTCTGTCTCTATAGCTCGGAGGTTCATCTGGCTAAAGTCTGATTTGACATTAATAGGAACTCAAACACACAGCTCTCTGGAGTGCCCCATGAGACCCCGGGGTGTTCTTCATTGTGGCAAAATTTCCCTTCTCTCAATTCAGAGCAGGGGATTTTAGCTGTGACTCACTCTTGAGTTGACAGTTAGTGAAGAGCCTTCCTGAGACTTATATGGAATACTCACCTTTCACCTCTGTGACAGAGGTAAAAGTGGCTCACGCTTTAGTTCCAGCACTCTTAGGGGGCAGAGGTAGGCTGATCTCTGTGAGTTCAAGGCCAGCCTAACCTGCATATTGAGTTCTAGAACAATCAGGGCTGTGTAGAGAGACCCCGTCTTTAAAAAAAAAAAGGGAGGGGTGGAGGGTTGGGGTGGTCTGGTGCTCTCCTGGAACTCAGGGGAGAGTAATTTGATCTCAGCAATCACAGGGGGTCTGTGGTTTTCAATGACTGTAATTCAGGTGAACCCTTCATTAACTGGGCTCCTGGGCAGAAGTTAACACAAAGAACCAGATGAAGCTGCTAAAATCTGCTGCAATTGATCCTTGTCTTCTTCTTTTTCTATTTATTCTTCTCTCATACAATACATCCCAACCGCACCCTCCCCTCCCTCCATTCCTCCTGGCCCCACCCCAAACCCCCTCTTCCCCAGATCCATTCCTTCTCTATTTCCCTTCAGAAAAGAGCAGGGCTCCCAGGGATATAAACTGAACACAGCAACAAGAGTAGGCACAAATTCTTGTACCAAGGCACGATGAGGCAACTTTACTGGGGAAGGGCCCCAAGAGCAGGCAAAAGAGTCAGAGACACCCCCACTCTCACTGTTAAGAGTCTTGTAAAAACCTCAAGCTAAACAACTACAACATGCATGCAGATGGTCTAGTGCAGACCAATGCAGGCTCTGTGCCCATTCCGTCACTGTGAGCCCTATGAGACCTGCTTAGTTGATTCTGTAGGCTGTGTTCTACTGTTTTTCTCAACACCTCTGAATGCTCCTCATCTTCCTTTCAAGCCATCCTTTAAGGCGCCTCTTGGGAACTAGCAGAATGTTTTTTTTTTTTTACCACAACAGGGTTTATTTCTCCAAAGGATGTCTATGTGTTAGCCTGGGAATCACAAGTTCTGTGGAGTTTCCAAGTCTTAGATGATATGGATTTATATGAAGAAGAGGGTATAAAAGACACAATTCTGTCATGGCCACTTAGCCAGTTGTAGAGGAGACACTGTCCCGTGATGTCTCCTTATTGACACCTCAGAGAAAGGACAACTTAATGTCGATGTTGCACTATTTTCCAAAAGGCAGAGATGCTCAGGTTTAAGTGTGAGAGGATGAAAGCCAGGAGGTATTGGTTAAGGTGAGACCTTTAAACATGAGTCTATGAGGATGGGGTGAGGATACGGTCCTGGAGTTATGAGCAGAGTATGAAAATCAGAGGTTGGAGACAAAACAAGAAACAAACAAACAAAAACTCCTCAAAGAGTCCTGTCCAAACAATTCACCTTACAATTGGCAAAAGCAGTTGAGTAGTGATGACAGAATTATATATTTACAAGCTTAGTTTCCCAGTTGTCCTTTTAATCATTTGGATGTATTGCCTGTGCATATAAGTAAATATGTGCATAACAATTCATCTTCAAATAGTCAAAATTCACAGAAAAGGACTGTAAGTGCAGAGAACTGTTCAGAATTCTAGTTGTTGAGGATGGGAGACCAGAATTAGCTTGAGATTTCTTTCCTCCAATTCTATTTTCTTCCCTCCAACTTTTACCCCAGCACACACACACACCACACCACACCACACACACACACACACACACACACACACACACACACACACACACTGTGGCATGCAAACGTACAGTTGATACAGATGCTGTGTGGTAACATTTAGCAGGTTGTTGGTAGGAATAACCCACTGTCACCCAAGGAAACAAGTCTGCTTTTACCTCCTGGTCCTTCTGCCTGCTAGTGCACTTGTAGGGTGTGGTGGGAAGCGTGTTCTTTGTCCTACTTTGGATGGAACCTAAGGCTTTGCATGTGTTGGACACATCCCTAGTTCCTCCTGCTGGTCTAACAGACTATTTTTTAGAGCAGAAAGTTCAAGCAGGTTTCATATACTCCTTCTGGTCTGCTATGTTTCTCTACTGCCATGCCCTTCACAGCTTTGTCGTGGAAACATAACTTGGGTTGATGACAAATGAAGAAAGGACACACAGACATGTACTGAAAAGCTGGGAAGGGGTGGGCTATGCTTGCTCTGATGGAATACACTGACCACCCCACAGTGGGAAACTCATCTCTTTTACTATGTATAGCACAGGAAGAAGGGTTCCTAGCTCCAGAGGGAGGTCTCTATGTGGGGTGTGGGGAACAGCCTCAGGCTGCAGTCATCCCAGGAGGGGAAGCTTCCAGTTGCTAGTTTTTGTACTCTCTGGTCAAGCTTTAATAAACATTTGTACTTGGACCAGAGGAAGGCTTTGCCATGTCTCTGAGCCTTACCAGGGGAAAGCTTCACCATTCCATTCCCATGGGTCTGAGGGGTTGGGGTACTTGACATGGCAGTACCCATGGCAACAATAGTATTCACTCAGGCTTTCCTTTGCTTACCACACTCTACTATTAGCATCCGGCACCAGAAAGGCTTTTTTTTTTTTTTTAAACTAGTTATTGCCACCTCAAGTCCATAGCAGACATTCAGGTTCATTTTTGGTATTGCACATGCTGGGAGGGCTTTGTTTGGGTTTGAGTTTTGATGCTAGAGATTTGAGCCCAGGGCTTTATATACATAAGCACATGCTTACTCCCCAGCCTCCTTCCAGGGGGTTCTTATTAAATGTGTGTTGCAGGACTGAGAGTTGTTATTAATTAATAATAAACATTAACTAAAGTTTAATAAAAATTAAAAATACATTAAATCAGATGAAGAATTAAAAAAGCATAGAATGAAGAGAGCACAACACAAGGGACTGTTAGCATTCATATGAAGGTAATCCAGATCAGCCAAACTGTTTAAGAGACTCCTTTGCATCAGCCCAGGCCTCAGGTCTAGATAACTCTGCCCAGGTAACCATGGAGACCCTGTAAAGACACTAAACTATGAGAGTTAGTGCCCTGTGGAGAGGAACTGAAGCTGCTTTGGGGTTCTCCCAGGAAGTCATGGGAGACGGATAAAACACATGGGTGTTCATGGACCCCCGAAGGTTCCACAGTTTACAGCAGGCTCAGACCTGGACCACTTGTCAAGGAAGCAAATGTGAGAAGGGTGGGCTGCCAAGGGAGAACTTTCCAGAAGTTCATCCAAGCTCTGCTGCACTGTCAACTGCAGAATATACACACTGCGAAGAGTCGGCAGAGTCCTTGTCCCCACACTTGCCTTTGGACACGTTTATAAAGGGCAGCTGCGGGAAGTAAAGGGGCAAAGCGTTTGTTTAGTTTGTGAACGGCTCTAGGACAAAGGTTTTGTGCCATGTGCTCTTGGTTGCTCCTCTGACAACCAGTTCCTCCCCCACCTACACCGCAGGTCTTAAATTTAGAGTCTTCACGGTGGCACTGATGTCACTGGGGCACATGGAACAGTAAGAGCTTACGGGAAGCCCCATGAGAATAGGGCTTTGATTTTGGAAGCTCCCCTACTAGTTAGCCTCAAATAAAGAGCACAAGTAACTACCTATGGGCTTTGGAAGAGCAATGCTCTCTGCATATCACAGTAAAAAGCTTCCAGACAGAAACAGAAGCCCAAAAGATTCATATTAGCAAAACTCCTGGTAATGCAGACCTAAGTGACCAGGGTATGAAACTGGCACATAGTTTCCTGAGCATGGCCACACAGCCACTGATTGTTACGTGATCCTCCATGAGTCATTTCCTATCTGGTACCTTGGTTTTTCTCATCTGCAAAATAGGGAGGAAATTTTTGTAAATGTACATGTATTCACTTTTTTTCTGATCAGAAAAGTAATATATGATCATTATAAAAAACATAGAATATAGGCAGCTGATGGTGGCCCGAACTTTAATCCCAGCACTCAGGAGGCAAAGGCAGGTGGATCTCTGTGAGTTTTGAGGACAGCCTGATCTACAGAGGGAGTTCCAGGACAGCCAGGGCTACACAAGCAAACAAAAACAAAGCAAAACAAAGAAAAAACAACATAGAATATATAGAAGAATAGGGAGGAAATGCTAGGCATGCCTACAATCCCAGGCCCTTGAATACTGAGGCAAGAGGGTTAGAGGTTCAAGGTTATCTTTGGTAACACAGAGAATTCTAAGCCAGCCTGAGCTACAAAGATTAAATTGAGAGAGAGAGAGAGAGAGAGAGAGAGAGAGAGAGAGAGAGAGAGAATCAGAAAATGAAAACCACCTTAAAAGCCGCCTACATTCAAGCACAGTTTGTATTCTCGTTTATTGCTTTGAACCATTTCCCATGTGTGGTGTGTACCAGCATGCTGATAAGCATCATCTTCAGGTGTCAGAGTAGAATGAAAATGTAGATCCCTTTTTTAAAGGTCAAGAGAGGGCAGTAGACACACCTTCAGTCATGTGAGAGCCCCATACACACAGCGATGTGCTCGTGAGGCTGTATCTTCATATCTGCTACTCAAAACTGTACACATACTTGGTGAATTATTTGTCTCTTAACTCCATGCCACTCTTCCTCAACTCCTCTGTCTTATAGTCACAAATGGAGGCCAAAACTGAAGAAATCTAACTGAGTTCACATCAGGAGTAGTCGGCAGTGATGTCACACCTTTTTTCGAAGTCACTCACACATTGTTCTTGTGACTGCAAGTTGATACTTTTTGTTTTAGTTTTTCAAAAGTTTCTATTTGTAGCCTTTGACTGTCCTGGAACACACATGGAGACCAGGTTGGTCTCAAACTCACAGAGATCCATCTGCCTCTGCCTCCTGAGTACTGGGATTAAAGATGTGCTCCACCACTGCTTGGTCATATTTTTTATAGTATAACGTATTCCTCAGCACCTGCATCTTGGATTTGGTTTTTCTGTGACGTGGCCTCAACTCCATATGCTGCAGAGAATGACCTTGATGCTAACAGTAAGGTATGAACTACCATTCCCAGCTTCTTTTTTTTTTTTTTTTTTTTTTTTTTGGTTTTATGAGACAAGGTTTCTCTGTATTGTTTTGGAGGCTGTCGGTCCAGCCTGGCCTCGAACTCACAGAGATCCACCTGCCTCTGCCTCCCGAGTGCTGGGATTAAAGGTGTGCGCCACCACTGCCTGGCCCATTCCCAGCTTCTTATTGGCTTATACAAGTCAGTAAGAAATTTCAAATTATCTATATGTCACTAAATACATGAGGAAAACGGTGGCTATGTATAAGACAGGGTGGTCATGAGATGAAAATGAACCGAGAATAATTCCCTTGAAAGATTATATTAAGTACAACATTGTACCACCACCTCCTAGCTTCTGGCTGCTGGGATTAAAGGTGTGTGCCTGGCTTCTAAGACTTGTGGCTGACTTTGCTTTCTGAATCCTCAGGCAAGCTTTAATAAATCACAAATAATATATCACTACAGATTTTCAGTAAGATTTTGGATTGTTAGTATACCATTGTATAAGCCTATTGTAGAATATGTGGTATTTTTAAAGTTTTTTTTATGCCTACATATGTGTCTGTACTGTGTGCATGCCTAGTGTCCTCAGAGACCGAAAGAAGGCAATGGATCCCCTGGAACTGGAATTAAAGATGACTGTGAGCTGCCAGGTGGGTGCTGGGAGCTGAAGCCAGGTTCTCTGGAGGAGCAGCAAAAGCATTTTTCTTCTGAGTTATCTCTCCAGTGCCTTCTGTTGATGTTTTAAGAAAACATTGAGTCTACTCAACCCCATAATTATTTTGTTCTTTTGTTTTACATTCATTTATTTATAGTGGTTTTGTGTGTGTGGTGTTATGGCCCCCACCAGAAAACCATTCCATAAGAGTTGTACAAGGTGCCATGGAGATGGAGCATGTGGAAAGGTTGGAGGACAATTTTTGGTAGTTGCTGCTTTATGTTCCTTCACTGTGTAGGACCTGGGAATTGAATTTGGGTAGACAGGCTTGGCAGCAAATGTTTTATTCGCTGTCCCATACTGCCCTATTTTTTTCACTTAGGATGCCTTTTAGACTATCAATTCATGGTACCAGTACCACTGACTCTCAGTCTTGGTTTGTTAGAGGGGGTCTACAAGCTGAATTTCCTAAGGGAATTTTCCTTTAAGGGGACATGGAGCTGATCGGAAACAGTCGTATCACTCACTGGTTAAAAGAAGGCCTCCACGAGTGAGGAGTCCTCTTGTCTCAACAGGTGCACCATGGAACACTTGCCCACACAGGCATCACAGATATAACAATAGTAAAAAGCTTAAATTAAATTAAAATATACAGGAAAATGAGAGCCCGCATGCATACCTGGAGGAAGTATTAAGCTAGAAGATCCATTTTGAAGAGTCATTGACAGTGTCTAGTGTTGGGGAAGTCCTGTGTCCATGTCAATAAAACACTCTTGGCCAATAGGTAGCAAGATAGGTGGGACTAGGAGTCCAGGAGGACTCTGGGTAGGGGAAACACAGGGAGTCACGATGTAGCCCGCCAGAGAAATAAGATGTCTGGAACTTTGCTCGGGTAAGAGAAATGCTTAGATTAACAATTATGGGGTAAATACTTAAGTCAGAGCTAGCCAGTAAGAAACAAGCAAGGCCAACAGCTTCATAATTAATATAGCCTTCTGTGTGTTATTTGGGACTAATGCGGCTCTGGAATCAGGGTGGCGGGAAGGCTTCTCTCAAGGAAAAGGCTTCCCTTTACAGTCTAGAAAAGCTAAAAATATCTCATAGTTTAAATCTTGCAACCTCCTTCTAGGTGACATTCCCAGTGTTGTTTCAACAGACATACTTCTGAACTATATAGAGCATGGGAACATCTCTGAATGATTCTTTTTGAGGATGGTGCCTGTTTGGTACCACTTTAGAGATATGGTAGAAAGGTTTACTTGTTGTGGGATAATCTTTCTGTGTACCATGAAGATGTATCTCATTTACTTCGTCTGCCTAAGGCATCTCCTGATTGGTTTAATAAAGAGCTGAATGGCCAATAGCCAGGCAGGAGAGAATAGGTGGGACTTCTGGGGAGAGAGAGGAACTTGGGGGAAGAATCAGGGGGTGGAGATCTGCCAGGGAGATGTGGAGGAAGTCAGATGTACAGCGTGGAGGAGAGTTAATGAGCCACATGGCAGAATGTAGATTAATATAAATGGGTTAATTTAAATTATAAGGGCTATTTGGGAACAAACCTAAGCTAAGGCCAAGCATTCATACTTCACAATAAGTCTCCCTGTCATTATTTGGGAGCAGGAAGTATAAAGAAAGTCTAGTTACATTTACTTACTACATACAGTGGTCCTATTGCAACATTAAGGTATGCCTTATTAAACCCAAATGAGGAAGACCACAAGGGACACTCGCAAACATATTTAACTACACGTTAATAACTGAATATGATAGGTTCACCCGGGGAGGGCAGAGCCAATAAGCACAACTAAAAGAAAAAGAAGTACAGACAGCTTTGTTACTTATAACAAGAAAGCATGGGGACAATCTTCAGAGCAGCACCCTCCTGAGCAAACAGGACAAAGGACTTGGGTAAGGAGAGGACTGGCTTGTTATATTTCCCAAACTGGCATCACACATGTCATCCTCCTGCCTCAGCCTCCCAAATGATGGAATTTCATAAGTGCACAACCATGTCCATACATCCTTATTTTCAGTTTTCAAGGCTAAAGATTCTATAACCATTAATATTTGTTCAGCTTGAACAGAGAACACACCAATGTTATACTATTTATTTTTCATTAATTTTTCAATGCTCTTTAGTCTTTTTATTAATTAATTAATTTATTTTTGGTTTTTCCAGACAGGGTTTCTCTGTGGCTTTGGAGGCTGTCCTGGAACTTGCTCTGTTGACCAGGCTGGTTTTGAACTCACAGAGATTTGCCTGCCTCTGCCTTCCAGGTGCTGGGATTAAAGGCGTATGCCACCACTGCCCGGCTGTAGTCTTTTTAAAATTAAAAACCTTATGTGGCAAAGTTTCACAACAATTACCCAAGGAGCAAAGACCATGTGGAAAGCACATGTGCTCTGAGAAAGTACTCCAGATTCGTTTACTAAGTTTTGTTATTTCTTCCTTAATTTAAAAAGAAATTTCTTCCTGGCAGTAGTGACACACGCCTTTAATCCCAGCACTAGGGAGGCAGAGGCAGGCAGATTTCTATTAGATCAAGGAGTCTTATCTTGATCACATGGCCTTCTCAGATCATTCCCATTGACCTCCTTTCATTTCTGCTACAGCAAGAAGACCTCATTTGAAAGGGAGACCTATTTATCAATCTTTGACAGCAGCAGCTTGCCATCAGCAGCTGAGCAGGTAACTAAGAGAGCTCCGGATCTCACCAGCTCACATCCAACCAGTTCTCCCTGCAGACGGATATTTGGGGCTATTTCTTATTTCCAAAGCAGATGCTTCCATCACTGCCGTGTCCTTTTTTTCCATGCAGTGCATCTGAGGAGAAACAGGTTGATTCCAAGGCTCATGGAACACCTCATCTGCACACTAAAACAAGGAGGAATGAGGTGGCTCACAGCCTGTCCGGCCTGTGTGAAGCCCTGGGTTCTACTCCCAGTATCGGAACCCTAAACCATCACCACGACGACCACCAGAAAACATGCCGAAGAATCACTTTGGTCCTGAAAAATAGCTTGCTCTAAGAAACAGATCGCCTTTATTCCATTGCTAGGGAAGCTGTTGTCTTTTTATGGATTGACTTCCTTTCTGGATAAGGTGACATTTCTTTTTCTTTTTTTTTCCTTTTTTCTTTTTTTTTTTTTTGTTTTTGTTTTTTAAGACAGGGTTTCTCTATATTGTTTTGGAGGCTGTCCTGAAACTTGCTCTGTAGACCAGGCTGGCCTCGAACTCACAGAGATTCAAGGTGACATTTCTTACGAATCTTATTTCCTATCAATATTTCCTTTTCCTTGTTTGTTGTTTGTTTGAGACAAGATCTCATGTAGCTCAGGATAGCTTGAAACTCTCTGTGTAGTTGAGGATGACTTTGAACTCCTGATCTTTCTGCCTCCACTTAACAAATGATGAGATTATAGGCATGGATCATTTTAGGCTGACTTCAGAAATCTGCTCTTAAAAAATTAGCAATGACTATTCCTACTATTAAATCCTCAAAGTAATAAAATAAAAAGTTACAAATTAACCAAAGGACCTAAGAACCGAATGAGGAGATAGTATATCATACATCAGCAAACGTGACCAAAGCCTGGCAGTCAAGGAAACCCATTCCTCAGGCAAGCTACAGTGAACCACACCGGAAGGAATCTCAGTTTTCAGGATGGGCCTAGGGTGACATGGGGACAGAATTGATTCAGATATGGATTTTTTGTTCTGTTTTTATTTTAGTAAATTCAAGTAGCTTGTATTTATAAAACAAAATAATTAAAATAAAGGAGTAGAAATCATGCCAATGTGATTGATATATATCAATATATATATTTATTGATATATATCAATATATATGTGATTGATATATATCAATATATATGTGATTGATATATATCAATATATATGTGATTGATATATATATATATATATATAACATCACACAACAGGGCACGGGAGGAGGGGAGGGAAAGGGAGAGGGACCTGGAACTGATTTGTGAACTAACCATGTTTCTAATCTAAATTTAAACTCAAAAATAAAAAAATTAATAAAATAAAAAAATCACTCACACACACACACACACACACACACACACACACACACACACACACACAGGTTCTGTTCCCTAAACTAGTTCTCTGAGAAACATGATATTAAGAGCCTAAGCCAGGCATAGTAGTTCATGCTGTAATCCCAGCACTGGGGAGGCAGAGGCCAGAGAATTGCTGAAAGTTTAAGGTCAGCCTGGTCTGCACAGTGAATTCTGGGTCAGCCACAGCTACTGTGTAAGACTCTGTCTTAAAAAACTAAAAGGTTGAAGATTGGAAAAAAATTCCTCAATAGTTATACTTAGTGACAAAATATTCTCTCTCTCTCTCTCTCTCTCTCTCTCTCTCTCTCTCTCTCTCTCTCTCTGTCAGGAAGTCTAATGAAAATTATTTAGTAAATATTGAGAAGTCCTAAAAAAAAAAAGGAAGCTGTTTGAATTTTTATAATTCGGTCAGTATTTGTTCATGAATTTATTTGTGCACAGAACACTTTCTTGCCCATCTCTATTGATCTTTCCCAGGTCAGCATTCTGCTACAGCAAGATCTTGTCCTGTGAGCCAGGAGTCAAGGACTCTTGTACAGCACTGCTAAGTGTTGCTGAGCATCCAGGTCTGTCCGCAAGGGTCCTGATTCCCACCTTAAAATGTGGTAATAACAACCATCGACACTTAGGAGGGATGCTGGATGAAGCACACAAGGGCTCTGTACACCTTGGAAACCAGTTCTATAGAGACAGTGCCATTATCTCAGGAACACAAGCACGGTAAGCAGTAATGCCATCATTAGATACTGCAAGCCTAGGGGAGCAGATGTGCCACACCAGCGCTCAGTCCCCAGAGGGATTTATATTCATTTTCAGTCCTTCAGTAAACAAACCATTTCATGCTAGTGCATGTTCTAAACAGATGCAAAGGAAAGAAGGGAAATGAAAAGGAATAGAGAGCCAGAAGATGGCTCGCGGGGTAGGAGGGCTCTCTGCACAAGCCTGGAGTTCAGTCCTCAGAACACACGGTAGAAGGAGAAAACCAAGTGCCCAGCGCTGTCCTCTGACCTGAGCTGTCCTCTGACCTGAGCTGTCCTCTGACCTCTGCATGTGCTTCATGGTGTGCGTGCATGCCCTGCTCTTTTTTTTTTTTTTTTTTTTTTTTTTGAGACAGGGTTTCCCTGTGTAGCTTTGGAGACTGTCCTGGAACCAGGTTTTGTAGACCAGGCTGGTCTTGAACTCACAGAAACCCACCTGCCTCTGCCTCCCGAGTGCTGGGATTAAAGGTGTGCGCCACCACCGCCTGGCTAAAAGTGGCTATCCTGTTCTTCTGTTTTGTTTTTTCTTGTAGACCAAGCTGGCCTTGAACCATGCACCTACTCTTATACACACTATCATCATCCGTCATCATAATAACGAAATAAAAAATTTTAAGAAAGAGAAACAGACTGTAAAAAATACAGGGGTGTAATATCTTGTTGTTCTGTTTTGTGTGGTTGGTTTTGAAGACTGTTTGTGTGTGTGTGTGTGTGTGTGTGTGTGTGTGTGTGTGTAGTCCTGGATATACTGGAACTTGCTCTTAGACCAGGCTGGCTTTGAACTCAAAGATCTGTCTCTCAAGTGCTGGGATTAAAGGCGTGCACCACCACCCCACTGGTTGATCTTAACTGTAGATTCTATTGAATTTAAAATTATCATGGAGCTGAGTGCACTAGTGAGACAGAGGCAGGCAGATCTCTGTGAGTTTAAGGTCAATCTGGTCTACAGAGTGACTTCCAGGGCAGGCTCCAAAGTTACACAGAGAAACCTTGTCTCGAAAAACCAAAATAAACAAGTAAATAAATAAATAGAACTATCATGCAAACAAAATTCTGAGTGTATGAGGTGATTTCTAGATTGGGTTAATTGGGGTGAGAAAGTTGTCCATAACTGTGCATATCACTGTCCCTTAGGCAAAGGTACCAGACAAGAGAGAGAGAGAGAGAGAGAGAGAGAGAGAGAGAGAGATAAAGGAAGAAGGGAGGGAAGAAGGGAGGGAGGGAGGGAGAGAGGGGGGCAGGGGGTAGGGGGACAGAGGAGCAGGGAGGCAGGAAGGGAGGAAGGCAGGGAGGGAGGGAAAGAGGCTGAGAAATGCCATCTCCTTGGCAAAGCATAGCCATTGCAAACATGAGCTCAGAGTAGCTGTGCTTCTGGACCTGTTCAACTGGCCCTGTTGACAATCAGTCATCAAAGGAAGAGCAACACTGCAAACAGGAAGCAATGTCCAGCCCCAACTGTCAAGCTTAGCTTTCAGCTTTGCAGAGAAGGGGAGGGTCTTAGTTCACACTTGGTTGCAGAAGAAACCCACTCAAGTGGTTCAAGAAGAAGGATTTGGTGGATACAGAGCCCCCAAAGAGGTGGGACCAGGATACAGAGCCCCCAAAGAGGTGGGGCCAGGTGTCTGAACCCAAGACGGTGCTTACTTTGGGGTTTTGCCAACTCTGCTTCTCTCAGCCTTTCTAGTCCTGACCATTTAAGCTTCAGATTTAGATCAATTCTAACCCCATACACAGCATGAGAATGTCACATTGGTCTACAGAGTTGGCAGGCAAGGTCATCATAGGCAATTTGCAACTCTGTCTGAAATCCTGAGAGTGTCTCCACATTCACTGGCTCCTATGAGTTCCATTAGGCAAGAGCTGGGTCAGTTTCCTTGATCTTGTGGTAACTGTGGTCCCAGCTTTCTGTTCTGTAGGTTGTGCTTGCTTCTTTTAGGGATCAAACCCAGGGCTTTATGTATGCTAGGTAAACATTCTACCACTGAACTACATCTTGATTCCAGATTTGCCTTTGCCCCTAACTAGCTGATCACTTAGCTGTGGACTCTTTTTTCTTAAAGATTTATTTTATTTTTAGTTATGTGTATGTTTGTGTAGGGGTGGGTATATGCACACAAATGCAGGTGCTGGAAGAGGCCAGAACCCCCTGGAACTAAAGTAACAGGGATTTTGTTTTTGCCACCTGACTTGGGTGCTGGGAACCAAACTAGGTCCACAACAGTGTTGTGAACTGGTGTGCTATCTGTCTAGCCCCTAGGTGGAATATTTATAATAATAAGGCAGAAACTTCTATGACCCTCCTATCAACAATTTTATATCTAGAAGAGAAAGGGGGTCTTGGAACAAAAGGGGGTTTAGAGTCATGTGATGATGATGGGTGTCTGTTCTCTCAGAGGAAGAGAATCTTACAGGGAAGTTTCAGGCCTGGATTTGTAGAATGGGAAATGGTCAGGGGTGGGCCCACAGGGAGGGGCTAAGAATTTCATCCTTGGAGTATAAAGAAAGCATGCAGAGATACAGTCACCTGGATCCAAATGTAATCTGGATAAAGTATCTCCCTTTTCTAGGCCTCAGTTGCCTCCAGCTCTGTTTCCAGAAATTGAAAATGTAGTATGGGGGAGGGAGGGAGTGGGGTGAAAGAACCAATGTAGTTTTTCTAACTGAAGCAGAGCCCGAGTTTAAGCAGAAGAGAAAATGAAGGTGTGTTAGAAGGAGAGGAAATTCAGGGAAAACTGGCGAGACATCTTGAAACCTGTGCTAAGGAATTTCCCTGCCTCAGAACAGGATTTATCATTAAAATCCCTTTGGTTTTTACCTCTAAAAAATCCAAGATTGCAGCCCTTTCTTCCTCTTTGTAAATTTTGGCTCGCCCATAAGGTATGACCACTACTCAGGGGGAACGCAGTTAAGACTAGAAGAGAGTGTTCCATTTACTTGCACTCACAGCAGGTCTTCAAGGTGACCCCAGCAAAGTTCAAATACAGGAAAACTGTGTCCTTCATGTAGCCAAAGAAGACAAACTATAACCCTATAGAGGAACTGTATTAATAGGTTTTCCATAGCTGTAATGAAATGCCTGAGGTTGAAACACTTTTTAAAGAAAATATTTATATAGACCAGCATTTTGGAGGTTAAAGGGCATAGCACCACCATGACAGGGAGACAGAGATCCCCTCTTAATACCATAGAAAGACTGGAGTCCCATAATGGCATCATTCCAACCAACTTCAGGTCTGAATTCTTAAAGTTCCCGCACTTCAGTGAGGACTGAAGAGCTGACACATAGACTTGGAGGTGGGGTACATTAAAACCATATCCAAGCTACAGCAGGAACCTAAGCAGGCAGTTTCTCAATAAAAAGACCTTCCAGTGTGAACATGGGGGTGTTCCAGCTTCCGAATACAACTCATTGGGTTGTCTTTGATTTTAACAACTGTGTTAAAAGATCAACGGTCAGCAAATTGAGAGCTTCCTTTCCCGGGGGCATTTGGGATAGCTGGTTGGCAATAGCCTGTACTCACCGTCTTTTCAGACAAAGGGATTCTAAATTTCTTAGGCTAAAAGAACAGAAGATGGTGTCCTGTGGAGGGAGACACAGAAGGAATCAAGCAGGTGAGTCCAGGGGACTTGCCTTCCCCACCCCCATCCCCTGAGACAGGGTTTCTCTGTAGCCTCAAACTCATAGAGATCCACTTGGCCTCTGTCTCCCAAGTACTGGGATCAAAGGCATGCGACACCACAGCCTGGCCAGGGGACTTGCTTTTTTACTGTATGTCATGTTGAAGGAACCTAGCGAATATTCTCCTCTTTGAAGGGCTTTGGTGTGTGTTTCTCTCCCTAGAGCAACACTGGAATCAGGTTATTAGCCCTTTCTTATAAAGAGAAAGACACTATAATGGAAATTATAATAGCTGACTATGTGTGGTAGCTTTTGCCTGTAATCACAGCATTTGACAGTCTGAGGTAGAAAAATCAGGAATTCAAGACTATTGTAGGCTAAATAGTGAATTCAAAGTCAGGTTGGGCTACATGAGATCTTGTCTCATAAAAGGGTCGGGGTAGTGGCAACTGGAGAGGTGGCTCAGTGATTAAGAGCACTTACTGCTCTTGCAGAGGTCCTGAGTTCATTCCCAGTACTTTCATCTGGTAGCTCAAAACAACCTGTAACTCCAGCTCCCGCTCTGATGAGATGGGATGCTGGATTCTGTGGGCACCTGCGCATACACACACACACACACACACACACACACACACACACACACACACACACACTAAAATAAAAATAATGGGGCTGAAGTGGTAGTGAACACCTTTAATCCCAGCATTCAGAAGGCAGAGACAGGCAGATGTTTAGTTCAAGTGTAGCCTGTTCTACAGAGAGAATTTCAGACTAGGCAGGGTGACATAGTGAGACCATGTCTCAAATAAATAAATAAATAAAATGATTTTAAAATCAAGATAAAATCATGTCCTCCTTAGCTTTAACTGTCAATGGGAGACAGTGCAGTCAACAGAGAAGAGAATCTCAATCAAGGTGTTACCCAGATTGTATTGGCCTGTAGGCATGTCTGTGAGGAATCAGCTTCACTGTTAATTGATGTAGCAGGGCCCAGCCCACTGTGGGTAGCACCAGTCTCTGAGCAGTTGGTCCTAGGCTGTACAAGAAGTGAGTGAGCCAGAAGAGTCCCTTTCCATAGAGGTTTCTGCTTTAAGCTGCTGCTTGAGTTCCTATCCTGATTTCCCACAATAATGGACAATTGTGATGGCTAAAGTTATGTTCCAAGTTTAAATTACTGTGCTTAAGAGATCTATAAAACAAAAATGCCTCTAACATGTAAGCTCCACTTGCCCAAGGACAGATAACTTCCTGGAATGGTGGGGACTGTTCTCAAAAGATAACAAGCTTGGTTGCCTCAACAGCAAAGGCTATGTTTGATCACACATAGGTGGGAGGTACGTAGACAGGAAGTACTTCAGGATGTTGGCTTTCCCCCAACAGGACGAAGGAAGGAAGTATAGAGCTTTGTGGGTTTTGCCTTTATAAACCTCTGACTGTGGACTACAAGCCATGGACTGGGCCTGCCCAGTGTCCGTGGTCCTGGCCGGTAGTTAATAAAACTTGTTTCAAATTTGGCTCAAAAATCGTGATAGTGGTTAACTCTTGCCTGGTGGGATTAACAGCAAGTTCTCCAACTGTTAGGTTTCAAACTTGGGACAAATGGCTGAGGTACCTATTTAACATATCAAAGTGGACACTGGCCACAAGGTTTTCCCTGAACCCCTCAGCCCCTACCTGTTACAGGGCCCTCATATGAGGCTGCCCTATGGCCCCCTACCCTGAACTCTGC
This sequence comes from Mesocricetus auratus, assembly GCF_017639785.1. NCBI lineage: Eukaryota > Metazoa > Chordata > Mammalia > Rodentia > Cricetidae > Mesocricetus > Mesocricetus auratus. The sequence continues at coordinate 180,165,246 of NW_024429266.1, read as the reverse complement.
AGCCTAGGAGATGGGCTACCCTTCCCTATATAATACAGCCATTTTGGTTACCTACCTTTTTGTACCTTTGGCCTTCTGACTGCTGCACCTGGTTCCCTTCTCTCCCCTCTCCCTTCCCCTCCTATCTCCCCACTTGGCTCAGCTCAGTCTGGTCATGTCCACTCTGGACTCTCCCAGATGCCTCTGCCTTTGGTGACACTCTCCATTGTATCTACAGAAAACTTTCTCCACCACACCTGGGAGCCATGTTCTTTCCTTTCCTTTTTCTTTTTTTCCACTCACCAACCTACAGCCTATAGTGGGGGTGGATTTCAAAACACCACATGGAGCAGTTTGAATCTGTCCTGTAATGTTTTCAATAAACCCGGGAGCAACAAAAAACAAAAACAAAGGAAAGAAAGATCGCCAACACTGAGGGACTTTTACATGCTAGGCACTTTGCTGGCCACTGTTTCTATGAAGCTCAACATTCTTACATATGAGGAAACTGGAGGGTTAGAGGGTTTAAGTAACTTTAAGTTTCCTCATTATAGAAGGTGGAAGTGGGATTCTTCTGACTGTCAAGCCCTGGCTCTTTCCACAGCAAGAACAACCAGCCATGCCTTCTGCAGGTCATTAACCACAAGAGGACCAGATGACTGGGATAACTTAGAGAAATGTTCTCAACCTTGACCTACAACAAAATCCAGAATGTGCAGCCCCCACACCCCACCCCAACCCCCGAGTTTCTTACCCTGCATGTCTACAGTGGGAACAGTGATTTGCATTCTCTCTCTTCCCTTTCGTCTCTGACAGGGGGCTGGGTTTCATGGCATTGCCAAGGCTGGTTTTAGACTTGAGGTACCACACCAGCTGGGAGTTGCCTCCCCATCCCCTTTCCATTGTTTTACGACAGGCTTTCTCTGTGTAGCTCTGGCTGTCTTGGACCAGGCTGGCCTTAAACTCAGAGATCCACCTGCCTCTGCCTCCTGAGTGCTGGGATTAAAGGCATGTGCCAACATTGTCCAGCTGGGAGTTGGCATTTTTGGCAGAGATTCTGATGCTGTTGGTACCAGACCTCGAGACCAGCTGGCTTACAGTTAATATAGCTCTACCAAAGGAAAAGCATGTTCCAATTCACTTTCTAGTGATGGTGGATTGGAGAAGGTGGCAGAGATGCTTTTGTGTATGAGGGCTAATACATTCCAAAGTGCCTTTAGAATAGTATCGTTGGCTCTGGGGCTCAAAAAACTGTGGCTGGTTGTTTGTTTTTGTTTGGTTGTTTGGTTGGTTTTTCAAGACAGGGTTTCTCTGTGGCTTTGGAGGCTGTCCTGGAACTAGCTCTTGTAGACCAGGCTGGTCTCGAACTCACAGAGATCTGCCTGCCTCTGCCTTCCAGGTGCTGGGATTAAAGAGGGTGTGCCACCAACATCTGGCTTGGTTTTGTTTTGTTTTGGAGGTTTTTGTTGTGTTTGTTGTTATTATTTTAATTATTGATTTGTATGGGTAGGGGGCTATGAAAGTTGAGGGCAATTTGTGGGAATTGGTTCTCTCCTTCCACCATGTGGGTCCTGGAGATAGAATTCAGGTTTGGCAGCAAATGCCTTTACAGAGCCATTCCAGCAGCCTGAAGCATGTTTTCTTTTTTTTTTTTTTCAATTTTTTTTTATTTTAAATAGCTTGTTTTACATGTCAATCCCAGTTCCCTCTCCCTCCCCTCCTCCCCCACTCCCCTTTCCCCCCACTCTCCCACCCTATTGCCAAATCCTTCCACATAGGGGATATCAGAGTCTGTCATTTTACTCTGGGTAGGGTCCAGGCACATCTAAGTGTCCAGGCTGAGAGAGCATCCTTCTTTGTGTTATAGGCACACGAAGACTGTTTGTATATCAGGGATAGACACTGATCCACAGCTCAGGGCCCCATAGGTTGCCCAGGCCTTCTCACTGACACTCACATTTGGGGGGGTCCAGATCAGTCCCATACTGGCCTCTTCACTGTCAGTCTGGGATCCAAGAGCTCTCCCCTGTTCAGATCAGCTGTCTCTGCTGGTTTTGCCAGCCCATTCTTTGCCAATTTGCTCATCACTCCTCTCTCTCTGTCACTGGGTTCCTTGGGTTCAGTTCAGTGATTAATTGTGTGTTTGCCTCTGCTTCCATCAGTCACAGGATGAAGGCTCCCGGATGGTTATAGACATCAAGTTCATTATCAGGGATGGGCATTCGAGGTGGTCTCTCCACTATTGCTTAGCTTGCCAATTGGTGTTATCCCTTTAGATCACTCGAGGTCGCTCTGGTGCCTGATCTGTATTCGATCCTATGATTCCCTCTTCCCCCTATTCTACCCCCACCCCCTCAATTTCCTTTTCCCCCATGACCAACTCTCTTCCTTTTCACCCCCTCTCTTCTTCCCAGGTCCCACTCCCCCCCACTCCTCGCCGTGTTCCCCATCCATTCAGGGGATCTTGTCTCCATCCTCTTCTCTTGGGTACTATGCATATATGCATATCTTTTAGGTTCTTTCCTGTTTCCCAGACTCTCTATCAGTGGAAGTGCAAACTGGCACTATCCTGATCCATGTCTAAAATCCATGTTTTCTTAACATCTGGTCCCACAGCAAGATTTTTGCCTTCACAGTATTTAACAAAGATGGTCATAATCAACCTTCATCATCCATAGCTCGATATTTACAGACTGACTACTCCCTAAAATCTAGCCGTGACTGCCAAGTCAATCCCCCCAGTGCTTTTGCAGGCAGTCAGCGACAGTCACAGAGACACGAGAAAACTGAGTCATCAGGACACAGTGGTGTACACTGCGCCAGACAAAGCAAGACTATTTTGCTCCTACTGGAGACAAGTGACCCTTTATTTGTAATATACTTTGTCCTTTCTTTCTTTTGTATTTTTGGTTGATGATTATGACTCTGTGTGTGTGTGTGTGTGTGTGTGTGTGTGTGTGTGTGTGTGTGTGTGTGTGTGTGTGTGTGTGTGGTATTTTTGTTTGTTTGTTTCTATTGAGAATTGAACATTGAACCCAGGGCCTCATTTATAGTAAACATCTATGCTTCTACCCCTGAGCTAAGCCCAGCCCTCTTACATTTTTTAAATGGTGCCCAAGGATGGGGGTGTGGATTAATGTAGCTTGTGGGAGTGTTACTGTCCTGGAAGGAGTGCATATATTTTAAGGAGGCCTGTGACTCTCCCTTTGGCTATCAGATTATTGAGACAATTGGTCTCAAGAAATTGGAATTTCCCCCAGGAGTTTCATGCTGAGGGAAGAGAAAGGCTGGAACCCTAGTGCCAGCCAGAAGGAGATATTGTCTCCCGAATCATACAGCTCTGATAAGCTGTCAGACCTACCTTCAGAGATACTGGGATTGAGTGAGCTATGGTGGGTTCACGATGGGTAGGAGCCCATTTTGATCAGGATGGATTAGTTGTGTATACTTCTTGCCTACTATTTGAACCTAAACTTCATGTCAGGAACCTCAAAGATGGACTCGGGGGCACTGGCCACTGAACCTCTCGTGTGTTCCTCTTCCTGTAGGACGTGGCCATGTTGAAAAGTCTCCTTTTCACTTTTAATCTTTAGCTGGTTTATTGAGTACATGTGACTTGTTAGGGCTACCAGGGCCCAGGGCTCTGACCTCAAACTCTGATAACAGAAGGCCCTTGATTCCATCCCTAATAATAAAAAATAAATAAAAAGATATCTCTGGGCCGGGTGGTGATGGCAGCACACCAAATGCTTTTAACCCTAGCACTCAGGAGGCAGAGGCAGGAGGATCTCTGAGTTCGAGGCCAGCCTTGTCTAGCAAATTCCAGGACTGGCTCCAAAGCTACAGAGAAACTCAAAAACAAAATAAAACAAACAATAAAACACAAGAAAACAAAAAAAAAGATGTCTCTGAAGTGATATCTAACATTTTTTGGAGGGGCATGTTTCAAGACAGGGATTCTCTGTCTAGTCCTTGCTGTTCTGGAACTAAATACCTAACATTTTAATTTTATTTTTAAGTGATTTATTTATTTATCTTCATTTATGTGTATGTATGTGTGCCTGTGAAGCCATAACTAACTATTCTTCATCAATAAAAAAATCAGGAGTCAGATATCTGGGTCTGAAAGACCAGAGAAGCAGGGGAGCAGTCACCTTCTGTCACTTTTTTTTTTTTTTTTTTTTTTTGGTTTTTCGAGACAGGGTTTCTCTGTGGCTTTGGAGGCTGTCCTGGAACTCACTCTGTAGACCAGGCTGGCCTCGAACTCACAGAGATTCGCCTGCCTCTGCCTCCCGAGCGCTGGGATTAAAGGCGTGCGCCAACGCCCGGCGCCACTTTATACCTCTTTTGTAAGTTTCTTTTCTGAATTTGGTAACAAGAAAAACTATAACTATCTAGTCTTAAACTCCATCAGAGACCTGAGATGGATATAATATTACCTGAGTAAACAGGAAGTGCAGAGCAAACAGCTTCCAAAACTAATAAATGACAGAAACAGCTGGCTGTCTGGACAGTCACTCAAAGTTCCTCTGTAACATTTGGGTATCTATCTTCTGCCTACAGGTCTAGAATATCTGACAGACTTTCTGTGAAGCAGGATTTTTGAAGTACTATTTTGCCTTGTCTTGGCAAAATTTGGCAGTCACTTTCTTTTGTGTCCGGCTTGTTCAGTTTGGACAGCATACTGTCAGCAGTTGAGGCAAGGGCAGTTTCTTGCACAGAGGCTAGCTTTGCCACAAAGAAAGTAAGCTCCATATGAAGTTTCCTCGATGACCATCATCTTCTCTGATGATATATCTCACCGTCAGAAAAAAAAGCTTATACTATTAAAACATCTTAAATGCCATATTCTATAGATCTCTGAAGTGTTTTATTATTTATTCATTATTTATTTATTTTGTTTTGTGAGACAGGGTTTCTCTGTATTATCTTGAAGGCTGTCCTGGAACTGGCTTTGTAGACCAGGCTGGCCTGCCTCTGCCTCCCGAGTGCTGGGTTAAAGGTGTGTGCCACCAACGCCCGGCTCTGAAAGTGCTTTAAAATCACCTGTCTATCTAAAATATGTCTGTTTGACCTTGAAAATATACCTAACATGACCACAAATTTGATTGTAATAGGTGACTATTAACCTGCATTTCTTTATTATTTTAAATGGTTTGTAATAATAACTTTCTTTTTTGTTGTTGTTTTTTTTCCCCTGAGACGGGGTTTCTCTGTGTAGAAGCCCTGGCTGTCCTGGAACTCACTGTGTAGACCAGGATGGCCTTGAACTCACAGAGATCCACCTGCCTCTGCCTCCTGAGTGCTGGGATTAAAGGTGTGTGCCACCACTGCCTGGGTAATAACAACTTTCAAGAAACAGAAAATTATATTAAATTATTAAATGAGCTGTATAGGTACAATACCTCGAACAAAAGCAGAAACATATGTGCAGTAGGTTCTAACAAAAGTAACCTCAAGTTTGTATTAATATACAAAAATCCATACCAGTATACAATATTTAATACTAATAGTTGCTTTTTGGGTTTAAAAGTAAATTCAGTAATCTACCCTTTTATCCTAACATTTCTTTTTTTTTTTTTTTTTTTTTTTTTTTTGGTTTTTACGAGACAGGGTTTCTCTGTATTGTTTCGGAGGCTATCGGTCCAGCCCGGCCTCGAACGCACAAAGATCCGCCTGCCTCTGCTTCCCGAGTGCTGGGATTAAAGGCGTGCGCCACCACCGCCCGGCTATCCTAACATTTCTATATCACCCCTTTGTTCAGGTTTTTTCCTGACCATACCTATAACAATTTGTAGCTACTCCCCCTAAATTATAGATGACAAATATCCATAATCCACTGAACAAACAAAAACTGCCCACCTCACCTTTTGGGAATTTGGGCATCATGTTCTTAAAACTACTTCCTAAAAAAAAAAAAAAAAAAAAAAAAAGCCGGGCGGTGGTGGTGCACGCCTTTAATCCCAGCACTCGGGAGGCAGAGGCAGGGGGATCTCTGTGAGTTCGAGGCCGGGCTGGACCGATAGCCTCCAAAACAATACAGAGAAACCCTGTCTCGAAAAATAAAAAATTAAAAATTAAAAATTAAAAAAAAATTAAAAACTACTTCCTGCTGTCTGGGGGTGACAGCATCTTAGGGGACCCTGAAAAAAAACTGGGATAATTATCAAGTCCTGGGAGATCTAGCTGTATCATTTGTTGTCCAGTCTCTGTGTAATGGGAAAGTCTAGGGCTTATCTCAAGTTCTGGCTAGAGTAGTCTGTGAGACTGGACCATCTCTGCTAGTCACCTTGAAAGTGTCCTGAGCAGTTTGTAGTCCAAAGCTAATCTTTTTTTGTCAGTTTAGTGGCATTACCTCAGTCCAAGTGGAATCCCATCATGCTTTTGGAAACTTCCAATGTCACTGTTAGGTATGTTCTTGGTTCACTACAGAAAACTTAAAATTTTAAATGTCATATGCAACAGATCTCAAAGAGATTAAAGGAGCATAATTTGTTATGTACATCAGAGTACAAAAAATTAATTCTACCTGATAGAAGCCCAAAACCAAAATCATGTACAGGAAGCTAGATGAAGTATTTTACTAGAATTAGTTAGTACTCTATCTGACCATTAATATGACAAAATGGTAAACTATATATTAATTTTATAAATTTTGAGATAATACTTACACCTTAAGAAAAGTTTTTAAAGAGTCAAAATAAAGCCAAAGAAATATGAGATTAGTGGCAATAGATCCAGTTAGTTCTCTTTATTTTGAGACAGGGTTTCTCTGTGACTTTGGAGGCTTTCCTGGAACTAGCTCTTGTAGACCAGACTGGTCTTGAACTTGCAGAGATCTGCCAACATCTGCCTTCCAAGTGCTGGAACTAAAGGCGTGCGCCACCCCCCCCCCCCCCGTGAGTTAGTTCTCTTTATAAACTGAATTCCCTTGTTTTTGAGATATTTGTTGCTAATGTCTCCCAAAAAATATTTCAAGCTCTTTGCCAATGTTTATTTTCTGTCCATAATGAGGAAATTTCAGCATTAGTAAAAGGTACACATTTTCTGCTGGGTCTAATCCTGCTAATTGACAAAGTCTTAATTTTTCTTTCTGAATCAACTCAGAAACTTTTCTACATAGGTTTTTAAGTTTTTACTCTATTTGTGTGGTAAAAATATCCATTCTAAGATAGTATCTTCTCTCTGCATTAGAATTCCTATAGGGAATTCATAGAAGGTAAAATAACTAGAATATAATCAAGCTCTGGATGCAAATGATCCACGTGTGCATCCTGTAATTACTTTTCTACCAAAGCCAATTGTCTCTCAGCTCATAATTTTCTTGGAATATCTAAGTCCTTGTCACCTTGTAAGATTTGAAATAAATTACTTAGTTAATCTAGTTAATCCAAGTGAGGCCCATAGCCATTTAATGTCTCCCTGCAGTTTTTGAAAACCATTAAGGATTCATAACTGATCTCTCTTGATATGTACTTTCTGTGATTGAATCTTATATCCTAAGTAATTAATAGAATCTCCTCTTTGTATATTAGAGGAGCAATTTGTAATCCCCAACAAGACAAAATTTTCTTTACTTCTACAAACATTTTTTCTAAGATATATATCTACATTTGAATAAGCTAAGAAGATAATATCTATATAATGGTAAATAATAGATTGAGTAAACTGTTTGTGAATTATTTTAAGTGGCTGTTGTACAAAATATTGGCACAGGGTGAGGCTGTTTAACATCCCTTGTGAGAGAATTGTTCACTGATATCTTTTAGTGTGCTGGGAATTGTTATAAGTAAGCACCGTGGAGGCAAAATTTTCTCTATCTTGTTCTTGAAAAGGTATAGTAAAAAAGCAATCTGTTAAATCTGTTAAATCAGTCACTATAATAGACTATCATTTAGGTAATAGAGAAGGCAAGGGAATTCCAGGCTGTAAAGAGTCCATTGGCTAAATCACCTTACTAATAGCTCTTAGATCTGTTACCATTCTCCATTTTCCAGATTTCTTTTAAACAGCAAATATAGGAGAATTCTAAAGGCTGTTCTGAGGCCTGTAATTTTTCTGATGTCAAAAGTCTGCTCCACCCAGACAGGTTTTCAGTTAACCATTTTAAAGGTATGGCTGTTGGTACCTTTGTAAGATCATCCCCTGTTGTGCCCTACTTATTTACACCCTAAATGGTTGGAAACTGTTCTCTATAATACCATTTAATATTTTTCCAGACACATACATTAGTTCATGGCTTGTTCCTGAGAGTGGAGGAATGTTATTCTGGGCATTTCATTGCTGTAACAGATCATGTCCTCATAAATTCATTGCTCTAATAGTCACATATGACTTTAATTTTCCTCTCTGTCCTTCTTGCCCTATACATTGGACCCATATTTTGCTTTGTTTTACCTAAGATAAAGTTCCAGTTCCTAAAAGATGAACATTTACCTCCTGAAGAGGTAAATTTGGGTGCCAAGGTCCTGGTGTAATTATTGTTACATCTGCTCCTATTTCTACCAAACCCTCAATTACATTGTCATTTATTCATATTTTTAGCTTTGATCTTTGATCATTTATAGAAGTTTGCCAATTATTTGCTTTATGGTTTCTCATGAAATTTTGTTTTGTCTTTTAAAGCTATTCTATCATCCAGAGCAGTATGTTTCTTACACAGGCATTAGGTCCTTAAATTTAGCTCTGTGTAGGCATTTCCCCCATGGTGACAGGGAATGACTGAACTACATTTGACATGGGGGCCTTCAAGAGGCCCCCTAAGATGTTTCCCAATGGCAAGGGTTATCTTGCCTGTCCCTTGTTGATCTGCATTCATTGGTTAATTGTTGGCTTTTTGATGCACTTTCTGCATACACCAGAAGGCTGGGGCCTTCTGTTTGAGTTAGCTATAGAAAAATATGTTGTTTCTAAGACCACCCTGCCTGCAGGCCCTTTTTAGATGACCTTGTTTACCACAATTAAAACATTTGATATTTTGACTTTTCTTTAAGCCTTTGGAAATCGTCTCTCCAATCCATGAATCATCATGGTTATGAGATTCAATATTGACTGTAACTCAGATCCATTCCTCTATGGGTGCTGGTTTTACCTGCAAAGGCCTAATTACCCTTTTGCATTATGAATTAGCATTTTCAAAAGCCAAAGATTCAATTAGTATTTGTCTGCCTTCTGGATTTGCTGTCATTCTATTTACAGCTGAAGTCAATCTTTGTAAAACATTAGTAAAGTTTTCTTTTAGACCATGTGTAACTTTAGTAAATGACTCAGTTTTCTTTCCGATTTCTTCAATTCTGTCCCAAGTATTCAAAGCTGCTATTTGGCATAGAGCCAAGATGTGTTCATCATATACATACTGTCTTTGTACATCAATATAATCATCCTCTCCAAGAAGGTGGCCTTGAAAAATCTCAATACCTCTAGCCCTACTGCGTTGTTCAATGGTTCTAGCCTCATCTTTCCAGGTTCCAACACTGCTGTAACCAAGTCTTTCCTGTCTTGTGGGATAATTCTATTACCAGTTTCCCATGATTATAACATATGCCTCACAAAAAGTGAATGCTTACCATATGAGACTATCACTTCCTTAAATCTCCTCAAATTTAACATTTCCACAAGAATCCAATGAGTTCTTCCATAGCCTTGGGGATACCTATCATTTGGTGATTTGTTTCTATATGAAAACTGGATAAATTATGGTGGGTTTTTTATGACCTTGGGCTGTTCCTTTCTAATCTCATAATGTAATGGTGAGGTTGGTTCTCCTTTAAATTCGTATGTCTGTCTGAATATCTCTATTTTCTGTTTTAATAAGTTCTTAAGGCTTGTAACTTATCAGTCAAAATCGCATTATTTTCTTTAGTAATTAGTTGTAGGACTTGAATATTATCAGTAGCAACCTTTTCTAAGGCCTGTATCATATGAGTCAGTTTTTCATATTTGGCACAGTTATCAAACCATTGTTTAAGGATAAAATATGAATTACCAGACTGGTAATCATTATGACACACATTATATCAACCCTAGTTAGTTTGCCTATCTCCTTATTTATTTGTTCCATTTTCAACCATCCATTGTGACACCATGCAGAGACCTAAGTCCCTCCATCCCTATATTGTTTCCTATTTTTAACATGGGGGAAAAACTTTTTTAAACTAATCTCCCCCTTTAAGAATTTCCAGTCGTCAGGCTGAAGAGATGGCTCAGAGGTTAAGAGCACAGACTGCTCTTCCAAGGGTCCTGAGTTCAATTCCCAGCAACCACATGGTGGCTCACAACCATCCATAATGAGATCTGGATGCAGGATGTGGTATTCATAATAAATAAATAAATCTTTAAAATAAAGTGTGTAAAGAAGAAGAATTCCCAGTTGTCACACAAAATCTGCTGCTGATAAAGTGAAGTGTGAGGGTGGCTGTTGATACACAGTACAGTTGGGCAGAGAACATAGATGGCTCACACACTGGCTGAGGGCAGCTGCAGCTGCTCACGTGTAGTGGTGAGCTGAGAGTGTGTAGCTGTTGCAACAACAATAAGAAACCCAAGTGGGGGTCAAGGTGCCTACCTACTGTGGCAGCAGCCTGAGGAGGGGGTCCAAGGCAAACCTGAAACCCACAGGGAGAGGGAGCCAGCTGTCTGAAAAATGGACACAGGGGATGGGACAGAAGAAACACGTGTGTCAGGAGCTCCTTGAAGGCAGAGCCAGTTGGCTGTAGACAAGTAAGTCTGATGGTATTTGAAGCCCAGGTGCCTCTGGAGTCCGGGGCCTGTGGAGTTTGGGTGACAAAAAACCCAGACTTGCCGGGCATTTGTGGTGCACACCTTTAATCCCAGCAGAGGCAGGCTGATCTCTGTGAATTCGAGACCAACCTGGTCTACAAGAGCTAGTTCCAGGACAGCCTCCAAAGCCACAGAGAAACCCTGCCTCAAAAAACAAAGAAAAAAAAAAGAAAAGAAAGAAAAACCCCAGACTCACAAGGGCTTGGAGAAAGAAAGGAAAAGCTAGTTAGTGGCATAGTGGCTTCTGTGAGTTTAGCTCTGGAAGCTGCCAGTGGCTGCAAAGCCAGGGACAAGTGGCTATCTTGTGAATTCATGCCCCTCATTGGGCGCCAGATGAGCCTTAACTATTTTTTTAAGATTTATTCATTACATATACAGTGTTCTGCCTGCATGCATGCATGCCCTCATGCCAAAAGAAGGCACAAGATCCCATCACAGATGGTTATGAACCACCCTATGGTTGCTGGGAATAGAACTCAGGACCCCCTGGAAGAACAACCAGTGCTCTTAACCACTGAGCCATCCCTCCAGCCCCAGCCTTAACTATTCTTTATCAATAAAAAAGTCAGGAATCAGATATTGGGGTAAAGCCCGAAAGATCAGAGAAGCAGGGGTAGAGCCACCAGTCACCCCTGCCTCTTCCGTTCCTTTCTCCATAAGAGCTGAGATCCTCTCTTACCCCTGCCTTACTACTTCCTGTTTCCTATCTGTCTACAGTCCTCAATACCTCTATGGTTAATTTTGGTCAGCTGGTGGCCAGTTCTACTCTCTAACTCCAAATATCACACAACATGCCTGCTTGTCTGTATGTGCAGGTACTCTTGCAGGTCAGAAGATGGCAGTGGATTTCTTAGACCTGAAGTTACAGGCAGTTAGTTGGAAGCTACTATGTAGATGCTAGAAACTGAACCTAGGTCCTCTACAAGAGCAGCCAGTGTCTCAACCATGGAGCTATCTCTTAAGCCCTGTGTCTAGCATCTTTAAAAGCAACAAGACTGTTATATGCCCAACAGAGAAAACATATATTAAACAAACTTCATTTAGACATGAACTGTAGGGCCATAAACCATGTTTAAAAAATCAGCAGCATATATTAAGTAAAATGTATTCAAATAGAAATGCATATAGCTAATTGATAAAAATTTTGTGAACAGAGGCCTACAGAAACCTAACTCTGTTTCCATAGTAACAGTAACCTTATAAAATATAACTGTTATGAAAAATGAGAATCAAGCCTGTGCTGTAAGGATTCTAAGGGAGCAAGATGCAGGGCAAAACAACAAACATCAGAATAAAAGAGAAGAGGTGGGCCAATGACACTTGCTGCCAAGCCTGATGATTAGCTCCAGTAAGTTGTTCTTTGATATCCACATGCACATGAACATGTGACATCCATGTACCAAATCAATGGCAAAATGAAAAAAACCATTTTGAAAACTGAAACATAAAAGGAGAGACTTAAAACTGATAAATGTAAATGATCATGCATATACAAAGTCATGCTATTTTTCTAGCCATCTCATATGCCAGAGTATACAAGATTATTAGAGATAGCAGTTTGTTGAAGTGTCTCAGCCATCCTTGAAGATGATACTTGTCTTCTTTTTAAATTTTAACTAATTAAATTTTTACTACATTTTATTTGTGTATCTGTTTGTGGGGGGGGAGGAGTTAATGAGCTTGCCACAGGTGTATGTGGAGGACAGAGGACACTAATGAGAATCAGTTCTATCCTTTCACAGTGTGAGTATTGGGTGTTGATATTTTGTTTTTAAAAATTGAATCTTACTGGGTGGTGGTGGTGGTGAATGCCTTTAATCCCAACACTTGGGAGACAGAGACAGATGGATCTCTGTGAGTGTGAGGCCAGTCTGGTCTACAGACAGAGTTGCAGGACAGCTAGGGCAGTTACACAGAGAAACCCTGTCTCAAGAAAAAAACAAAAACAAAAAAAAACCTGGCCGGGCGTTGGTGGCGCACGCCTTTAATCCCAGCACTCGGGAGGCAGAGTCAGGCGGATCTCTGTGAGTTCGAGGCCAGCCTGGTCTACAGAGCGAGTTCCAGGACAGCCTCCAAAGCCACAGAGAAACCCTGTCTCGAAAAACCAAAAAAAAAAAAAACTAAACTAAAAATAAAAACCAAAGCATGAGTTTTGAATACACAAGCAAGTCTTCAGATTGCCACTGATTGAGGTTCCAAAAAGGTATTTGACAGCTCTCATCCACTCCTGCCAGCTGCCATTATCTTCCAGGACACTACTGTGGAAGGCAGCCAGGAAAGCAGGCTGTGCAGCCTGTGCTGTGGGGCTGCAATCTCCTTTCTCTTGTGGCACGTGCTCGGCTGTCAGCATCTTTCTTGTATATTGATCTGTCTTATGCTTAATCTGCTTCATGTTGTGTTTATTAATAGAAGACACTGTTTGCATTTGAAATGGGCCTACAATGGGCTTCTAACAGTCAGTCAGTAACAGGTTTGGCTTGAGTAGTGACTAGGAGGGAAGTGAAACACTTTGGGGCAGATGGAAAAAGGGAGCAGAATAGAAATCCAAATTTTGGTATGAGTAAGATCCTCAATACTCAGCATTTGGAACCAACTCCCCAGCCATGTTTTTAATGTTTATAATGTTCAGTTGAACTCTTTCCCTTTTTTTTTTTTTTTTTTTTTTTTGGTTTTTCGAGACAGGGTTTCTCTGTGGCTTTGGAGGCTGTCCTGGAACTCGCTGGGTAGACCAGGCTGGTCTCGAACTCACAGTGATCCGCCTGCCTCTGCCTCCCGAGTGCTGGGATTAGAGGTGTGCGCCACCAACGCCCGGCTGAACTCTTTCCCTTAATTTTATTTTCACTATGTATTTCATTTCTCATCTTCTAGTGCTTCTTTTTCTTTCTTTCTTTCTTTCTTTCTTTAAGCCCCCAGTTCACTCTGTAGCTGATGCTGGGCTCAAACTCAAAATCACTCCTGCCTGCTGTGGAATAGTCCTTTATACATTGTGAAGATGTGTTGCTGTCTTGGGTTTAATAAATAGCTATCTGGCCAATAACTAAGCAGGAAGAGATTAGGTGGGAGGTGACAACCAGCCCGACACAGAAGAATCAGGACCTGCATCAGATGATGTAATAACTCATGAGCCAAGTGGCAGGATATAAATTAATAAAAGTGGGTTAATTTAAGTTGTAAGAACTAGCTAGTAACAAGCCTAAGCTATTGGCTGAGTTTTATAATTATTAGTAAGTCTCTGTGTGGTAATTCAGGAGCTACAGACAGTCCTGTATTTTGAAGTTAAGACCTTCTCAAAACAAACTACATTCTAGAATTGAACTCACAGAGATTTGCCTGCCTCTGCCTCCAGAGTGCAGGGATTAAAGGTGTTCGTCCCCACCGCTCATCTCTCAAACTCATTTCTATATGTGGTATTCTCTAAGAATGGTTGTGGATTTGAGGTCCTACACAGTGTAAGCCTGGAGATGAAAGAAACCGGTTTTTCCCCCAACACATGTGACCAGAGGGAGAGTAAGCCTAGAAATTTTTGACTGTTTTGAGACAGGGTTTTTCTGAGTAGCAGAGCTCGCTCGATCTGTAGACCAAGGGGACCTCAAACTCAGAGATCTGCCGGCCACTGCCCCCCAGGTGCTGGGATTAAAGGCATGCCCCCCCCCCCCGTCCCTGTCCCCCGTCTCTGTCCCCAGTCTCCGTCCCCAGGCTAAGAAGACACTTAAGTATAGCAGCAGTGCCTGCTGTCAGTGATGCTCTCCGGTGAATGTGGAGGCAGGTGTTGCTGCTGCTGGCAAAGCCGATCAGAAGGCAGGGAGGCACCGTAGGGACGCAGAAAGCACTAGATATCTTCACCAGCTGGAGCTGGTCATGCTCTGCTGCCTGAGGAAACGGGAAGGAAAAGCGTTTGTTGTGGCTCTTAGAGGGTAATTACAAAAGCAGGTACTAAGCAGGAAGAACCAGAAAAAACACTTCTTTAACCCCGTTCAGCAGCTGTAGAAAAATGCCTGGGCGGGCTCAAAGAGTTTTAGAAGTACACATGACAAGCAGACATAAGAGGCAAGTGTCGATCTGAGACAGAAGCTGAGGGGATACTGTGACAGGGGACCCAAGTCTCTCTTGAATCCCGGGTGATGCTCTGGCCTTGGCCTTGGCTCAGACTCTGATAGAGGAGCCAAGCAAACAAGCCAAGAGGAAAGCTAAGCCGAGTGACCCCAGCCAACTGCCAACCTGAATCTACTTTTCTCAAAGCATTGCCACGGCTAGGTAGCTACAGTTGTCCTATTTGATGTACAGGTCACAGCTTCCTGTCTCCCTTATGAAGTCAGCTAACTTATCCCTATTTCCAGAGGCCCTCAAAACTGTCTTACAAATTTAATACTTCAGAGTAGGCTGCCCTGGATGTTGCTGAAGGAGTCTATTGGAGTACTTCCATTCCTGTCTCTTCTTAAACGTTTGATTTAGTATTCTTTTCTGCGAAAAAAAAGGATATATAAAAATGTATGTTATAATAATATATATAATGTTTACCATTTTTTAGAACATACACTTAGTGACATTAAGTATATTCAACATGTTATGTAATCATTACCAATATCCCTTTTTCATGATTCAAAATAAAAACTTGGTGCCCATTAGGCAGTAATATACCAGGCCTAGGTAACCTGTAGTTTCCTTTCTGTTTCTCTGAATTTGCCTATTTTATCTTGTACAAGAGGAATTTGCCCAGGATTGGAGATTTAGCTCAGTGGTAGAGCGCTTGCCTAGAAAGTTCGAAGCCTTGCGTTCAGTCATCAGCTCAAAAAAAAAAAAAAAGACAAAAATAACAAAAAAGGCCAATGATGGCACACACCTTTAATCCCAGCACTCAGGAGGCAGAGGCAGGTGGATTTCTGTGAATTCAAGACCAGCCTTCTCTACAAGAGCTAGTTCCAGGAGAGCCCCCAAAGAAACAGAGAAACACTATCACAAAAAAAAAAAGAAAAGAAAAGAAAAGAAAAAAGAATTTGCCATTTATCTGGCTTATTTTTCTTAACATGCTTTTTTTTGTTTGTTTTTGTTTTTGTTTTTTGAGACAGGGTTTCTCTGTATTATTTTGGAGGCTGTCCTGGAACTCGCTCTGTAAACCAGGCTGGCCTCGAACTCACAGAGATCCGCCTGCCTCTGCCTCTTAACATGATTTCAAAATTCATCCATGCTACAGAATGCATCAGAATTCATCCCTTTCTAAGGCTGAACAATATTCCATTGTATGCATATACCATATATATTATTTGTATGCTGATAGACACTTGTGTTGTTCCCAGCATTAGGCTGCCGTGAATAATGTTTCTACAAACATTAGTCTGCAGTCTGTTTGAGTCTCTGACTTCAATTATTTTGACTCCGCATAGAGGAGCGCAACTGCTAGGTCACATGGTCATTCTATTTCCCATTTTGTGGGACTGCCACATAGCGGCATCGTTTCACATCTCCATGAGCAGTGCACACAGGCTTCAGTTTCTCTGTCTTTGCTAACATTTGAGTTTGCTTATTGGTTTTGGTAATTGCTATTCTAAGAGCTGTGAAGTAGTACCTGGTGTTTTACATTTGTAATGATTTTTAAATTATTTTCCTGTGTATGAATGCTTTGCCTGTGCGTATATGTGTACACCATACATGTTGCTATATGTGTACACCATACATGTTGCTTGGTGCCTGCGGAAGTGAGAAGAGGGCATCAGCTCCCTGGAACTGGAAACAATGGGTGGCTTTGAGCTATCACGTGGGTGCTTGGAAAGGAACCCAGGTCCTTTGAAGGATCAACAAGTTCTCTTAACTGTTGAGTCACCTCTCCAGCTCCTTTTACATTTTTTAAAGATGTTTTAACTTTCATTTTTGTGTGCATCAGTGTTTGCTTGCATGTGTGTATATGTACTGCAAAAGTAAGAAGTGGGCATTAGATGCCCTGGTACTGCAGTTATAGATGGTTGTAAGCCACCTTGTGGGTCCTGGGAATTAAACTTGGGTCCTATGCAAGAGCAGCAAGTACTCTTAACCAACGATCCATCTTTCCAGCACCCCCAACATGTTTTTGTTTGTTTTTCAAGGCAGGGTTTCTCTGTAGTTTTGGAGCCTGTCCTGGAACTCTCTCTGTAGACCAAGCTGGCCTTGAACTCACAGAGATTCACCTGCCTCTGCCTCCCGGGTACTGGGAATAAAGGCGTGCACCACCACTGCCAAGCTTTTTTTTTTTTAATGTGTTCATATTCATGAATGTGTGTGTAAACTAAGGGATATCTACCAGTTTTGAGGCAGTTTCTTACTGGCCTGGAGCTCACTAATTTGGATAGACCGGTTGGCCTGCAAGCACATGATCCTCCTGTCTCTACCTCCAAAGTGCTGGAATTACAAACTCACTGGCTAGGCATTTTTCCCCCCATAGGTTCTAGAGATCTAACCCATCTTCACACTTGACTTGAAGGCAAACATTTTACCAATCCAGCTATTTCTCAACCTTCTTGTTATGGATTTTTTTGAGACAGGATTTCTGTGTAGCTTTGGAGCCTGTCCAGAACTCACTCTGTAGACCAGGCTGGCCTCAAACTCACAGAGATCTGCCTGCCTCTGCCTCCCAACTACTGGGATTAAAGGCATGTGCCACCACTGCCTGGCTTAATTGTGATTTTTATTTGCATTTCTCTAATAATTTATACTGATGTGCCTGTTTTTACATGCTTAGTTCATGTATTTCCTGTGTGTATCTTCTTTGGAGAAACAAATTCTATGGCCAGGGATGATGGCACAAATCCTAACACTTAGGAGACTAAAGAAGGAGGGTTGAGTTTGCTAAGTTACACAAACAGTTCAAGTCCAAGCAGGCAACTTAGTGAAACCGTATGTCAAGATAAAAATAAAAATTGAGTTGCTGGGCATAGTGGTAGTCAGACTCTAATCCCAGGATTCACGATACAAAGGGAGGTAGAATTCTATGAATTTGAAGGCAGTGAGTTCCAGAACAGCCGGAGCTATGCTGTAAGATCCTGCCTCAAATTAAATAAATGAATAAATAAATGTAAAGGACTAAGGGTGTAGCCCAGCAGTTGAATACTTGAAATAGAATGATAGAATGGGACTTGAAGAAAGTCGGAGAGGAGAGGAGAGGAGAGGAGAGGAGAGGAGAGGAGAGGAGAGGAGAGGGAGGGTGGGAATGATTGGGTGAGCAAGAGTAGGAGGGGCTTTTAGAGTCAGAGTGGGTTTTTAAAGTCTCTGGACCATTTTAAACTCAGGTTCAAACGTCTAAACAGGTCATTGCCTCCTGTGGCAAAAGCTTTCAATTTTCATGATGTTGGTTTACTTATTTTTTTTCTTTTGTTGTGTTTGCTTGCAAGAAATAATGAACTAATCTAATGTCATGAAATTTTTTCCTAAAATTTTCTCCTAAAAGTTTTAGGAGTTTTAGGTTTTGCTTTTTTTTTTTCTTTTTAAGACAGGGTTTCTGTGGGTAATAGTCCTACTGGCCTGAAACTTGCTCTATAAACCAGGCTGGCCTCGAACTCACAGAGATCCACCTGCCTCTGACTCACAAGTGGTAGGATTAAAAGTGCTACCACTGCCTGACTGAGATTTTTTATCATAATGAAAAGTAAGGGTTCAGTTTTATTTTTTTGTATATGGATCTCAAGTTTCCCAGTAACATTTGTTGAAAAGATGAATACTTTCCTATTTTCATTATCTTTTATCCTTGTGTTTTTATTTTCCCTATTAGGAATTACTTAAACCATAAGCAACATATACTATATGTAAATATGACAATAAATCCAGCTATTATATTGAGAGCTACATTAACACTACAAATGTTCTGTTTTCCTCCTCCTCTTCCTCCTCTTCCTCTTCTTCTTCTCCTCCTCCTCTTCCTCTTCCTCCTCCTCCTTCTCCTCCTCCTCTTCCTTTTTTTCTTCTCCTCCTCTTCTTCCTCCTCCCCCTCCTTCTGTCCTTCTTCTCCTACCTCTCTTCCTCCTTCCTTTTTTTCCTTTCTGAGTCTTTGAGACAAGGTCTTGCTATGTAGCTCAGTTTGGCCTTAAACTCACTTTTTCACCCAGGCAGGCCTCAAACTTACAGCTATTGGTATGGGCCACCATGCTGGTCTTCTAATTTTTTTTGTTGTTGTTGTTTGGTTTCTCCTCTGTCTCCTTCTCATTCTTCTCGTACTATTCCTCCTCTTCTCCTTCTTTTTTATTGTCATCATCTTCTTCTTTTTGTAGGGCTAGGGATTGAACTGAAGACCCTGGCATGTTAGGTAAGAGCTTTATCAGTGAACAATACCCCAACCTCTCAATTTTACCTCATTTATATTGTATAATGACTCAGCATAAATGACTTCAATTAGTCAGTTTACTTCTAGTCCAGTTACTGCTGCAGAAACCTACTTTTTGGGGGCATAATTTGTTTTCTACCCCCCAGAACATGGAGACTGAAGTAAGGGACACCTGAAAAGATCGGGCCTCACAATACGTCAGATTGACAGACACATGGAGGCAAATCTTAACGCATATGTGCAGGATTAAGTTCTTTCCCACCTCAAGGGGTCAGCTCTAAGGTATATGCCACCACTGGCCAACATTTTTAAGTTTTTTGAGACAAGATCTCACTCACACTGTAGCCCAGGTTGGACTACAATTCACTATGCAGCTGAGGCTGGTTTTGAACTTACAGCAACCATCTTGTTTTAGCCTCCTGTGTAACTTGCCCAGACTTTCCTAGG
The DNA here is from genome assembly GCF_017639785.1 of Mesocricetus auratus. Taxonomy (NCBI): domain Eukaryota; kingdom Metazoa; phylum Chordata; class Mammalia; order Rodentia; family Cricetidae; genus Mesocricetus; species Mesocricetus auratus. The sequence continues at coordinate 180,145,757 of NW_024429266.1, read as the reverse complement.
ACTTCCTGTGTAGCCCAGGCTGAACTTCCTGTGTAGTCCATGTTGACCTCAAACAGATGCCCACTTTAGTAGAATATTTTCTTTAAAACAGTAATATTCCTTATATTACAGCCTTGTATTTCTCCAACAACAAGACAGGTTGAAGGGTCAGATTAGCTATGAGAAAGAATCAAACTGAAAAGGTAGGCCTTGATGAAAAACTAGTCTGCCATGATGTCTTTGTTCATAGGGTCATTAGAAGGTAGTTCAGAATTGGTCAGAGACATTTAAAGGCACTGCCTTACTACCTAGTCAATTTCAGTCTATTCCTTTTTTTAAAAATCCAAGATAGGTTGTGAGCCTTGCCTTTAACAGCTGAGCCATCTCTCCAGCCCAAGGCCCAGGATAGCCAAAACATCCCTATACAATAAAGGAACTTCAGGAAGCATCACCATACCTGACTTCAAGCTCTATTATAGAGCTATAGTCCTGAAAACAGCTTGGTATTGGCACAAAAATAGGCAGGTAGACCAATGGAACCGAATCGAAAGCCCTAATTTTACCCACACACCTATGAGCACTTGATTTTTGACAAAGAAGCTAAAACTGTACAATGGAAAAAAGAAAGCATCTTCAACAAATGGTGCTGGCATAACTGGGTACTGGTATGCAGAAGACTGCAGATAGATCCATGTTTATCGCCTTGTACAAAACTTAAGTCCAAATGGATCAAAGATCTCAACATAAATCCAGCCACACTGAAACTTTTAGAAGAGAAAGTGGGAGATAGTCTTCAACGAGTTGGTACAGGAGACCACTTCCTAAACATAACACCAGTGGCACAGGCACTGAGATCGACAATTAACAAATGGGACCTTCTGAAACTAAAAAGCTTCTGTAAGGCAAAGGACACAGTCAAAAAGACAAAAAGGCAGGCCACAGAATGGGAAAAGATATTCACTAACCCTACATCTGACAGAGGGCTAATCTCCAAAATTTACAAAGAACTCAAGAAACAAGTCTCCAAAACACCAAAGGATCCACTTGAAAGGTGGGGTACAGAGCTAAATAGAGAATTCTCAATAGAGGAGGCTAAAATGGCCAAGAGACACTTAAGAAAGTGCTCAACATCCTTAGCCATCAGGGAAATGCAAATCAAAACAACTCTGAGATACCATCTTACTCCTGACAGAATGGCTAAAATCAAAAACACCGAAGACAATTTATGCTGGAGAGGATGTGGAGAGAGAGGAACACTCCTCCACTGCTGGTGGGAGCGCCGACTCATACAGCCTCTTTGGAAATCAGTATGGAGATTCCTCAGGAAAATGGGAATTAATCTACCACTAGACCCAGCAATTCCACTCTTAGGCATTTATCCAAATGAGGCAGGTTCATACAACAAGGGCATCTGCTCCACTATGTTCATAGCAGCATTGTTTGTAATAGCCAGAACCTGGAAGCAACCTAGATGCCCCTCAACTGAAGAGTGGATAGAGAAAATGTGGTACATTTACACAATGGAGTATTACTCAGCAGAAAAAAAACAATGGACTCTTGAAACTCGCAGGGAAATGGATAGCACTGGAAGAAACCATCCTGAGTGAGGTAACCCAGTCGCAAAAAGACAAACATGGTATGTACTCACTCATATATGGATTTTAGACATGGATCAGGATAGTGCCAGTCTGCACTTCCACAGATAGAGAGTCTGGGAAACAGGAAAGAACCTAAAAGATATGCATATATGCATAGTACCCAAGAGAAGAGGATGGAGACAAGATCCTCTGAATGGATGGGGAACATGGCGAGGGTTGGGGGGGAGTGGGACCTGGGAAGAAGAGAGAGGGTGAAGAGGAAGGGAGTTGGTCATGGGGGAACAGAAAGTTGAGGGGATGGGGGTAGAATAGGGGGAAGAGGGAATCATAGGATCGAATACAGATCAGGCACCAGAGCGACCTCGAGTGATCTGAAGGGATAACACCAATTGGCAAGCTAAGCAATAGTGGAGGGACCACCTCGAATGCCCATCCCTGATAATGAACTTGATGTCTATAACCATCTGGGAGCCTTCATCCTGTGACTGATGGAAGCAGAGGCAAACACACAATTAATCACTGAACTGAACCCAAGGAACCCAGTGACAGAGAGAGAGGAGTGATGAGCAAATTGGCAAAGAATGGGCTGGCAAAACCAGCAGAGACAGCTGATCTGAACAGGGGAGAGCTCTTGGACCCCAGACCGACAGTGGGGAGGCCAGCATGGGACTGATCTGGACCCCCCAAATGTGAGTGTCAGTGAGAAGGCCTGGGCAACCTATGGGGCCCTGAGCTGTGGATCAGTGTCTATCCCTGGTATACAAACTGTCTTCGTGTGCCTATAGCACAAAGAGAGATGCTCTCTCAGCCTGGACACTTAGGGGAGTGCCTGGACCCTACCAAGAGTAAAATGACAGACTCTAGATATCCCCTATGGGGAAGGATTTGGCAATAGGGTGGGAGAGTGGGGGGAAAGGGGGGTGGGGGAGGAGGGGAGGGAGAGGGAACTGGGATTGACATGTAAAACAAGCTATTTAAAATTAAAATAAAAAATGATAAAAAAAATCCAAGATAGGGTTTCTCTATATAACTCTGGCTGTCCTGGAACTCTCTCTGTAAATCATCTCGGCCTTGAACTCAGAGATTCACCTGCCTCCGCCTCTAAGTGCTGGGATTAGAAGCTTGTGCCATCACACTAGGTGCTAGAGTTTGAACCCAGGGTTTCATATGCTAGGAACTCCCTCTACTAAGTGAGGTACAGATCCAGGCCCCATCATAGCATTTCCTTTTTCCTTTCTTTTACTATTTTTCTTTCTTTTTCTGTGTGTGTTTTCAGACAGGGTCTTTTTCATGTAATCCTGGCTATCTCACTATGTAAGCCAGGCTGGCTTCAAGTTCAAGGATTCACCTGTCTCTGTCTCCTGAGTGCTGGGACTAAAGCCCGAGCACCACCACACCTGGTTTTCAGTATTTTCTTTCTTTTTTTTTTAAAATATTTTATTTATTTATTGTGTATACAGTCTTCTGCCTGCATGCCAGTGGAGGGCACCAGATCTCATTCAAGGTGGTTGTGAGCCACCATGTGGTTGCTGGGAATTGAACTCAGGACCTCTGGAAGAACAGTCAGTGCTCTTAACCGCTGAGCCATCTCTCCAGCCCTCAGTATTTTCTTAAAACACAAAGGAAAGTCTGAGAAAACTTTTTTTCCCTTTCTGGGATGGCACCCAGGGCTTTGTGTATGCTAGGCATGTGTCCTACCTACTGCCTATAAATGGCCCCCACAAGCCTTGAAATAGACTTCATGATGAAATTCAGCCCTTGAGTACAAGCTTTGTCATAAAGGGGTTAATTCCTGCTGTGCAGTGAGCCCAGTCAGCAGGAGAAGATGCAGGAGAGATGACCTGCTAGTCTGCGCTGTAACATATCAACATATACACATATCCCATGACTAATGTGAAGAACAGGAGCTGACAGTGGGGAGAAGGTGTGCAAAGAAATAAGTGGAAATTGTGACGAGTGGGCGTGTAAGCCAAGTTCCATCTTAGAGGTTAGCAGACCATTTAGATATACTTTGTTGGTCTCTAAGCTTTATCATTTAGTTAGTGTAAAATGGAACTTTAGTTTTCACTTTTAATACTTTTTAATTAATTAGTTTTCAAGATTAATTAAGACTGGTGCTGGTGGCACACATCTTTAATTCCAGCACTTGGGAGGCAGAGGCATGCCAGTTTCTGAGTTCAAGGCCAGCCTGGTATGCAGAATGAGTTCCAGAACAGCTAGGGGATACACAAAGAAACTCAGTTTTGAAAGTTAAAATAAATAAATAAACAAATAAATATAAAGACCAAGTCTTACTGTGTAGCCTAGGCTGGCCCCAAGTGCTGGGATTAAAGGTGTGTACCGCCACCTCCCAGCAGACCTTATGTATTATTCTGCTCTACTACCGAGCTACACCCTCAGCCCCATGCTTGCCTGTCTTGAAGCATACTGCATTGGGAAGATAACAAGGCGCTCTATTCGTTCTCTTTGTCTGATAACATAGTGTAGATTTAGGGCAGAAATGCTGAGATCAACTTTCTATCTTCCTGCCTCAGCACTGGACAAAGAAAACCAAAGTGAAAGAACTGCTCTTCTACAGTACAGTGTTCTGTTCTAATTTCCATTTTTTGTAGAACTTCCAAATGAGTACACTATGTTTGCATAATTTCTACTCTTCTGAAACTCCTGTCCTTCCAACTACCCCCTCTTGGATTTGTGACTTCATATAGATATGTATATATTAAGTTCAATTAGTATTACCTTTAATTTGTGTGTGTTTAGGTCTGACCATACTTAGGATTGAAATCTCAACCATGGAAAAAAAATACAACTGTCTCTCCCTGCATCAGCAACTGTTTACTCCCTTGAGCCTTTATCTTAAACTTGGCCTTGTGGCACTCATTGCTGTCTGAGGGCTGGCTTGTTTTTTGGGTTTTTTTGGGGGAGAGGAGGGGGAGCTACTGATAAATCATGCAGCAACTTTCCCCCAAAAGGACAAAAAGAGTCACATCCTACCAAAATGCACACACCCAGCACACAACACAGTGAAGAAAAATTGTGTTGGGACATAACAGTCTTCAGGTATATGACTTTAAAGGTCTGAAGAGCGCAAGTCAGGCAGAGACCTAATGTTAGTCAAAACTGGCTAATGATTAAAGTTGCCCTAAGTGGCACTCAGATATCATGTGAGCCTGTGATCTCCATTCTACAAAAACTGTTTGGGGGTCAAGAGATAGCTCAGTGAGTAAAGGCATTTGTCACTAACCCTGATGACCTGAGTTCTATTCCCCAGGCCCACGGAGTGGGGCTGTTGTCCTCTGACCCCCACACTTGCACCTGTGCCTGGAAGAGTGCAGAGCCATGTACAAAATAAATAGATAAGTGCAGTAGGAGAAAAATAATCGTTTAAGTAGAAGTGTAGGTCGGTGACACAAAGGGCAATTTCCAGGTTGGATGGCAAGATGAAAGAAGATTCCTTTCAATGCTGAGTCTCTTTCTCTGAGGGGATAATACTAGGAAGAGCCAAAAAAGCAGAGGGAAAATACCTATCACCTGCACTGTCACATGTATGCTGTATGGGGACTTTGGAAGTATTTTCTTGAACTGATTTCTTAGAAGTAAAATGGATGTGTCAAAGGTTTCATACAAAAATGCCCTGTTGTGAGCTTGTACACCAAGTATTGCTCCCATTTGACTTTTCCACAGCATAGGCAGACAGCACATTGCCCCTCAGCATTACCAACACTGACTATAACTATTTTTCCAACAAGTGGGAAACAATATTCCATTGTCACTTTAATTTACAGTTCTCTTATTAGTCCTGAAATCACATGTTTTGTCACAGACAGGCTGAGTGCAAACTATGTTGTATGCCAAAATATATTTTAAAATTCATGCCATTTGACTTTATTTCTTTTAATCCTTCTCTGGCATAACTTAATTAAAAAATATTTCTGGCCAGGCAGTGGTGGCACACGCCTTTAATCCCAACACTTGGAAGGCAGAGGCAGAAACATCTCTTTGAGTTTGAAGCCAGCCTAGTATACAGACTGAGTTCCAGGACAGCCAGGGCTGTTAAAGAGAGAAACCCTGTTTCGAAAAACAAAAACAAACTAAAATCCTTTTGCCTATAGGTATTTTGCTTGTGTGCATGTCTGTGGGCACCACATGACTGCTTGTTGCCCACAAAAGCCAGAGGAGGTGTCAGAGCTTCTGGAACTGGAGTTGCAGATGGCTGGCTGGGAGCGGCCATATGGATGACACGAATAGAACCAAGGTCCTCTGAAGAGCAGCCATTGCTCCTAACCTCTCAGACATTTCTCCAGCCCCTTGACATTAACTTTAATGCCTTTTGTGCCAAGTCAACCCCTCACTTGCTTTATGATTCCTACTTTTACGATTGGTACAGGCTTCACAGGCTTCAACTGGTCACGCCTGCCATTTCAGCCATTTTCATATTCTTCAGGTCATAAGTAAAAATCAGCCTTTGTCATAGAAATCTTTTTCAGATTAATTCACTTCAGCTTCTTGCCTGACTCCCAGGGCTGTAGGTAGCAATTCAAAACATGCTTTCTCCCAAAAGGCTAATTACAAGGCAGTGTTTCTGCTGTTTGCCAATAACTTGGTTTGTAACCAGGTTATTCTAGCTGAGATGGCTTTCTGATGATTAAGAAATTTTTTGAGTAATAGGAAGGTAAATAACAGCACACTCATTTCTCACAAAAGACCTTATAAAATTCTTTCTCTAAGTCAGATATGGTAGGCCACAATTGTAATGTCAATACTTAGGAGGCTGAGGCAGGAGGATTGTTGTAAGTTCAAGGCCAGCCTGGATTACATTGTAGGTTCAAGGCTAATCTAGGGCACATAAGATAGGGCTTAAAAACCCTAAGTATTTCAAATTTATTCTGCAGATTATTCTTTTTTATCTGAAAATTCAAATTGAACTGGACAGTCAATATTTTATCCGACACGAGACAAGTGGCTACCATATAGATAAATGTATGGTGTCTTATTTCTTACAAAGCCTTCCAAATTTATAGATGCCTGTAAAATCTAAATCAATGAGGAAAACATGATTATGATTTCATTTTTGCAAGAAAAAAATCACCTGACTTCTGAAAGGAGACTATTAGCTGTCCAATCCGGGACTACTAAACCAATCCAATTTAAGTCAACACTTGTTTCCTGGATACCTCATCCATAAGAACAAACAAATAATTCAGCTGTGCTTGCTAGTGTAGACCTGTGCCCACTTTAGTTGATGTCTGTGCTAAACAAGGTGTTGCTGTTTGAAGATCATTCCTAGCTGTGGGAAATAAGGAAGAGTGAGTCTTGAGAGCCTCCACCTCAGGAATTTAAAATCTGGTGGAGAAGTCAGTCACCTCATTTTATTGTATTTTGTGTTGCTTTGTTTAATTAATTGATTAGTTAGTTGGTACTGAAGATTGGTCCTGTGCCTGATAGAAGCTAATACATGCTCTGTCACTGAGCTCCATCCCTTTGAAAAAGGAGCAAGATAAAAAGTTTTTTGAAATGTAACATATTCTAAGGAATATATATATATATCTACAAAATAGTGTAACATATTACATTTTTACATAATACACACACCTGTGAAATAATGTAATATATTACATTTCTATATAACACACACACACACACACACACACACACACCTGTAAAATAATGTGAGCAGTTAGCCACAGAGGGAATCACTGGTGGGGAGGATGCAGGGATGGATATTGTTTGGGATTTTCCTTTTGCCAGGGTGTGAGAAAGTCTACAAATACTTTAGATCCTTGTGGAGTTAAACCAAGATGGTTAGTATTTGTGCTTGTGTAACACAAGAAAAATTTTCCTGCTGTCTGCAAAGAGAACTGGTTTTTCCACCAACAGCTGCCCAAACTGGCCTCCCTTTTGAGGGTCATCTACCCTTGCTTTGCCCTCACTACTGTAACAATTGTTGGTTACAATGCATCCATTCTTTCCTACATCGACTCCTAGATGGGGGTCTCTCATCCACTTCCTTTTATTACTTCCTAGAAATCAACAAACCAACTTTTCCCCTTGATTTGGAGCTTTGACTGTGACTAATAGCTGAATAGCAGTTTATACTGAAGAATCCTTGAAGCTATACACTAGCTATCAGCGAGTTCCTCTTCCAGGAGTGATTTAGCAAAGGAGTCAAGAGGTTTTACCTGCCCCTGGCAGCAGCCAGCATCCAAGCAGTCCAGGACTTGAAGGTGTATGCCTGGCCCCATTCAGGGCTGCTTTGCACAGCCTTCCAGAAGCTCACTCAGCACATGCTCCTATTGCAATAGCACAGCAGGTGAATGAATCCCTCTGCCATTCCTGCCTTCCTTATTCCCCATGATGGTCGCCATTCTGAATTCCCCATTAAAACACTCAGGAACTGATGGAACTGATGGGAGAGGTGGTACATGCCTTTAATCCCAGCACTCAGGAGGTAGAGGCAGGCAGATCGCTTTGAGTTCAATGCCAGCCTGGTCTACAGAGTGAGTCCCAGGACAGTCAGGGCTACATATAAAGAGACCTTATTTAAAAAAAAAAAGCAACTCTCAAAAACAAAACCATATAGAACAAAAACCTGGGAACCAATAAGCTTGCATGTGCATCAGCCTACATGTCTCTTCCTGGGGAAGCTTACCCAAGACATAGATTGTTGAAATATCTCTTAAGTAACCTTTCAGATTCTTAGGACAAATTTCAAGGTTTGTCAAGGCTGGCTTTTTCTACTGCTTAGGAGAAACAGGGGCTTGTTTGCCCCCTTTCCAGACAGATGAGCAAACACTACAGAGGCAGGAGATCGAGCGGTTTCTGGAATGAGAAAGGAAATTTCCTGTGTTGCTTGCATTAAGTGGGAAGACCAGACTGGCGGGTGACTGTAATTAGTCTTCCTTTTCCTCTGTGAATGCAGACTCAGGGGGATCTGCCGATCTTCAGATGCCCTTGAACTGACCCAACCCTGGCAAACAAAATAGTCGCTATTACAGTAGAGGGGGTCCTATGAACCAACTTCACCCTCTGCAGGAATAGCTACTTCCTCCATCCTTCCTCTAAGCTTCTCATTTATCCTCCTAACTAGGTACTCCTGCAAGGCTGAAAGCTGCTCTTAGGAATCCTGGGAGTGGACTTGATACCTCTGATTCATAATAACTTAACTCTGTGAAATTTGACGAATAGTTCTCAGCTGTCATTCAGCCATCTCTCCTCGTGGCTTTGTGCGCTAATTCAGCTTAGTTGCAAAATGGGAATGAGAGAAATTCCCACTCCTACTGGAATAGAAGTTCTGTATATGCCAGGCACTGTCCTGTACTTCACATTGTCTTATTAAAATTCACATTAACCAAAGGTATGTAACACCTGCTCTTTTTCTCTCTGAACACTTTTGTTTGTTTGCTTGTTTTTTTTTGTTTTTTTGAGACAGAGTTTCTCTGTTTCACTTTGTAGACCAGACTGGCCTCAAACTTACAGAGATTCACCTGCCTCTCCCTACAGAGTGCTGAGATTAAAGGCGTGTAGTACCACACCCAACTCTCTGAACACATGGAACACCAGGGTTCAATCAAAGACTTATGCAATTTATTTGTTTATTTAATTTATATGTATATGTTCAGCTGTATTGGGGATCTGACACAAGGTCTTATGGATGCCATTGATCTGCAATCCCAGTCCAGAATTCAGTTCTTTGAGATGTACAACCTCCTCTTCTACAGAAGGTAAATTTAGCTTTGTCTGCTTGGGTTTGTGAAGCTGTATCTTTGGCTAATTCTAATGTTGGCAGTGTTCATATTGGTAGTATTTTGTTTTAGTAATAATCAGATTGATTTTATTCCTAAATCCTTTACAGTCTTAGCTTAATGCTTAATGCTATGTGTGAATCAAAACGAGTTTCTGAAATTGGCATGCTCTATAAGCAGCTACTCAACAGCCTTTTTGTTTCGTTGATTCGCAAATTAATTACGGAGGGTCTATAGTGCCTACAATATACAGAAAGCATTACTGGAGGATGCTAGGGTCCAGTAGTTAGGGCACAAACTGTAAGGACATATTAGTTGAGCCTGAATTCAGGCTCCTGTCTTAGACAACACATTACTTTTATTTTTATTTCATTTTATGTGTATGGGTGTTTAGTCTGCAAGTATGTAAATGGACACTTTTCTTCATTCTGCAGTCATGCAACCGATAATCACTCAGAAGCTCTAAAATTAATTATAATTGTTTGGTCAATGGCTCAGGCTTATTACTAGCTAGCTTTTACATTTAACTTAACCAGTTTCTATTAATCTGTGTATCACCATGTGGCCTGTGGCTTAATGGTGATACTCTGACATCTTTCTCCTCTGGTGGCTGCTGGGGTCTCCCTTGACCCCCTCCTTCTTTCTTCCTGCATTCAGTTTGGCTTTCCTGCCTAGCTATATTCTGCCCTGCCATAGACCAAAGCAGCGTTATTTACCAACCCATAAACACAACACGTTTGCAATGTACAGAAGGACACCCCACATCTTATGTCAGTGCACCACTGTGCGCTTGGTGCTCACAGATGTCAGAAAAGTGCATCAGATCCCCTGCAGCTGGAGTTACAGACAGTTATGAGCCACCATGTGAGTGCCAGGAATCAAACTGGGGTCTACTAGAAGAGCAATGAGTTCTCTTAATCACTGAGCCATCTTTCTGTATTCTGTTTTTTTCCCCCTTAGAGTTTTGCTTACAAAATGAAGATTAAAAGACTTGCTTCCAGCTGGGCATTGGTGGTGCACGCCTTTAATCCCAGCACTCAGGAGGCAGAGACAGGTGGATCTCTGTGAGTTCAAGGCCAGCCTGGTCTACTGAGTAGTTCCAGGGCACGCTCCAAAACAATACAGAGAAATCCTGTCTCGAAAAACCAAAACCAAAAAAAAAAATTAAATAAATAAAAGACTTGCTTCCTGAGTAGTAATTATAAGGTTCAAATAGGCTTCTTTTTTGTAAAGAGCTTGACACACAAGTAACTGTTTGATCAATGGTTGATGTTATTTTACAGAACAAAGTGACTGAAGAATATAAAATGTTTATCTAAATAAAAACAATACACTTTAGAAGGTGATCTATGACACAGAGGTAAAAATAATGTATAATGAAACTTGGGGGAAGAAAAGATTATTTCTAGGTAATAAGGTCAGAGAGGTTTCTTGAATGAAATAACTTTTGAGTTGATATCCATACTATCCACATTAAACCTGGAAATAGTGAGCTGTTGTAAACCAGTTAGTAGGAGGCAGAGTTTAAAATAAGGCCACACAGAGTTTTGAATGACAGAAATAAAACAAAACTTATTCATAGGCAAGTCAAAGGAACACAGAAAAGGAGGGAAAGGAAACAAAAAAAGAGAGAGGCTCTCCATGGTATCTTTTTGACCACAATCCGAGAAGCTACACTGTGACCTAAGTGGCATGCAAGGTCAGGTAGAGGTGTGTGTTCCGCCTATTTCAGCTGGTTAAGTTAAAATTGCCACTGGCTGTCATTGCTGGTAAGTTATCAATTACAAGAGAGTGTGTAAAGGTGACATATGCTTGGATGGGAAGTGGAAAGAAGCATTAGCCAGGTGTTGGTGGTGCACACCTGTAATCCCAGCACTCGGGAGGCAGAGGCAGGTGGAGCTACACAAAGAAACCCTGACTTGAAAAACCAATAAATAAATAAATAAATAAAAATAAATAAAAAGAAAAAAGAAGCATAAATCAAGAAATTGAACAAGAATAGGAGGCAATACAAAATATGGTGAGAAAGAAGAAAGTATTTGCATTCTCAGCTACTAAATGCCAATATGTCAAATGTTTCCATACTTAGTGCATTCACTGTGCACTGACTCTTCCAGACACCTCTAGTCCCTTGCTATTTTGGGGGGATGGAAGAGAACTTGATAATTGAAATGCCAGAAAAATGAAAAGTACTATCAGGAATTATAGTCACAGGCAACAGATAATTATCAGGTTCCTTTGGTGGGTAAGCATTATAAAGAGAAATAAGCAAATAAGCACAGTAAATATCCACACTCCAGTACAAGCTTTAAGTCTAACCTTCACGCACAGTGATTATATCAAAGTTGTATCTGTTTTCACAGTAAAGCTAGTAGGAAAAGTTGTCATGCCGATAAGAATGGTTTTACACTTAATGGTTATTAAGTTATTTACAAGGACTTTAGGTATTCCTACTGGAAACATGTTGACAGGTCATAGTTACTGTTAAGGAAGTTGTGCCCATTGCGATGTGACCAAAGTTTCAGGGTTTAGTAAATAGGAATATTCAACAAAGACAGATAAAACTCTTATACAACCACGCACACAGAAATATCCTAATTTCTTTTTATAGAGACAAAAAATAAACATTTCGATTTATTGGCCTTCTAATTTGCCTCTGTACAATTGGTTTCTTTGGGTTATATTCAAACTTTTCTGTCATAAAGCAACAATTGAAAAAGTATAATCAGCAGTCTCAAGAAGTTAAACAAAAAATCACCCCATAGTCATTTCCTCACTTGCTGACATTAGGTTTATGACTGGAGCTGAACCATTAATTACATTTACGAAAATAGACTTAGCGAACTAATTTTCTTAAACAGTAGAGCGCTAATATTTCAGTATTCTCGCTGTCCCTACTGTATTTGTATTTTAACGTGTTCACAATCTGCCATCTTCATGAAATCTAACAATCATTGGTGTCAAACAAACGCTAAAGATTTAAGTGTAGCTTTTGGTAAGAAAAAAGAGTAGGGAAAGTGCTAACTTCTTTTTAAACGTTTCTGATAAGTTAATATTAATCGTGTAGCAAGACTTCTCTAAGCGGAGTTCATCAAGATACACTGAGTTAACGAACTTTCTAGCTGCTTCCAAACTACTGTTCCTCTCACTGGTGTCTTGGACTAAAGAATGCGGGCTTCAGAGCTCGCTCCAGTCCCGGGCTGAGGCTACAGCGTATCCACGCTCTGGTGCGGTTGCGTACGTTTAAGAGCTTCCCGCTCTCACCGGTTGGATTAAGATTTGTAACTGCCATCTGGCTCATAAATTTGTCTTCCTACTCTGTCTGGTGCCCCCTGGTGCTCATCACAACTATAATCTTAGGTAGTAGCAAAGGTGGTCCAGGAAGCATTAAGGATATTTTGAAGAAAATAATTCCATTACTGTAAACTGTACGGATCTAGGTTTCCCGATTGGTATAAATTACATATGGACACAAATGCAAGGCTAGTAAAGAAAGGGATTAAGCCACTGAGGGATAAACAAAGCAAAAGATAAATAAATTTTACTCAACTATGCCCTCTCAAGTTTGTAATCTTCGAATCCGACTTCCTCCCATGCCTGTCACCCCTCCCCCCGCACCCCTCCCCCGCACCCCTCCCCCGCACCCCTCCCCCCGTGCCTCCCCCCCCTCCCCCGGTTAAGTTTCTGGCAAAGCGAAGAGGGTTCGCCCTGATCCTGGGTTTTATTTAGTAGGCAGCCCATCTTCGCAGCCAAAGTACTTGTTTGCGAACTGGAGCCGAGCATGTGGTGTTAAGTTGTTGTGGAGGGGAGAAGGATGGAATATATTGTCTTCCCTAACGCATTTAATTAACAGCGATCTTTTTGTGTACTCTTCACAAAGTTTCCCTGGAGCCTTCGAGCTCAGGCTCTGGTTATCCAGCTTTGCCTTCCTCTCCACTCCCACACCCCTAGTCACTCAATACTAAGGAGGCTCTCCATTAAAGGCGAACAAATAGATCATTTTTCATTGCATGGCAGCCCTATGAGTTATTTAAGCAGAACATGACGGAAGTCTCTCGTTCTCTCTCTTTTTTCCCTATCTTTCACTTCTTTTGCAGTTGATTCCTAAATAATGATTTTGGTAGGGAGCACTGACTTTGGGATGGAATTGAGCGACCCACGATTACGCTCCCATCAGGCTTTCAGAAGGGGCGGTTTTCAAAAAAGGAACTACAATTCCCAGGAGGCACTAGGCTAGAGCAATCGCAGGGCATCACGGAAGTAGTAGGAGCCTTCCACCCTGGTCCCTTTCACGGTTTCTACCCTGAAACTACAAATCCCATTGTGCCTCGAGCTCGGCGCGCCTGCGCGAGAGCCCCCGAGAGCGATGTGGGCGGGGCCGCCCCGGGCAGCGGGGGGCGGGGTCCAAGCGGGCTGTGTGGAGGCTTCAGACATCGGCGCCATTTAAAGCGGAGAGTTTCCCGGGCGGACGCGCTTCTTCTGCTCGGCCATTCCGCCCTCCCTTCTTCGCTGACAGAAGGCGCCTAGTGGGGTGACTGCTCTTTCTCTCCCTATCCCCCTCCTCCCAGTTCTTTCGGTCTTCTCTTCTCCGGGCCAGAGAAGTAGCGGAGCACGGGCCCCGCTGTGAGCGGCCCTCCCCTCCCCACAGTTCCCTCCCTCCTCTGCCGCCGGCGCCGGCCAGAGAGGGGAAGAGGTTCGCCAGGCCCGGGGCGGGCGGGGAGGCCTCGGGGACGGGGGGGGCCGCTCCTCAGGCTTCGAGGTTTCGAGGCTCCGGGCCTCGGCTTCTGGCGATGGGTGCCCTGTGAGACTGGTCCCCTCTCCGGGGCGCGTGCTGCCTGAGGCGGCGGCCGAGCGACCGGGAGCCCGGGCCGCGGCCCTCCTTCCCCTGCGCGGCCCCTCCCACCCCTGTGCCCCGGGCTGCCACCGCCCGGCGTCGGGGCTCGTCCCTCGCGCGCTCTGCCTCCGCCCTCAGGGCCTATCCCGCCGTGCTCGGCGGGCGGCGGGCGGCGGCGGCGGCGGCCGCGGCGGGAGCTTCGGCGTCTTCGCTTTCGTCGCATCCGCTCGCCCGGGAGCCAGCCCCGCGCCCTGCCCCTCATGACTGCGGCGCTTGTGCTGCCACAGCCCTACCGGCCACCGCTCGCTGCAGGATGGATGCGGACTGTGCGGCGCTAACCCCCGTGGCTCCGCTCCTGCCTCGCCCGCCCCGTGAGCCGCAGCAGCCCCGGTGCCAGCCGCAGCCGCCGCAGCCGGACCCCGAGTCCCGCGTCGCCCTCGGGGCGTCTCGTCAGTGCTGAGCGGGAGTCATCCGGTGGCTGCGAGCCCGCCGCCGTAGGAGCGCTACCCGGCCCTTCTTGGTGGCTCTCCCGGGCCTCCCCGTCCCCCTTTGATTCACGAATCCGAGCCCGCACTCGTCACTCCAGCGAACCAACCATGTCTGACGGCGCCGCCGAGAAGCCGAGCGGCACTCCGGGCTTCCTGTCGCCTCCGGCGCCAGTCCCCAAGAATGGCTCAAGCTCCGATTCTTCCGTGGGCGAGAAGCTGGGGGCCGCGGTCGCCGACTCTGGCGTCGGCCGAACCGAGGAATACCGGCGCCGCCGGCACACTATGGACAAGGACAGCCGTGGGGCGGCCGCCACCTCCACCCCCACGGAGCACCGCTTCTTCCGCCGGAGCGTCATCTGCGACTCCAATGCCACCGCGTTGGAGCTGCCGGGCCTGCCCCTTTCGGCCCCCCAACCGAGTAGTGTGCCCGCAGCGGTGCCCCAGAGTGCTCCGCCCGAGCCCCACCGAGAGGAAACTTTGACCGCCACCGTTGCTTCCCAGGTGTCTCAGCAGCCCGCAGCTGCTGCCTCCCCTGGGGAACAAGCCGTTGTAGGCTCGGCCACCACCACCACCGCCACCACCACGACCGTCCCCAGCGGTATCAGCAAAGACCGCCCGGTGTCCCAGCCCAGCCTCGTGGGGAGCAAAGAGGAGCCACCGCCGCCCAGAGGTGGCAGCGGCAGCGGCGGCGGCAGCGCTAAAGAGCTGCAGGAGGACCGGCAGCTACAGGATGATATCGAAGAGCTGGAGACCAAGGCCGTGGGAATGTCCAACGACGGTCGCTTTCTCAAATTTGACATCGAAATCGGCAGAGGGTCCTTTAAGACGGTCTACAAAGGTCTGGACACCGAAACCACTGTGGAAGTCGCCTGGTGTGAATTGCAGGTAATGCCCCACCTCCTTTCATAGTCGGTCGTTAGGATCCCAAATTTGGCTCGGTTAAGCCAGCTTACCATGTTCATTCTTTACTTGTAATTCTCTGAATCTGAGTGGGAGGAGGAGGCCAGTTTCCGAAGAGGTTGAAATTGGGAAGTTGTGGAGTTTGTAGTTAGGTGTCTGGAAAAAGATAAGAACTATTGGTGTCAAGAGGGATTGCTACCGATCGTGAGGTGAAAAGTCATTAAGTACTAACTTGGGTTTTAATATCTGGCTGGAAACGTGTAATTAGTGGGGAAGGGTTTCTCCTTCCCACCTTCTTGAATTGAGCATTGAACCCCGGGCCTGGGTAAGTGCTCTCCCACTGAACTATATATATCCTCAGCCTTTGGGGAAATTTTTTGCTTTAAGTAAGTATCAAACCTTTTTTCTCCTGTTCACTTCAGTCTCATCAGAGTCTCTGCAATAATGAACTGCCTTGTATGTTTCCCTCTCTGAGATCAGGTTGTCAAATAAGACCCTGTGCCTTAAGATCCAGCTTATTTGATAGTAGCATAGATATTTAGTAAATGACAAAACAGAAGTGCCTTCCAGGTGTGTTAGGATGGGCCTGTAAATCCCCACTACTCAAGAGGCTGAGGCTGGAGAATCTCAAGTTCAAGGCCAGTCTGGGCTTCATAGTGAGACACTGTCTTAAAAAAAAAAAAAAAACAGCTGGGCGGTGGTGGTGCAAGCCTTTAATCCCAGCACTCGGGAGGCAGAGGCAGGTGGATCTCTATAAGTTCGAGGCCGGGCTGGTCCGACAGCCTCCAAAACAATACAGAGAAACCCTGTCTCGTTTAGAAAAAAAAAAGTAAAACAACAATGCAGTCCCTGATCCCCAACTTTCTTGTCTCTTTCCATTTAAGGATGAGTGCTTTGGGACTAGGATGGTACTGTATGCATCTGCTATTATTCCACCTATAGATGCTTAAGCCATGTGGCTCCTGTGATCTGACACTGTTGATTAGAGTGACTGTCTTCATCCTGTTCAGTCAGTAGGGAATAGTAAAGGTCCATACAAAATTGTAGAAGTGCTTTCAAAGTTGTGTTATTACCATCGTTGTTGTAATCTTGTTATAAAAGATTTTTGTGACAGTGTCCTGAAGTATAGCCTAGACTGGCCTGAAATTGTTGGTTCCTCTTGCCTTAGTCTTCAGAGTACTAGCATTACAAGTTTGTGCCACAATGCCAGGGATATAAAAGATTTTTAAACCAAACTTTCCCTAATCTCATAGGGAAGTTTTCACTTTATAAATAAAGTATAGCTATAGTCTAGATTTAAACAGATTAGTTTGGGCTACAAATTTACTGATTGATAGACTTATATCAACGATAATAAATATTAGAGAGCACCTATGTAAATATCAGTTTGTTAGCTCTTGTTCTTACCAGGAAATCAACATGTGTTAATGGTGGATGCAAAATTTCAGCTGTATTATAGATGAAAGTGTCACTACTGATTTCTTTTCAAGAAAATAGACCAAACCGAAACAGTATTGGAAAATAAAACTGAAATAATCTCAGAACTTCATTTACCTAAGAACTACTAGTAAGTAAACAATTTGGTTTGTAAATGACCCAAGGTCATATGAAATGTGAAAGGAATAATGTCTTGAATTTGCTTCAAAATATCTACTGAGGGTGAGAGAATGTAGCAGTCATCCAACTTCAACAATTACCAGTACATGATTGTTCCATGCAAGGTAGTTGATCAAGCTTTCCTCTCTACTTTCCTATATGCCTTAAATTTCTTCTAACGGAAAAAAAAATATCTCTGTGTGGCCCCCCTAGCTGTGTAGTCCTAGTTATTTTGGAACTCTGTCCAGCTCTAGACCAGGCTGGCTTCAAATTCACAGAGATCTGTCTGCCTCTGCCTCCCAAGTGCTGGGACTAAAGACATGTGCCACCCTACCTAGCTATTTTTTTTTAAATGAATTTATCAAAATATGCTTGGTCAGTCATACTCAATAGTTTAGATGTAATTGATTTACAGGAAGACACTTCTTTTTTGTAACAAGGATTTATTGTTACTGATCCTGGAATTTAATTCTATTACTGTTTCATTTATGAATGATTGTGTGCTTCTACTTTTTATTTTTATTATTACAACTATTTACTTAGAGACAGCCCAGGCTAACTTGAATCCACTCTGTATATCAACCTGGCAACCAATTTAAAGCTGGTCCTTCCCAACCACCCATTTTAAAGTACTGAATTCATTAAGCATTGAGAATTTTATGGGTTAACTTTGTTAGCTATTCACCTACCAAATATGTATGTATATATATTTTTTTGTTCTAGGGATTGAACTCAGAACTTTTTGCATGCTAGGCAAGCTCTATAACATAACACTCAGAAACACTCAGTTATTTCACATTTAAAAGGACTTCTCAGACTATGGTTTGTTTGTTTTCTCTTTGTTCTGGACTGATAGTTTATTGTCTTGAATCTAATAATACAGTGTAAAAAGCTCAATTTGTCTAATGTCACAACAATAAAACTCTTCAGCTCTTCTCAGAATGTATTACATCTTTTCACTAAGTTCTTTATGTAGCTGTGGGTGTGATCAAACTAAGGAACATTTTTTTTTTTTCAAGACAGGGTTTCTCTGTATTGTTTTGGAGGCCGTCCTGGAACTCACTCTGTAGACCAGGCTGGCCTCGAACTCACAGAGATCCGCCTGCCTCTGCCTCCTGAGTGCTGGGATTAAAGGTGTGCGCCACCAATGCCCGACTTACTAAGGAAAATCTTACCTTTATTATTTTTAATCCAAGTCACCATTTAGGAGCAGAACCAAATGGATTTTAGCTTATAGAGTGAAGTCCTGGTTTTCAGAACGTTTCTTGCCCTTTAACCAAGCTTCTGAAAATATTTCATTTTTGGCTTAAAATATTGCCTTTTATATTAAAAACAAACATGTGACTTGTAGTATAAGAGTACTTTATAGCAGTAGTCAGGCAATAATTTTGGGGTTTTTGTTTTTGTTTCATTTTGTTTTTGATCAAAGTATTAGTTGGTCAGTATTTTTTTTACCTTTGGACCCAAATTAAAGGACAGACCTAAGGATAAGTAAAGCTTTGGAAAGAAAAAATACCTCTTTTTTACATTGAATGTTTCTCCCATTCCCCGATTACTAGCAATTGAACCTAGGGTATTACATACTCTACCACTAAACTATATCTCCAACCTGAATATATATTTGAATATAGTTTTATTTAGTTTTTTTTCCAAGACAGGAATAGTGTTCTGTTCCATTAAGTTAAATATCTGAACAGTTTTTTTTTTGTTGTTGTTTTGAGTAAGGTTTTGCTGTATTGCCCAGGTTAGCGTTGAACTCCTTTTACCTTCCTAGCAGTGCTGCAGAAATGGGATGTGGTTCTCTGACTCAAACCATAATTTATTCCTTTGCCTCCTCCCCTCTCCCCCACACATAGCACTTGGGAGGCAGAGGCAGGCGGATCTCTGTGAGTTCAAAGCCAACCTGGTCTACAGAGTGAGCTCCAGGACAAGCTCCAAAGCTCCAGAGAAACCCTATCTTGAAAAACCAAAAGAAAAAAAGTGTGATTGGTGATTTTCAAATAATACTTTGTCCATTTAAAACAGAATGGATTGAAACAACATGATTTTGGTTAGGTAAGATTGGATTTAAGGGCCGGGCGTTGGTGGCGCACGCCTTTAATCCTAGCAATCGGGAGGCAGAGGCAGGTGGATCTCTGTGAGTTCGAGGCCAGCCTGGTCTACAGAGCGAGTTCCAGGACAGCCTCTAAAACAATACAGAGAAACCCTGTCTCGAAAAACAAAAACAAAACAAAACAAAAAAAGATTGGATTTAAGGGGTGCGGGAGGAGGGGAGGGAACTGGGATTGACATGTAAAACAAGCTATTTAAAATTAAAATAATAAAAAAATGCAAAAAAATTGGATTTAAGATGTATGTTAGCTTGGGGTGGTGGTGCAAATTTGCAGCCTTAATAAGTCATTTAGCAGAGCCAGGATTTGAATGCAGGCAATGTAGTTTTTAGGAGGCTGAAACAGGAAGGTCTTCTATAAGTTTAGGATCAGCCTGGGCTACACAGAATGGTGATATACTGTTCTAAATAAAACAAAACAAACCCCCAAATATGTATTTGTTGATGTAGGAGATAACTGTTGTTGAGAATTGTATTTTGTTGACTTTTAAAAAATGACCTTTTTTACAGTTTCACAGAATTTAAATGTTGCCGGGCTGTGGTGGCACATGCCTTTAATCCCAGCACTTGGGAGGCAGAGGCAGGCAGAACTCTGGAGACCAGCCTGGTCTACAAGAGCTAGTTCCAGGACAGCCTCCAAAGCCACAGAAAAACCCTGTCTCGGAAAACAAACAAACAAACAAAAAGAATTTAAATGTACATGCCTTTTATCCCAACACTCTAGAGGGCAGAGGCAGGTGAATCTCTGTGAGCTCAAGGCCATCTGGAGTTTCAGGACAGCCAGAACTGTTCACAAGAAACCTTGTTTCGAAAAACAAAAAACAAAACAATAACAAAAAACCTGTAGGTCAAAGCTTGGGCCATGAATATTAACTGTGATTATGTGGTGCTGTATTTATGTTGTTGTTTTGAGGTTATCTATGAAGACTTGATTTGTTTACACTTACCTTTGAAGAGTCATGTGGCAAATCTCTTACTCTTCTATTCTTAAGAGGAACATTAGAGTTGAATGTGATGTTGGTGCTTTCAAATTCCTTAGCTTCACATGGCTTTTGCCTGTAACATTCTGATATAATCTATCAGTTTCTCAAATGCCAGCTTCGCTGGACTCCTTGTTTCTGGAGTCTACTGAGAACTTTGTTGCATCCCCCTTACATATAGTTGGAAAGTATTTTTCTCTTTGGATTCCATATATAATTCTTAAAGTAATGATACTTACTTGAAGTTATTTACATGCTTTTGTTCATTTCATTGATCTTTGAAAAGTTCATACTATGACACAGTAACACACTATGTAACGTAGAGAACCAAGGCAGAATACTTTCTACATTACTGCTTTGGGGTAAAGGTATGATATAATCTGTATTACTGATTTATTAGCAATGTGTCTTAACTGATAAAAGGATTGTTGAGGATCAGTTGAAATAGTGTGTGAAGGTACTTTGAAAAATAGGAAGTATATTATAAAACAAAAGGTACTTTATAAATAGTTTGAAGACTGTTAATGGTTATTTCTTACACATTCAGTATGCCTATCAAAAGTATAATCCTCTTAATCTAAATAAAAGCATTCTTGTTTGTTTCTTTGTTTTGTGCTGCTGAGTTTCAGCTTTTTACAGATGTTTCTAGGTTTTTGATAATCTTCTACTTTGGATGTCTACCGGCAGATGGTCTTTTGTAAATCAAACACAGACCAGAGTGTAATTTCACAGCTACACTACGGGGCAGATGGGACAGTTTTTTGACTTTTAGATGTGAGGAAATTCAAGCTTAGTAACGTGCTCAGGGTTTGGCACATACCTATAATAGTTCCAACACTTGGCAGAGACAGGAGGATCTCTGTGAGTTCCAGGCTACATAGTGAGACCTTATCTTAGTTCTTGTTCTTTCTACTACTAATAAGTACTTTCTGGAAGAAATAAGTTGAGTGAACTTCTAAGTCTTGTTCCATTTAGCAATTATTTATAATGTCACTTGTTACACTTCTTCCTTAAACAAATCTTCACTTAAATTCAGTCACCAAGATCCACATGGTAGAATGAGATAGCATATACCCTACACCTCCATATACACACATGGCAGAAGGAGACTGACACAAATGCACACACATACAAAATAAATACTTTTTGTTTGCTCCAGACAGGGCTTCTCTGTGTAACAGCCCTTGTCCTGGAACTCACTTTAGATCAGGCTGGCTTCAAAGTCACAGAGATACACCTACCTCTGCCTCCCTTCCAAGTACTTGCTGAGATTAAAGGTGTGTACTACCATGTCTGCCCAAAGCAATTTTTAAAAATGATTTATTTACTTTTATGTGCATTGGTGTTTGCCTGCATGTATGTCTGTAGGAAGGTGTTAAAGCCCCAGGAACTGGAGCTACAGCCAGTTGTGAGCTGCCATGTGGAGGCTTGAAATTGACCCCAGGTCCTCTAGAAGAGCAGCTAGTCCTCTTAACCTCTGAGTCATCTCTCCAGCCTTCACACAGTAATTTTTTTAATGAAAGAAAGAAAGAAAGCAAGAAAGCAAGAAAGAAAGAAAGAAAAAACAAGGTTGACATGTGTGGCTAAAGCAAAAAGACCTTACCAACCTAATCTACTATACCACAACAATACTTTGAACAACCTAAAATATCCTAAAACAAGATCTTGTACACTCAAGTAAGGATTACCTCTGGTCTAAGGTGTGAGACTAAACTCAAAAGAACTATTCAGACCTGTAGGATGTTGTACTCATACATGTAGGCTGGTAGATACACAAGTAGCACATCAACTGATAACTAAGTGGTGAAAATATCTTGCAGGTAATAACTCCATTGTTCTTAAAATTAAAATTTTAGAATCCAGAAATACATAGATCATTAATAGATAGATTACCTTAAAAAAAATCTTAGAAACAAAACTCAACCAACAATCTAAAATCTTTAAGTACAATGCTAACCACCGAATAACCAGTCCCTTCTACAAGTTTAAAAATGTTGATAAAACCAAATGCCATAGATTATAAACCAAAAAAGCTCCCAACAACACCTAAGAATATCACATCAATAACTTATTCAGGCACCACTTACTGAAAACACAACCAAACCCATAAGCAAGAAAGACTCAAGTAACATAAACCCAAAATGCTAAAGCAGGTTTACTCACACCTATTCATCTTTTTTTTGTTGTTGTTGTTGTTGTTTGAGACAGGGTTTCTCTGTGGCTTTGGAGGCCATTAGAAAACACTCAGGTACAGCACTGCAATCTCCTGGTGAAGTAGAAACAAAACTGATAAAGAACCCCTTCTGTTCTTAACTGTCTTGAGTAAGTCATCCCATAGTCTGAGTGGGCACTATCATGGGTCTACTAGGAGGTCTCTTCATTGGAAGCCTGAGTATCGTTGGCATGTGTGGCCTCATTCCAAGGTCAAGTTCTATGGGCATCATCCCAGGAAAAGGAGAGCTCTTTGGAGGGCCTCTTCCTGTATAGTACAGGCATGAGACAAGGCTAGGATGACCTGGGAGACTGTGGGTTGGGGAGATAGGATCATGACTTCAGTGGGAGAAGAAGCAGAGAATGAAGCTGGATATATCATTTTCTTATTTAATATAGCTGTTTTGTCAGTCTGTGATCTTACTCTTTCATCCATTTGTGATAGTAATTTTTTTTCATACTCTTGGTTTCCCTATACAGCAGTGTGTCTTTTTTAAAGTCATAGGTAAGATGTTGTAGTCACAGTAAAACTTTGGCATATTGCTGTTCTGAAGGCCATGGGCTACTTGGTTCTTTGTTTTCCTGGAAATGACTACAGAACTTTAAAAAATATGCTTAAAGCAAGTTGATTTGTGTTACGCTACTTTATCAGTTGTAAATTGAAATTTAAGTATAGGTCAAGTATTTCTCATGAAAATTTGGCACCCAAATTGATATATATTCTATTTAAAATAGACATTGGATTTAGAAAATTTAGGATAGAAAGAAAATTCCACTAATGGTTCAATAAAGATAACATTATAGATTGAAATGATAATATTGGCTATATTGGTTAAATATACATTATTATTGACTTCATTTTACAGCATTGAAATTTGTTTCAGTTAGCGTCGTGCTATGTTTCTGTTGGCTATCACAAACTTGCCCTGTTAAAATGCTATAGAAGAACTGACATTGCAGTAAATTTACTACTTCCTTTTAAAAATATCGAAGACTTACCATCTTTTTTTTTCTTTTTCTTTTTTCTTCTTTGAGGCAGGGTTTCTTTGTGTAGTTCTGGCTGTCCTGGAACTCAATCTGAACTCAGATCTGCCTGTCTCTGTCTCCCAAGAGCTGGGATTAAAGTGTTCCAGTATGCCCAGCTTCATTACCACTCTTCATAAATGGCAATTATTTTGCTATTGCTGAACCCAGAAATTTGGTATTTAAATTTCTTTTTTGTTTGTAGTGCTTTGTCATTTTCCAGCATATCTGTATCAGAAATATCTCTAACACCATGTGCTTTGAGTATGGTAGTTGTTGGTAAGAAAGTGATGAATCTAAGTGTCTGTAGTTTTTAATTTTTTTGTTTTTGGAGACAGGGTTTCTCTGTTTTGCTTTGAAGGTTGTCCTGGAACTTGCTCTGTAGACCAGGCTGGCCTCCGAACTCACAGACATCTGCCTGCCTCTGCCTCCCAAGTGCTGGGATTAAAGGCATGCTCCACCAACACCTGGCTTTGCTTTTCAACTTTTATTCAGAGGTGCAAGAATACTGTTTCTCAGATTTTTTTTTTGTTTTGGTTTTTCAAGACAGGGTTTCTCTATGGCTTTGGAGCCTGTCCTGGAACTTGCTCTGTAGACCAGGCTGGCCTCGAACTCACAGAGATCCGCCTGCCTCTGCCTCCGCCTCCTGAGTGCTGGGATTAAAGGCGTGCGCCACCAACACCCGGCCAGATAATTTATTTTTTGTGTATGTGATTTCTTATTTTTTTTATGTGTATGAGTATTTCGCCTGCATATGTGTCTGCATTATGTGCACACCTGGTACCCTTGGAGGTCAGAAGAGGCATTGGATCCTCCAAAGAGGGCACTGAATCCTTTGGGACTGGAGTTTAAAAAAAAAAAAAAAAGGTTCTGAGCTGCCCTGTAGGTTCTAGCCATCAGAAGAGATGGCTTAGTGTTTAAAAGCACTTGTTTCCCAGAGGACCTGGATTTGGTTCCTAACTTCCTCAGGGTTTCTCACTACCATGTGTAACTCCAGTTCTAGGGACTCCAGTGCTCTTCTGACCTCCAAGGTCACCAGGCACACATATGGTACACACACGCACATGCGCACGCACGCACGCAAAATAAATCTTCAAAAAAATTGATTTGCTTTTGTGACTATATTATGTATACTTTCTCAGTGATATTAGTGGTTATTGTCTCTTATGTTATAAACTAGTATTTATTAAGTGAAGATACTACTTAGTATGAGGTAAATGGCATATCAAACAATACACTACTAAAACACTATAATTCTTAAATCATTTCTCTTTAAATTTCTGTTATGGTGAGTTGTGGCTTCAATAGAAGCTTCTTGCTAGGATATAATGTGAAAATACATGACATTGAGGTGTGCATGAGGTGTAAAGAACAGGGTAAAACCAGTAGTTTACATATTTTAATTTAGATGTTTATTTTGTATATGGTTGCATGTGCCATAATGTGGGTGTGGAGGTTGGAGAACAATAACCTGGGTTTCTGTCCTTATTTTCTACCCTGTTCTCTTTTGTTTGCCTACAACTTTTTGGGAGGAACTTTCTGTCTGTACGTGATGGGACATTTGCCCCTTTAAAAAAAAATTGGGTTGCAAGGATCCAAAATCAGGTCTTGAAGCTTGGGCAGCTGTTTCCCCAGTTCATAGTCTCATTTAATACTTATGAAGTCAATATTATTTTAGAAATAAAGAAACTGAAATTAAATAATTTGTCAAGACCATAACTAGCCAATAGTAGGACTGGGAATTGAGCCCGGATGTTTTTTTTTTTTTTCGTTTGTTTTTTGTTTTTCAAGACAGGGTTTTCTCTGTAGCTTTCGGAGCCTCGTTCTGTAGACCAGGCTGGCCTCACAGAGATCCACCTGTCTCTGCTTCTCAAGTGCTGGGATTAAAGGAGTGCACCACCACCCAGATATGGCCCACATCTTTGTTATCTTGTTTCCATTCTCATTTTAAAGGTTAAGCATCCTCTTAAATTTATAGTAATTTCCTTGTTAGTGTATATTAAAATAGTTCAATTTGTTTGTGGGCTAAAGATTGAAATAATTTTTTCAGTATTCAGTTTGGTGTTTGAGAATATATTTTAAATATATAAAGTTAAAATTAGGTTTCAGTGTGTTCTTAGTTTATATGGCATTTGTAACTGAACTGCACTTTAGGAGGTAAGTCACATTGTATAATTTTTCCCCCCAAGGACTTGAAAGAGGGCATTAAAAAAATGAGGATCTATGAATAAGAATGTAGAGTGAGCTGGGTGGTGGTCTTTAATCCCAGCACTCGGGAGGCAGAAGCAGGCAGATCTCTGTGAATTTGAGACCAGCCTGGTCTACAAGAGCTAGTTCCAGGACAGCCTCCAAAGCCACAGAAAAACAGTCTTGGAACCCCCCCTCCAAAAAAAAAAAAAAAAGATTGTGGAATGAAGAAAATTAAATTAGAAGACTGTGAATCATAATTGTTGACTAGTGTTTACAAAGACCTGGTCATACAGGGTAGGCATTCAAGAACTTCAAAGATAGAAGATTGGAGTAAATGACTTCCTGGGCCCTTAATTACTACTATTCTGTGGTTTACTAAGACTTATGTGCCTCTGTTATCCTCATTCCAGGATGTAATGTAGTATTACTTTAGTTTTATGTAGAGATCTTGCTTAACATTTATGAGGTTCAGTTCCTGGCTTATGTCAGCATCTGGCGGTTTTCAACTTTGTTTCTTTTTGAGAAGTTAGATTTTTGTCAGTTAGGTGCTTGAATTACCATTAGAGCTAAATATGGCTAACCAGGAGTGATTCAGATATGACCCATACATTTTGTGTGTGTCTGTGTGTCCGTATGTGTGCGTTTTGCTGGAAATTGAGCCCAGGGCCTTGTGCTTATTAGGCAAGTGTTCTATCACTGACCTTGCTGCTCAGGAATCAACATATATACACACACACACACATACATACATACATACATACATACATACATACTTTTTTTTTTTTTTTGCTTCCTGAGAGATGGTTCTCTGTGTAGCCCTGTCTGTTCTGGAATTTTCTTTGTAGAGTAGGCTAGTCTCCTGAAGATCTGCCTGCCTCTGCCTTCATAGTGCTGGGGTTAAAGTGTTGACATACAACACAACTGACAATACATTTTTTTTTAAAGAAAGAAGTTGGTTTTGGTGTTTTTTTTGTTTGTTTGTTTTTTGGTTAATTTTGGGGTGGTTTTCCAAAACCAAGGTTGCCTTGAATTACTAGTCTTCCTTTCTTTACCTCCTAAATGCTGGGATTAATTATAGCTTGTGCCACAGCCTCAGCTTAACTATATTGTAGAGAAATGTGTGAGTGAACTTTAGTAGCCCTTACATGTGATGTACGAGAGGATTTTCTGTTCTCATTTAGAACTCTGTTAGGAAAGTAACTTCGTTATGTTAGTGTGAGTTTAATATAAACAAACACACAGCCCTTTTGTGAATTGACTGAACTATAGACTAAAATTAGTGCATTTAGAAGTGTCTTGTCATGAAAGTCGGGAGGGTTGATAATTTGAGGGATAGGGGAGAGAAGTGGAGAGCAGCAAATAGGAGCAAAGCCATATACATATGAAAATGCCATAATGTAGCCCATTTGATATACTTACTAAAACATAATAAATAAAATGCTATTCACAACTAAAAAATTGTCATAGATTAGCAAGATGACTCAGTTACCCGCGCTACATAGCCTGGCGACCTGAGTCCTATCACTGGAACTTTTGTAAAGGTGGTAGCAGAAAACTGGCTTCCACATGCAGACTATGGTGTCCTCACAATCATGCATGCACATACAATAACAACAACAATAATAAAAAGTCTCTATGACTGTGCATATGGCAGATTTGAGAAGTACATTTTATCTTGTTTTGGATATAAAGGACTCAGACACTTGAGTTAGCTTCCTTTTTTTCCCTCTTGCTTACACTTTTTCTTTTGCAATTTATCCATTCTTTACTAGTTTGCCTTACTGTAAGAGGCAGTATCTCTGCCAGGCTCATTGCTGAACATTTTCTTAAGTTGGCGATTTTGTTGATAGTTGTTGATAGAACTGCGTAAAGGTGAACAGATGTTTGTAGAGCTAAGAACTAATTGGAAACACTTGGAGAGTAATTTCTTTGCATGTATTATTACAAGCTTATTCTGAGTTTTGGGAAAGATGGGAGTAGTAGTACATCTTTGTATAATAGTTATGAGCTGCCCTCTGCTGCAGTGTTTTAGTTCTTTATGTAGAGAATCTTTTTCTAACTCAATTTTGTGTATTAATTTGGCTTTTTGAGACAGTCTCATTGTGTAGCCAAGATTGTTCTTGAGCTCTCTGAGGGCTAGCTGGCCTCAGCTCATGAGCCTCCTTATTCAGCCCCTTGACTGTTGAGATTATAGGTGTGTGTCACTATGACCTGCTAGCAAATTCAATTTTGACTTCAATTTTTGTGTGCTTGCTTTTACTGATTCAGTTATTAGCGAAGATTTACTTATAAGGTGACAGGAATGAGGTATTTTGAAGATACTTAAGATGTTATTTTTTTCTTTTTTGGGGGGGGCCCAGCAAGATGTTGTTAGTTTTTCAATGAAAGCCTAATTTATTTTAATAGTAAGATATATATATATATATATTCAGATCACAAAAATACAGAATAGTTCAATTTGTTTTGTAGTACTTTGCTTCTAAATTTAGGTAATACAGAAAGAAGATGTTATGACCATGGCTATGCATTCCTAAACAAGAGTGTTGCATTCCTAAATGTAGTGTGCTTCATGCACTATTGAGCATAATGTGAAAAGAAAAGTGCCATAAAAAAGCTAAGTACCAAGTAACTAGCTAGAAAACGCTTTTAATGGGATGGCCGGCATGGTCATTAATCTGGTACCTAGTACTGGGGAAGTGGTCACATGCTGCAGTAGGGTGCAATTTGTTTTAGCTATTAGAGTCCAAAATAAGAGGCTCAGAATTCACACTTAAATGCTAATATGGCTTTCTACAGCCTAATTTAGTTTAGTTTAGGGGACTTGGTTCAAATGTAAACTGTAGAAGAATGACCCATTAGTAAAGATTCAGTCAGTGTTAGTTAGGTCTTTTGTCTTAAATATATTTAATTCTTTGATTCAGTCTTAGTTCTGTGACTCTTTTCCAAATATTTGGATATATATAGTGTGGTTTGCTATAGATGCTTTCAACTTTTATGATGAGAAGCATTCCAAGTAATGCTTCACTTTATTTTATTTTTGGGGGGGGGAGGTTTGAGACAGGGTTCTCTGTGTAGCTAGTCTTGAACTCACAGAGATCCACCTGCCTCTGCCTCCCAAGTTCTGGGATTAAAGGCATCTGCCACCACTCTTCAGCCTAAGTAACACTTTTTACATTATTACAATAAATATACAAGAAGCCTAAAGTTTCACAAACTATTTTGTTTCATAAGAAAATGAGAGGCACTGTTTATAAATTACTTGAAAAGCATTTAGGGTATAAACCGAAAGATAGATCCTTTTTGTTTGTTTTCCCAGATAGGCTAGCTATGCTATTGCTATGTAGGTCAGGTTGGTCTTGACTTTTTTGTTTGTTTTGTACTGAATGTTGAACCCAGAGCCTTACACATGCTAGGCAAATATTCTACCATTGAGGTATATCATCAGTTCCCTTTTAGTTTTATTTTGAGACAGGGTCTCATTAATTTCTAGCTGGCCTTAAATTTCTAATTATCATTTTTTGTTGTTGTTGTTTTGTTTTTATGCGACAGGGTTTCTCTGTATTGTTTTGGAGGCTGTCAGTCCAGCCCGGCCTGGAACTCACAGAGATCCGCCTGCCTCTGCCTCCCAAGTGCTGGGATTAAAGGTGTGCGCCACCACCGCCTGGCTCTAATTATCATTCTTTAGCCTTTGGAATAGTCAGTATATTTTTGGTTCCTTTTTTCTTTTTTAAAAACTAAACAAATTGTATGTATTTATTACAAAATGAAAATTGTCAGCTATATGAATTTAGTTTCTGCCATGTCTAATAACACAAGCTCTTCTTACTTCATCCTTAGATAGGAACAGATGATTAATGGGTACATGTAAAGTTTGTTTTCTTGTTTTTGTTTTCTTTGAGACAGTGTCTCAAGTTGCTAGAACAGAGGATGACCTAACTCCATCCCCCACCCCTGACACTCCTCCTGTCTGTACTGGTTTATACAATGCCAGAGATCCTACTCAGGGTCTTGCACAGCCAGGCAAGGTTCTGCTAACTTTCCTGTATCTTAGACATTCATATAGATAATTAAATTATATCTGGTAATTTCTATTTTAAAGAGATTTTTTTCTTTCCTTCTCCCTCCCTCCCTCCCTCCCTCCCTCCCTCCCATTCTTTTTTTCTTTTTTTTTTTTTGAGACAGGGTTTTTCTGTGTTACATCCCTGATTTAACTGCCTCTGCCTCCTGAGACTGGGATTAAAAACACTGTGTGTGTGGTTATGGGGGAGGTACCAGTTATTGTTATTGACTTCTAAAGGTTTATATAGCAACCTATTAAGGTGAATGGACATCTGTGAGAAAAGGCCCTTAAGAAATTTCTAGCCACAATTTTAAAAGGACAAAAAGCTTCCATTATGTTTCATACTTTCTGTGTGTCCTCATGTATATACACCCATGTACAGTGTGTTTGTCAGTGTCATATGTGTGGACTCCAGAGATTGACATTGGGGATTTTCCTAAATCACTGTCTTAATTTTATGATACAGTTTTGATTTGTTTTTCATTGAACCTGGAGGTCATCAATTCAGCTAGATTGGCTAGCCTCAGGATCTTTTGTCTCCTTTTCCACAGGACTGGGATTACAGTAGGAATTTACCTGGTTGTTCAGAATTGTCCTGTGATCCTCATGCTTGTCCATCTCTGAGCCATCTTTCCAGCTTCCTAAAGTTTTTTTCCCTTCCCTCCCTCCCTCCCTCCCTCCCTCCTTCCCTTTTTCCCTCCCTTCTTTCTTTTCTTTCTATGGTAGGTCTCTTTGTAGTCTTGGTTGACAAACTGACCTCAAATTAACAAATTAATATACCATTCTGCAGAATGAGACTCCAGGATAGAGAAAAGGCAAAAATGGCTGGCATGCTGATAGGACATAAGACAGTGGTGTTTAGATCCCTGACCATGAGAAATTCCTTCCCTCTTTCCCATAGGCCGGATTTAGCACAGCCCTTTCCTGTTGGTTTAGGCAGCAAAGCTTTTTTTTTTTTTTTTTTTTTTTTGGTCATGTAGCAGACTATTGGTAACTTTTCAAAGCTTCTGAATAGAGGCTTGGTGCTTCCTGCTTATCTGTAACTATAATATAAACAATAAGGGTACCTCATACTGAGAATGGACCATCACAATTTATTTCTTATAGCACCCACATCTAGGCAGCTTACAACTCCCTGTAACTTCAATTCCAGGAGATTCAATGCCTCTGGTTACAAGGGCACTTGCACTCCTCTGTATACACTCACATACATACACATTTTTTTTTAATTACACATTTAAAGAATCCTGAACATTCCC
Source organism: Mesocricetus auratus (assembly GCF_017639785.1). Lineage (NCBI taxonomy): Eukaryota > Metazoa > Chordata > Mammalia > Rodentia > Cricetidae > Mesocricetus > Mesocricetus auratus. Next base: position 180,114,787 of record NW_024429266.1, on the reverse strand, counting down.
CCTTCTCCTCCCCCTCCGCCTTCTCCTAGCCTTCCTAGCCTTCCTAGCCCTGGGATTAAAGGCGAGCTCAATCATGCCTGGCTTTTGAGCTTTATTTCAAAGTTACCAACACCTCTGCTGTTTTTCGTTTCTGTGCTCCTGTTGCTTTTCTTGGTATGCCCAACAAATTAATATTCATTCAAAAATAATCATTTTTCTTTAAGATTTTTTTTTACTATATTTGGGTTTTCCAACATTAATTGCAGAATACTGTGTGATGCTATCCCCCACCACAGTTGATTTTTTTAAAGCTATATTCTCATTTCTAGGTGGATATTATATTCAAGTAAGGGTTGCATATGCTTTAGAGTTTAGTGACATTTTCACAGTTTTATGATTTCTATGTAAGGTAAGTATCAGTATATAAGATATGGAGGTTTTCAATCAGGATTGAAATATAACATTTACTTTTAACCATTAATAAAAGTTTTATGAAAAGATATATCTTGAAGGAAAGTTGTGTTTTAAAAATTGTGGTAAATGTAATATAATAAAGAATTGGGGATAACTCTTAGTTTGATGTTTGCCCTGTCAGTATGAGGATCTCAGTTTGGGTCTCTAGAATGCACTGAAAAACTGATCACAATAGTATGTGCCTGTAATCCAGTGGAAGCAAGTAGAGACTAGCACATCCTTGAACATTTGGAAGGTCTGACAGTCCACCATATATGGCAAAGTTATAGACTAATGAGAAACCCTGTCAGATAAAGTAGAAAGTGTCTGACAACCATTTGGACTGCCCCTAGCTGAAGATAGGGTAATAATAGTGATTCATACCTTTTGAGGCAGAGGCAGAGGCAGGCAGGTCTCTGTGAGTTTGAGGCCAGCCTGATCTACAGAGCTGGTTCCAGGACACTTGGAGCTACACAAGAAACCCTGTCTTGAAAAATAAAATAAAAATTTCTTAATGGTGATGTACAAATTAATCAGTTGTCACTTTCAGTTTTAACTTTAAGTAACCTACCCTTGCTATACTTTTATTTATTCATTCTTTCATCAGATATAGGCAGTTTTACTGTTGTAGAAGATGAAGAATTCTACCCTCTCCTTTAGTTCTTCTGTCCACCTTCTATTATCCATAGTTTAGATTGATAGGATGATTAGTATTAAATATTCTGTCTTTTGTGTTTTAATAATATCTAAAAGTAAAAATGAAATATGACTACTTAATATCATTGAGACAAGCAGTAAGAATATTTTCATACTACTTTCTGATTTATTTGCTTCTAATTACCTCATTTTTTCTTGTCTTTAATTTCTTTCATACCGTATCCAATTTCTCTGGGATTTTTGCAACTTTTCTACCCTTTTAAATCTTCACTACATACTCTGCTGCACAAATTGTCTTGTTCCCAAATCCCTTTAAAATTTTTTAAAAATTAAATATATATTTATTATTTATAGGTATTATAACATGCTTATAATGCCAGTGCTGGGGAGGTGGAGACAAATGGGTTCATGGGATTTGCTAGCCAGCCTAGGTATTTGTCTAGTTCCAGATGAGTGAGAGACCTTGTTTCAAAATAATAATTAAAAACAAAGATAGGTATAGGCTCTGAGGAACAGTTCCCAATGTTTTTCTTAGGCCTCCACTTGCACACAGAGAAAGGAGAAAGGAAGCTGTCTGGTGATTTTTTTTCTTCTGGATCTATTTTGCTTTTGAAAACTACTTAAATGAATAATGAATGCTTCCCTCTTTTTACTTTTAGTGTTTCTTCTTGTTCTTAACTTTTCTCTGCTATCTGTTCTGGTTTGGTAAATAAACTGTGACTGTTTTCCTTTGAGAAATGTTTTAATTGAAGAACTTCTACTTGATTTTTCTGTTTACTTTTTCTGAGAAGTATTATTTGTTAATTGCTGTTGCCTACCCACTCTAATCTCTTGCCTAACATATTCTGTTTGGACTATTTTTTGGTTAAATTTTTTTTCTACTCACATTTGTGAGTTTATCTTTCTGTAAGTTCTTTGGTCCTACCCTATCATCATCTTGTTGAAGAATGATAACATTTTATATACTCTAAAGTGCCATGGTTCTTCTTGACTTCTCTTGTTTTTTGGAGTCTTGCTGTGAAGCTCATGCTGGCTGTCCTAGAACTCATTGAGATCCACCTGCCTCTGCTTTCCAAGTGCTGGGATTAAAGGCGTGCGCCACCACTGCATGGCTTGTTCTGTTTCCTTAAGTCAGTGTTTCATCATGCTTTCTGAAACATAACGCATAGCTCCTCAGACAAAATGAAAACAGCTTTGGATATCAGGTTCAGTGAATTCATTGAGAAGCATTAGCTTTGCAGTGTCTGCCACCATCACATTTACCTTACTACGCATGACCTTTAGGTTCATTAACACCATGGGTGTATTCAATCAGTTTTGTTGGCTTCTCCTTTGATGACACCCCCTCAAGAAAACAGTTATTAATTTTTATCTCATGTATGGTATTTGCTGAAGAAATTTTCCATTTTATTCCCCATCTTCTCTTTCCTTGGTCATCCTTTCAGCTTGATGCTTTCTTTAGAAAGTTGCAGTATGCTAGGCCCTACATGGGATAGCTAAAGAAAAATTCAATCCTTTCAGTTAGTTGTCTTCACGTTGACCTCAGCTATTTCACTTATACACACATTACCACCACCACCACCACTTTCAAATTTATGGCAGTGTTTAGGGTATTGTTTTACTAGAGTATTGAATACTGTAAGGCATTTAGTGAAAAATAGTTTGGTTTGCAGTTTTTAAATAGAAATAGGTCCTTTTGTGGTACAGCTATCTTATATTTCTGTTACATTTTTATTATAAATTTTAGCAGTTATTTACCTATTCAAAAGCCTCTAGTCTCTTCTTATATTATCAAGAAAAATAAAATAGGGACTGGAAAGATGTTTCAGTGGTTAAGAGCACTCTCTGCTTTCAAAGGACCTGGGTTGGGTTACCACTACCCACATGGCAGCTCATAAATACCTGTAATTCTGTGGATTAATGCCCTCTTCTGACTTCCATGAACACTATACATATGTGCACATACATACACTCAGGCACAAACACATGGACATAAAATAAAGGATAAAATGCCTATAGCTAACATTTCTGTCATTTGAAATTGCTATTATACAATGTACTCCGAGAGAATATTCCAGACTTAAATAATTATGACTTATTGATGGATTTCCAGAATCTTTCTGTAAATAGTAATTGGAATTTGTACTTCAGTTGTTTAAAACCACTCTATTACTTCCCTGAAATTAATTTTATCACAATACTTAACATCAATTAGTAGTACTTATTTTTAAAGATGGAATAGATGCTCAGGTTTTTGCTAAGTCAGTGTGGTGTACAGTGATAAGAAGGGAGGACTGTAGTATTGACCTAAATTTTTTTTAATCAAAGGATTCCAGACATGTCACCCATATTTTGATATATAGAATTATCATAGGGTGTCTTAATTTAGTAATAAGACTTCAAATATTGCCAAATATAGAATGCTATAGAAATTAAGAACACTTGAGCACTAAATGTTTTTCAAGATATGGATTATAGGTTTGCAAAGGTTCAATTTTAATTAATAAAAGCAAGTTTCAATTGTGAGTTGGTCTTGAAACTTTTCTTCTGGGGCAGTAAAAGGCTCCCAAATGGGTGAAGTTGATATAAAAACAAACAAAAACAGAGAGATGTTCAGTTAGAAGATGTTAAAAACTGAGTTTAAAAAAATTGTAAGTTGAATTTATTTACTTTGTAGTGGGATGAGGGAGACTAGTGTGGGAGGGTGGGGGGAGAGAAGAAAGAGGGAATCGTGTGCCATAGCACACATGTGGAGGTCAGAGGATAACTTGTGGGAGTCAGTTCTCCTTCCACTGTGGGAGTCTGAGGGATTGCACTCAGGTTACCAGGTTGCATGGTAAACACTTTTACCCACTGAGCTATCTTGCTACGTACCCCCCTATCTTTACTTAGTATTTTTAGTGAAATAATCTTTAAATTGTTTTAAATTTTTTTTTTTTTTTGTTTTTACGAGACAGGGTTTCTCTGTTTTGGAGGCTGTCGGTCCAGCCTGGCCTCGAACTCAGAGATCCACCTGCCTCTGCCTCCCGAGTGCTGGGATTAAAGGCGTGCGCCACCAACGCCTGGCTAAATTGTTTTAATTTTGAGACTATAATAAAATTACATTAGTCTGCTCTTTCTTCTCCTCCCTCCAAACCCTCTAATATATTCCCTCCTTGCTGTCTTTCAAATTCATAGCCTTTTTTTGTTTGTTGTTAGTATATGTATATATATTGCTAAATATAACCTACTCAGTCTATATAATGCTACTTGTATGTATGTTTTTAAGGCTGACCATTTGATATTAGCCAGTCGATGTGTCCTTCCCTGAAAACACCATTTGCCCTACTCTTTAGGCATTCCTTAGTTACTTGTACTTCTTTGTGTAGGTCTGAGGCCTTGTGGACTTTCTAAATGACACCATTTCTGTAGAACAATGAGCTGAAGTTTGGTACATTGTACTAAGCATTGGCATTGTATTTTTCAGAAAGATGAAGTTTGAGTCAGTAAAAAATTACAGTAACTGATGGGATTGGACTTAACAGGCAGTTCTGTGAACCTTCCTTTGTGAGTATTGGGATCCAAACTTGGATCCTCTGGAAGAGAGTAGTAATCATTCTTATCTACTGAACCTTCTCTCTCAAATCCTAGTTTGTGTTTTTGAGACAGGATCTCATTACTAACCTAGGCTGATCTCATTCATAATCCTAACCTCAAGACTCGGTGGTTCTGGGAATACAGGTATCTACTACTACTGCTGATTCAATGTAGTCTTTTTCTTAAAGACATGTTTGAGATTATGTAGATATGTACAGATGGATGTCAGAGAACAAACTTTGGAATTAGTTCTACAAGATATGGGACCTAGGGAATGAACTCCAGCTTATATAACACGTGTCTCACTCATAAGTGTTAGACGGAAAAGATACTCCCCTGAGAACATGGGTGTGGGCTTCTCCAAGTCACAGAAAGTAAGACATACCCAGATATAGAATGGGCTTCTTGGACTAAAAAGATGGCTCAGTGGTTAAGAGCACTGGCTGCTCTCCCAAAGGCCCTAAATTCAATTCTCAGCAACCACATGGTATCTCACAACTATCAGTAATGAAATCTGGTGCCATCTTCTGACCTGTGGGCATACTCACAGGCAAAATATAAATAAATGAATAAATATATCTTTAAAAGTAAATAAATCCCTAAAAATAGAAAAAAAAAGAATGGACTTTTTTTGTTTGTTTTGTTTTTCGAGACAGGGTTTCTCTGTGGCTTTGGAGGCTGTCCTGGAACTAGCTCTTGTAGACCATGCTGGTTTTGAACTCACAGAGATCCGCCTGCCTCTGCCTCCCGAGTTCTGGGATTAAAGGTGTGCACTACCACCACCGGGCGCCTTTCTGGTATATCCTATAAAGGTGTCTGAGGTAGAATTTCCCTAACTTGGTAAATACCAAGATTGGAAACATTACTGTAGCATCAGCATACTGCTAAGTTGTCCACATAATCCTTCATTGTTGTTTTTCTCTGCTTCCATCAGCTACTGGATGAAGGCTCTAGGATGACATTTAAGTAGTCATCAACCTCATTATAGGGGCAAGGCATTTAAGGTAGCCCCTCGACTATTGCTTAGATTCTTAGTTGGGGTCATTCTTGTGGATCTCTGAACATTTCCTTAGTACCAGATTTCTCTTTAAACCTATATGGCTCCCTCTGTTAAGGTATCTCTTTTTTGCTCTCCTCTATTCATCCCCTGATTCAATCTTCTGATCTCTCTCGTTCTCTTCCCTCCCTCCTGTTCCCCCCCCCCATGCTCCGAATTTGTTCTGGAACTCTTGGCCCTTTTCACTTCTCCAGGGAACCATATGTGTCTCCTTGTTTCTTAGCTTCTCTGGAGGTGTTAAAAGAATGAAATGAAATACCGATGTAATGGTAGTACAGTGAAAACTTGGTCTAAACATGAGAAGTAATACCACCTTCCTCAGTTAGCTAGCCTCAGTTATGTTGACTTTTGCCTTAATTGGAAAGTTCATACTTGGAGAGAGAACAAATAATAAAATAATTCTGTCACCATGAGTAATGACCTCTAGTGAACAGATTAGGTGACTTTGTGTATAAAGGGGCACAGCCTTTTGCTGGGGAGTTGAAGTAAAGTGCAAAACTTTGTGAGAGTTTGGTATTTTTAAACATTACTTTGAAAAATTATTGCTTTTATTTATTTTTTTAATTTGGAGCTTGGATAGTATGTGATGTGTTGAGGTGAAAGGAAAACTTATGGAATCTAGTTTTCTCCTTCCATCATTCCGGTCACAGGTTATCAAAGACCTGGTGACAAGTGCCATCTCACCAACTCAGTAAAATAATGTTTTTGCCAGTCTTACAGTGAAAAATTAGAGAGCAAGATTCTAAGGAGGAAGAAGTTCTAAAGATGATGTGGAAAAACTTGCTTGCTCATGAAGCAGGAATGCAGTGGAGGCTAGAGGGGACTTGTAATTAATTAAACTGATTATTATGACTCATTCAAATGTATAGGGTCACTGATGAATGCGAAAAGATGACTCTCCTCCAGGCATTGGGTTTGGTGAAAGAGATGGCTAGAAAACTCTTTTCTTAATAAATTCTTTAGTATGAAGCTGGGCCTTGGTGGCGCACGCCTTTAATCCCAGCACTCGGGAGTCAGAGGCAGGTGGATCTCTGTGAGTTTGAGGCCAGCCTGGTCTACAGAGAGAGTGTCAGGATAGGCTCCAAAGCTTCACAAAGAAACCCTGTCTCAAAAAATAAAATAAAATAAATTCTTTAGTATGATTATACTCCCTCTTATCTCACCTCCCCTGGCTGTTTTAGCTTTTTGTACTTTTGTTTTGAGTTAGGGTCTGTCATTACTAGTAGCACAGGATGAGCCTCCTCTCAACCTCCCAAGTGCTAGGGTTGTTCATATGTATCACTGCATGTGGGGTGTGTGTGTAGTGTAGTGTAGTCTAGTATAGTGTAGTGTAGTGTAGGCTCCAAGTCAGAAGATATCTTTCAGATGTTAGTTCCCTCCTTCCACCATGTAAATACTAGGGATTGAACTCAAATAATATCTGTCATCTCTTTGACCCTTAGACTTGTTTTTGATACCAGTGAGAAGAGTACACAACTTGTTTCCTTTCTCAAACTTCCCCGTAAATGCTTTTGAGTCTGGTTGCTTGATCCTGTAGAGTTTTCTTGTTATTCTGTTCTGCTTTGTTTTGGAGGTGGTTTGTTTGTTTTGTATTTTGGAGGGAAATGGTATCATTAGCCCGGTTTGACCTCAAACTCAGTGCTGAGATTATCGGTGTGCCACCACAATCCTAGCCTGATCTATGTTTTATATTCTTTGTGGATGTCCATATATAATCTCCCTCTGCCATCTAGATTTCAGACTCACTTGTGTTTTCATTTGGAGGCATTTGGTTTATGGTCATCTCTCCCTTATATCTGGACCCTAGCACATGTCTTTTTGTATCCTTACTCTCTAAGATCCAATTAATCATGATAGTAATAACAAGATAATAAGCAAGGATGTGTTGTAATAGCTGAAAAGAAATTTAGTGAAGATAGTGATATATCTGAGAGTCAGGAGCCCAAAGAAAGCAATAAGAAACAATAAAGATAAATCTCACATGCACACATGTATGATGTATGGTCTTTTTTTCTTTTTCTCTTTTTTGAGGCAAGGTTTCTCTGTTTTTTGTTTTTGAGTGTTTGCCTTTTTTTTTTTTTTTTTTTTTTTTGGTTTTTCGAGACAGGGTTTCTCTGTATTGTCTTCGAGGCTGTCCTGGAACTCGCTTTGTAGACCAGGCTGACCTCGAACTCAACAGAGATCCGCCTGCCTCTGCCTCCTGAGTGCTGGGATTAAAGGCGTGAGCCACCAACTCCTCGCCAAGGTTTCTCTTTTTAATAGCCCTGGCTGTCCTAGAACTTGCTTGTAGACCAGGCAGGCCTGGAACTCACAAAGATCCTCTTGTCTCTGCCTCCCGAGTCCTGGAATTAAAGGCGTGTACACTATTTTAATACAAATCATTTAGACCATAGCAAAAGCACATAAGAGCAGTAAAGAAATTGTTTTAGTTATCCAAGATATTAATTTTAAGTGACATTGTATACATCATTAATGGATACTACCGTCTAGTGCAAGGTCTAATAGATACCATGATTTCCAAGTAGTGATTAATCTGAGTGACATTTTGGGATACCTATAATCGTTTGTTATTTGATTAAGTCTGTCAGTGATAAAAATTGCAGGTAATGCAAAATACTGTTAGATGCTTACACTCATTAAAAAAAAAATAGTAAATTTTAAACTTGCAGTGGTAGCCCATGCCTTTAATTCCAGAGGCAGAGGTGGGCCGCTCTCTGAGTTCCAGGCCAGTCTGGTCTACAGACCAAGTTCCAGGATAGCTAGGGCTACACAGAGAAACCTTATCTCAAAAACCAAAACAACAACAATCAAAAAAAAATGTAAAATTTGAAGTTAATGAAAATTAACATTTATTTCTTGTGCAAATTTACAAATATTTAGAAAGATTTTAGTTTTTAAAAAATGCATGTGAGTGTTTTGTCTGCATGTATGTATGTACATCATATACATGCTTTGTGCCAGAGGAGGTCAGAAAAAGGTGTGTTAGATTCTCTGGTATTGGAATCATGGATGTTTGTGCTCTGTCATGCTGATGTTGGAAACTGAACCTGGGTCCTCTGAAAGACCAACAATTGCTCTTAACTCATGAGCTAACTGCTCTTTAAATATTGAGCCATCTCTCCAGTCCTGGAAGTTTATATAAATCTTAAAAGAAGTTTGTGAGTCCTACAAGAAACAGTACCCTGCTGGGCTTTGTGGCCCATGCCATTAATCCTAGCACTCAGGAGGCAGAGGCAGGTGTAAATTCAATGGCCAGACTTGTTAGTTCCAGAGCAGCTAGATGATGTAGAGAGATCCTGTCTAATTAAAACAAAACAAAACAAAAAATGTAGTGTCCTGTAAAGTTATATGTGCAAGCCCAAGAAGATTAACAGTGAAACCTTAATTGTAGTGTTGGAGAAGCTACAAATGAGAAAGTGCCTAAAGATTCCTGAATAGGTAATTATGTTGTAGTATGTTCAAAAAATTTTTACAGAATGTAAAAATCATATGATTCTTACATATCTAAGTTCAGGATAATGTTTATTCAAGGGTAAGTAGTAGAAAGGAGGGGTCACTTGTTACACAGAGGACTTTATAAATTAGGTATATAATATTAAATTACTTAGTTTTGCAAAATAATCATATTTTAGTTTTGCTGGGAGTACTTCATTAAAGTATCTGTTCTGAGAGTGAGTGGCTAGAGATAGTTTCCATTTTAATAAACAAAACAACACATCGTGTATCTGAACCTTACGTTAAGCTATAAAAACAAATTGAATGCTTTTCCCATTCTTCATCTCAGATAGGAAGTAAATTAGTTCCTATAAAGGCACCAAGAACTTTAAACACTTGATGAAAGATGCTCACTAGCTCGCTTGATTCTGATAAGTTTTGTTGGGTGATGTAGTATAGTCATAAAGAAAGTTCTAATTAATGCAAAGATAGAACTATATTCATTATTTAATCTTTTTGCCTTCAAAAAAACCCATGACCATTCCGTGACATTAATTGCCTATTTCTAACAATCACTGACTGATTTGGGAAGTAGCAAATCAATTTGTATTTTAGACATACGTTGACACTAATGATAAGTAATATCAAGCATCACTTTATAATCCTTAAGTATGCAGTAGTCTTTTCTCAGACCCTTAGGGCATGAAAATGACTGTTATTAGTGTTTCCATTTAATTTTAATGCTATTTATCATTAATTAATGTGTTATTGGTATGTTTTATTTATTTTTTTAGACAGGTTTTTGAACTTGCCATCCTGCTGCTGAGTGCTGAGATTGCAGCTGTGTACCATCATTCCCAGCTTATTTAGCATCTTAGTATAGCTGTGTGACTTGTGCTTTATCATTTTAAATCACATTGTTTTGTTTTTTTCGTTTTAGGATCGAAAGTTAACAAAGTCCGAAAGGCAGAGATTCAAAGAAGAGGCAGAAATGTTAAAAGGTCTTCAACATCCCAACATTGTTCGCTTCTATGACTCTTGGGAATCCACAGTAAAAGGGAAAAAATGCATTGTTTTAGTGACTGAACTAATGACATCTGGAACACTTAAAACGTAAGTCTACCAGTATTTTAAAAAGATGAGCAAGAATTTCCAGATAATCTTGTTTTAGATCTATGTTTGTTGTTTGGCCTTCTAAGGCAGACATAATCCTTTCAACCTTCACAATACCATGTGTTTCCTACTTGCAGAATCGTCTTATAAAAATGATATGGTGGTTACTTATTGGCAACTATTGGAATGAGGATGTTGCTGAATAAACCTAGTTAATTTTAAGTTATATTGATTGGTATTTTTAAAATTGAGGTTTAGGAATTATAAATCAATGACAAGGTTGCCCTCTAGTGGTTAAAGTGAGATTAAACTATATTAAATATTTATTTGATCACATTTTATTTTTCACTATGTATACAACTAGCTATAGTCTTATTTCTCATAGTACTAAAGATTAAAATCAAAATAGCTAGATGATGTAGAGAGATCCTGTCTAATTAAAACAAAACAAAACAAAAAATGTAGTGTCCTGTAAAGTTATATATGCAAGCCCAAAAAGATTAACAGTGAAACCTTAATTGTAGTGTTGGAGAAGCTACAAATGAGAAAGTGCCTAAAGATTCCTGAATAGGTAATGTTATCCTCTTGAGAGAAATAGGTTAGGTAACATAGAAGTACCAAGAGCTTTGGATGAAAAAATGGGGTATGCTTTTGAAATCACAGGTTTGTCAATAACATCTGTTTATTATATTGAGAAAGGAAGCTGTTGTAAAGCACATGGTATAAGTTTGTCATGGGAAAAATTAATTTTTGTTTAAATTTTTATTTTTTAATATTTTTTAAAAATTACATGTGTGTGGGTTTGTGTATGTATGCTACCAAGGCCAAATGAAGTATCTGATCCCCTGAAACTGGAGTTATGGGTGGTTGTGAGCCACCTGACATGGGATTAAAGTATACACCACCATTCCCTACTCCAAAAAGCAGGTTTTAAGGATTGAAAGTATTTAGAGATGGCTCAACAGTTAAGAGCATTGTGTTCTCTTCCGAGCGGCACATGATGGCTCAGCTCACCAGTGTCTAGTCTTCAGAGGATCAGACACCCTCTTGTGGCCAGTGTGGACACCAGGCATACACTTGATGCATAGAAATACAGTAGTCATAACACCAATACACATAAAAAAATGAACAACTTGCCGGGCGGTGGTGGCACACACCTTTAATCCCAGCACTCGGGAGGCAGAGGCAGGCAGATCTCTGTGAGTTCGAGGCCAGGCTGGACCGACAACCTCCAGAACAATACAGAGAAACCCTGTCTCGTAAAACCAAAAAAAAACAAAACAAAACAAAACAAAAACAAAAACAAAAACAAAAAAACAAAAAACAAACTTGCTTTTGCTAATAGGTTTATTTAATTGCTACATCCTAATGTAGAGGTTTATTTTAGTTCTACTCTTCGTTTTTTTTCTGATAGATCTAGATCTAGTGTGTAAAACTTTTTTTAACGTTTATTTTTATGTATGAGTGTTCTATCTACATGCTCTATAACTGTATGTCAGAAGAGGGCACCGTATCTCATTATGGATGGTTGTGAGTTACCATGTGGTTTGCTGGGAATTGAACTCAGGACCTCTGAGGAGCAGCCAGTGCTCCTAATCACTGAACTGTCTCTCCAGCCCATGTGGTTTTTTTGTTTGTTTGTTTGTTTTTCGAGACATGGTTTCTCTGTGTAGCTTTGGAGACTGTCCTGGAACTAGCTCTGTAGACCAGGCTGGCTTCCAACTCACAGAGATCCGCCTGCCTCTGCCTCCCAAGTGCTGGGATTAAAGGCGTGTGCCACCAACGCCCGGCTCCATGTGTAGGATTTTTAAAGAAATGATTACTGTAGAAATTTTATTTATATCCTTACCTCTTCACAAATTTGGTGCTAATATTGTATACTTTCATGTAAAACACACATTTCCTAGCTAATACTTGTTCCTATGCTGTGATTTTTTTTTTAATATTTGATACATATATATTTCATAGGCCTTCACAAAATACAAAATTTCCCCCTACTGGTTGCATGTACTTTAAAGGTACTAATATAAAAATTTTAGTAGATGCTTTCCTCTACTTACCCTGCATGTGAATAAATAAAATGTACATCATAATGCATTTTCCAAGCAGTAGCTTCTATGTAGTGATAGACATCAGAGACTCTTGTGCCATAGTCTTCCCTTTAGTGTATTCTGTTGCTTATGTACATATTTCATCAGTCGAGTGCAGATTTGGATAGAAAATATACAGAATTGAGGACTCTCCCACTGTGGCTAGTTTCTGGACTCCTCCCCCCCCCCATCCCAGTCCTCCTTCCTTCTCCTCTTTTTTAATTTTGGTTTTTCAAAACAGAGTTTTTCTCTGTAGACGAGGCTGTCCTAAAACTCACATCAGCCTCCTTCTGCATCCAGACTACTGGGATTAAAGGCATGAGCCACCATTGCCCTGTTTTTCCTTGCCTTCTTAAATATTTTTATTTTTGAGATTATAACTCCATTTCCTCACTCTAAGCCCTTCCATGGTACCTGCTCCCCATGGTTCTCCTTCAAATTCATGGCCTCCTCCTCTTCAGTTGCTGTTGTTGGTGTGTGTGTGTGTGTGTGTGTGTGTGTGTGTGTGTGTGTGTGTACATACATAGGTATAAAAGTACCTACTCAGTATATATAATGTTACTTTCTGTGTATGTTTTCAGGGCTGGCCATTTTGTATTTGATAACTTTTTACTCCCAGGAAAAGACTAATTTTTCCACTCAGCATTCCTTAATTATAGGTCTTTGTTTAGGGTTGAGACTTTCTCCTTTCAATGTTAGCATGTCTATTGATGTTTTTGTTCAGGTCATGTGTAAGCAGGCACGTTAGAGAGACTGTATAGCTTCTGACATTTATAGAAAACACACAGACTCTGTTCCTTGGCTCTTACAGTCTTTCTGCCCCCTCTTCCACAATGACCTTGAGCCTTAGGTGCTGCAGTTGTGTTGTGAATATTGATCGGTTATGTCTGGTGCCACAACTCTGCATTCTGTTCTGTTTGCTAGAATGATCTCCATCTAAAAGAGAACTTTCCTTACTGAGGGATAAGAATTACACTTCTGTAGGTATAAGAACAGAAATTTAGAATGTTGTTAGGGATTATGTTGTTTTAGTAAAGAGTAGAGGTTATAGACTTTCCTCCAAGATCTACATTTTCTTTCATCCTAGGTAGTTGGCTAGGTTTCTAGTACTAAGCCTGATGGCATGATTTCCCTCTTGTTGAGCTGGTCTCCTTTTAAAGTGTATTTTATTATTGGGGTGGGGAAGAGGAGAGAATATGAGAATGACTTACAATATGAATGAGAATGATGTGTGCATTAGTTCAGACTCGTGCCATGGCACAAGTGTAGAGGTCAGAGGTCAGAAGACTAAATCTAGGATGTACTGCTTTCCTTCCACTATGAATTCCAGAAATCAAACTTAAATCTTTAGGTTCATGCACCAAATTATCTGCCCCTCTCCTTTTCCATCTTCAAAAAAGGAAAAAAAAAGTTTAGTTTGTGTGTCTTTCTGTGTGTGCATGCATGTATGTGCACACCACCCATATGTAGGTACTCACAGAAGCTAGGGCAAGGTGTTAGATTCCTTGGAGCTGTAGTTAAATGCAGTTAGGAGCTGCCTGGCATGGATGCTAGGAACTAAACTTAAGTCTTTTGGAAGAGCAGCAAGTGTTCTTAACCACTGAAGTATCTCTCCAGCCCCACCTTTCCTTTCCTTACCACCATTGTACTGCAGTCATAGAACTGTTCTTTTTTGCACCATGTCCAAAATTAGTTCCATTTACCACATAAGACCTTTTAAAAAATTATTACAGTTTTCCTTATGTGTATGTATACATACACATGTCATAGCATGCATATGGAGGTCAAAGAACACTTAATGGGAATCCATTATCTCTTTATACTATGTGAATCATGGGGATTGTCATCAGACAGGAAAGCATGAAGATCTGAGTTCAGTCTTTTTTTTTTTTTAGTTTAAATTTAGATTAGAAAGAGTTCAGTCTTCATAAAGCCCACATAAAAAATGCAAGGCATAATTAATCTGCTTATGAGCGCAACACTGCAGTAATAGAATCAGATGGGTCCCTGAAGCTTCCTTGCCAGTTTGTTTGGCCTACTCGATGAGTTCTAAGTCAGTATAAGACTCTGGCTTAAAATACAAGATATATGGAAGGGTATTCAAAGTTGACCTTTCTTTCCACATGTACATGCTTGTGCACACACATACATAGGGAGAGACTGCTTACACATTGCTTTACATTTTTCTCGTGTGAAATCACTTTGACTGATTTTGTTTTGTTCTTCTCCTTTCAGTCAGTGATTTGTTTTTGTTTTTTAATTTAAAAATAATAAATTACATTTATTTGTTTATTTACTTTTGTGTTTGGGCATATGTATGTGGACAACACTTATGTGGTACATGACTTAGGAGTTGGTCTGTTCTTTTTTACCTAGTAAGCCATCTTGTCAGCCCATTTTGCTTTTTTTTTTAAACCAGCAGAAGCCACTCCATTAAAAGCAGAATTCATTTAGTTATGTCAATAGCAAACTAGTTTAAAGTATACTTTTTTGCTGTTACAGCAATTTTCTTACCAATTGCTAATTAAATAGTTTCTCTGAGAACTGGAGAGTTGATAAATTGTTTGCCTAGTATACACATAGGCCTGGATTCTATCCCTAGAACTGCAAAACTGGGAATGGTGGTTCTAACTTTGAGAGACAGAGGTAGAAGGAACAGGAGTTCAAGATCATCCTTAGTTATATAAAAAGTTTGTTGCCCTCCTGGGTTACATGAGACCTGTTCTCAAAAAAAAAAAAAATAAAGAAAAGAAAGAAAGAAGGATGCAGAGGCAGAAGAATTACAAGTTTGAGGCTAGCCTGGGTTACATAGATCCTTTTAAAACAAACTACTAGCCAGATAAATGATCACTTGCTGCACAGTCTTGAAGATGAGAGCTCATATCCCAGCATCCAAGTAACAAGCCAGGCAACTGATATAATAAACACCTGTAACTCCAGCTCCAAGGGACTCAGCTGTCTCTTTTGACTTCTACACTGCACAGTCTCCCGCCCTACATGCACAAATACATGTATTCATACATAAAAATAAGAAAAGTTCATTACTCAACTAGAAAAATATTTCAAGGACTATTTCTTGTCTTTCAGTAGAATTTTATTTTAAACTTATCTTAGCCCCTTTAACTTACTAAAAGTATTACTAACCCTTAAAGTTACCGAGTCTCAATATTATAAATTTGATATTCCTATTTTTGGCGTGTTAGGATTTAATGGAATTCTTCAAAGCAGAAAACTCATGTATCATTGATAACCTGTTTGGTTTACTTGCCTTTTCCAGGTACTTAAAAAGGTTTAAAGTGATGAAAATCAAAGTTCTGAGAAGCTGGTGTCGGCAAATCCTTAAAGGACTTCAGTTTCTCCACACACGAACTCCACCAATTATTCACCGGGACCTTAAATGTGACAACATCTTTATCACTGGCCCTACAGGCTCAGTCAAGATTGGAGACCTTGGTCTGGCAACTCTAAAGCGGGCTTCTTTTGCCAAGAGTGTGATAGGTATGTTTCCAGTGTGCTTTGGAGCTAGTCTAGTCTTTTGACCTAGCTTTTCTTTAGAAATCTGACCCTATCATATCTTTTCTGACACCAAATAAACCTTCAGAAATCATATCATGAACCTAGTGATCAAGTCTACTTAAATATGAAATGAAGGATTTTTAATATTTAAGCTTCTAAAATCATTTTGAAGACTATTGATGTTTTATAAAGTTACATAGAGAGAAGTAAGGTGAGCTTCATTGATACATACAACCTGTTACAGTTTTGAGTCATTCTGTTAATACTCAGTGTCTTATATTGATACAGTAGAAGCAATGTGTTGCTTTTTTCATAAAATAAATGGGATTTATATGTAGTTTAGTTTCAGAAATGTTGTCTATATCTTCAAGAATGTGTGGCTGTAAAAACTTGATTTGATACTAGGAATGTATTGGAGTGTACTGTGGAAAGCTGCTCTCATTAACTTTCCTTTACTCTAACCGTTTAGAATGAATGATATATCAGAATCAGGTTTCTCAGCCTTAGTACACTGGATAGCTGTGTCTAGACAATTATTGTATAGAGTTTTCTTGTATACTATAGAATTAGTTCACAGCATACCTGGATTCCACCACAAATATTTGTAGCATACCTTGTCTGTTTACTCCTATTTGTTACAACCTAAATTGTCTCCAGACCTTGCTATAAGGAGACCAAAATTAACTAAAGATTCTGATATCTTTATAAAATCTAATCTTGTAGGACCATACACATACATACCGTATTCACTATATTTGTATATGTATGTACATTTGTTTTTCACCTGTATCTATATTAGGCTTATTTGTACACTGTAGGTATGTGACAAAAAGGCTCTAGTGAGTGACCTTTGCAGATAATTAATTTTATTGCCTTTAAAAACATACTAAATATAGGACTTTTTGTTTTTTTCCTGTAAGACTTCCTTAAAAAATAAAATATCAATAGCAAGAGGCTAGTTGTAAATACTCATTGGCAGACAAGTATTTGATCTTTTCATTGTTACTTTCTTACGGTATTCATTTTGTTCTAGGCTAGGTTTTTTCCTTTTATTACCTTTCCTTCTATTTGTTTTCATTATGGATAATACTAATGTATCTCTTAGCCAAAATTCTATGTTAATAGTGGGAACATAATTTCAGTTGTATAAGTAATCATGTACCTGATCATTGTGCATGTTTGAAAAACCTTAACAGTGGAAGATCTTCTATAGGATATTTGATGGAACAGACTAAGAAGATTTTCATTCTCTTTTCCCCTTTTCTTTTTCATCCCCTTTCTTTTTCTTTTCCTCCCTCTGGCAGATCAACCTCTTTGCTTCTTGAAACCTCTGGTAGGTAACACCTACAGCTACTGCCCAGTTGAATCTAAATCATTGTTTTAATTTAAGGTACTCCAGAGTTCATGGCTCCTGAGATGTATGAGGAGAAATATGACGAATCCGTTGATGTTTATGCTTTTGGGATGTGCATGCTTGAGATGGCTACATCTGAATATCCATACTCAGAGTGCCAAAATGCTGCGCAGATCTACCGTCGAGTAACCAGTGTAAGTCCTTGCCTAGTTGTTGGTAACTTTACATCATATCTAATAAATCAAGCTGGATAGCATCCACCTGTGCAAAAGGGGTCACTACTAGAGAGCCTAAGCTGTTAGGATGGAAATTTGCTGAGTTAGATGACAGTGTACAGTGAGAGCAAAGATACACTATCAGCTTCTTCCCATTACCTTGCAATCATTTAAACCTTTATCATGAGGTGTAATTTATTTGAAATCATATTCTAGTATCTCTTAATAGTTCATCTGAATTCTTAATTATGATAAATAGCTTTCTATTGCTATTATGGCTTTAAAGGTGGTTTCAATTGTAGACTTCTGAAAGCATCAAGAAGAAGATAAGGTTAATGTTATGACAGTGAGACTATGATAGATAATTGATACAGAGTATCCAAGATTTTGGGCATAAAGAGGAAGGGGTATTTTGGTTTTAGTTTTTTCTTTCTTTCTGAGAGAATGTTAGATATTGTGATGGGTTCAGGAGACAAAGTAGCAGGTTCACTTTCCTGTTGTAGCTATTGCTGTATGCTCTCCCTCTCTCTCCCTCTCTCTCCCTCTCTCTCCCTCTCTCTCCCTCTCTCTCCCCCTCCCTCCCCCTGCCTCCCTCCCTCCCTCCCTCCGTCCCTCCCTCCGTCCCTCCCTCCGTCCCTCCCTCCCTCCCTCCCTCCCTCCCTCCCTCCCTCCCTCCCTCCCTCCCTCCCTCCCTCCCTCCCTCCCTCCCTCCCTCCCTCCCTCTCTCTCTCTCTCTCTCTCTCTCTCTCTCTCTCTCTCTCTCTCTCTCTCTCTCTCTCTCTCAGAAAGGACCACTAGGTATAGTTTAAAAAGATAACTTTGCTGGATGTAGTACTCTTGACTGGCAAATATTTAAACATCAGTCCATGCTCTCTTGGCTTCTATGGTTTCTGGTGAGCAGTCCAAAAATGTTCTGATAGGTTTGCCTTTCTAAATAACCGGTACTCCCTCCCTTGAAACTTTCAAATATCTTTTGTTCTAAACTCTTTAAAAATTGTTTTAAAATATTTGTATATGTATGGATCTTTTGCTTGCATATATATGTGTACCACATGTGTACAGATCCCTGAGGCCAGCAGAGGGTTCAGATCTCTTGGAACTGGAATTAGAGACAATTGTGAGCTGCTGTGTGGGTGCTGGGAATTGAGCCTGGAACTTCTGGAAGAGCAGGAGAACAGCCAGTGCTCTTAAACCACTGAGCCATCTTTCCAGCTCTTCTTTTAAATTCTTGATAGTTTAATAAAATATGTTGAGGGCCTTTTCTGGTAATGTCTATTTGAGATTCTACATGAATGTCCATCCTTCTCACTAGATCTAGGAGCAATTTTATTGAGTAAGTTCACTCTGGTGGTTGAAATGAGAATGGTCACCACTTGGTGGAGCTGTTTAGGAGGAATTGAAGGTGTAGCTGGCCTTGTTGAAGTAGGCATGTCATTTTGAACAAACTTGAGGTTTTAAAAACTTGTGCCATTCCCTGAGTGCTCTTTCTGATTCCTGTTTGTGAATCTGAATGTGACCTCTCAGCTGCTGTCCCAGGACCATGCCTGCTTGCTTGGATGTTCCCACCATGATGATGGTGATGAACTCCTATCTCTGTGGAAACTGTACATTCCAAATAAACCCTTCTCTAGGTTATCTTGGTTATGGTGTTTTATCACAGCAGTAGAAAAGTAACTTAAGGCATTTACCATGACTTTAATCTGTATCTCAGTTCTCTCAGATTTGTTAGTTTTTTCTCTTAATCCTGTACTACACATCTTGAATCTTGTAGTCATAGGATTTTTTCTTTATTGCTGTCTGAATGTAATAATTCTTTAATCTTGTCTTTAATCACTAATATTCTTTCTTCTACCAGTTTAGTTTTTGTTTTTATTGAGTTACTATTTTTTTATTAATTTTTGTATATTTACTTATGTGCATATGTGTGTGTCTAGACTCAAACAGGTGTATTTCACAGAACAGATGAGCTCAGAAGACAGCTTGTACAAGTAGCTTCTTTCCTATTCCATGGGTTCCAGGGATTTAAACTCATGTTCTCAGACTCAGCCTAAGGCACCTTTCATCCACTGAGCCAACTTGCTGGCTTTTCCGTTGGTTTCTTTTTTCCGAGACAGTGCTTCTCTGTGTAATCATGCCTGTCCTGGAACCTCTCTGTAGACCAGGCTGTCCTTAAATTACAGAGATCCACCTGCTTCTTCCTCCAGAGCGTTAGGATCAAAGGTGTACACCACCACTGCCAAGTGATTGATTTTCTTTTTTTTTTTTAACTGGATTTTTTGAGCTGTTCATTTTCAAAACATCTGGTAGGTTTTGTTTTTGTTTCCCACACATTTTTTGCTTAGTTTATAGTCCAAAGTTGATGAATTTTTCCAAGTCTTGAATTGACTTACTTTATTTTTTATTTAAATCATGTTTGAGATCTTTTTCAAATCAAAACTAGACTTTAAAGTTTTGTCTAGAATTTCAACCATTTCCTGTTGCTTTGATCTTTCATATTTTATTTCAATGTGATATTTTGTATTTACTAGGATGGTTATCTCATTTTTTTAGCAGCCCTCTCCTAAAGGCTTACTCCCAATAACTGCCTTTCAGAAAAGAGAAATTAAACTGCCATAACACAAATGCCAAAAAATTAGTAAGTATAAATACAATAAAAAGAAAATAAACCCAAAACTGCTGTGTGCCACCAATAATCATAAAAATTATGAAAAATGTAAAGATTGATCATAAAATTGAAAATGAAAAGTAAAATTAATGAGAGAATGCAGGAACAGTGTGAGGAAAGAACAAGAAATAAAATATTCAGTTACAAAATAAGGAAAATTGTTTAAAAGATAATAGGAATTTAAAAATAAAAGGGGCTGGTGAGATGACTAAATGGGTAAAACCATTCTCACTGCAAGAGGTAGAGGTAGCCAGATTCCAGAGCTCACCTAGACAAAAGAGCAAAATATCTGGATGATAACCTTGATGATCCTCCTGCCTCCACCTCCTGAGTGCCACAGTTATGCAAGAATCATATACCACCATACCCAGTTTATGCAGTATTGAGGATTGAATCTAAGTCTTTATGCCCACTAAGCAAGCAAATTAGAAAGTAATGTATATCCCTGGTCCCTTAATTACTTCATTGTTTTGCTTGTGGCAATTGTCCTAAGCTCCATTTCCCAGGATAGGGAGGGCATTTTTTGCCTGCTGCAGGCAGAGGCATTTCTTCCAGGAAAGTAAACAAAATCTATGGGAACAGAGTTTACACCCCTGGATAGTATAGGAAAATCTGCTGTATACCAGCACAAGTCTTTTCCCTTGTTCGCATATGTTCATGGCCATACTATAATCCAAAATTCACTCAGTCCAATTTCAAAAGCCTCTAGTCTTTTAACAGTTCAAATGTTGTTTAAAAGCCCAACTTTTAACAAGACTCAAGCTCCTTACACTATCAAAACTGGGGAGCTGGGGCCTTGCTTAGCAGATAAAGGTACCTGCCAACAAGCCTGAGGATCTGCGTTCATGTCCTGAAAACTCCTTTGGTAGAATGAGAACCAACTTATCCTGACCTCTATGAACATGTTATGCTGCTTGTGTATACACAAACAAGCTTGCACACAAAATGTTTATTACATTTTATTTTAGCAAGGGATTGTAGGGGGAGCCACTGCATAATTTCTCATTTAAAGAAAGATTATGGCATTGTAATCCAGTCTTTCAGGACCAGTATTTTTTTCCCTAAGCAAGGAAATGATGAGACAAGGAATAGGGTTTTTTTTTTATTGTACTTTTTTTTATTTTGCCTGCATGTATGTACGTGCACATGCATTTGTAGTATCCACAGAGAGTAGAAGAGGGTGTTAAGATTCCTGGAACTAGAGTTAGCTTTCACTTTCACAGCATCATGCAGTAACCTTTCAGGGTCCCTTTGTAGGAATTCAGACCCTGTCATACATTGACTAGCCTCATCAGCTCTCTGGAAAGGTTGTTTAAACCTCAATTCAGTCTTGTATCTTTCATGGCTAGCAAAACCATTATTAACATGGACTATGCTGCTATTAGGTTTTGGTGCCAGCTCAGTATGGAGCCTAGGCCCTTTAGGCCATAGTTGTGCCAGCTTCTCTTGTGCCAGCTTCTCTCTGCTGACCTTGAAGAAACACTATTCTAAGCAATTACATTCAAGGAGCAAATACCTTCACTTTTCTTCTCAAATTAGTTTACATTTTCACAAGCCTGGGAAGACACTAAGATATTTCTAGGTCCTGTCAAGCTGACAGTTGGTATAAACTTCACAGTCGTATGTTATAGAGATTAGAACCACAACATACCTTTTTGTTTTGTTTTCATTACATTTATTTATTTATATTATGTATATGTGTATGCATGCCGTATCATGCATGGGTGGAGATCAGAGGACTCTCCTTTCACAATATGGGCCCCAGTGATAGAACTTGGGTCATCATGTTTGGCCACAAGCTGAGCCATCTCTTCTGCCAACAAATATTTGAGTCCTTTCTGTATTCCAGACATTTTACAAATTCTTGGTATTGAATATTATTAAGTGTAGTTTTTGTTTGTTTGTTTGTTTGTTTTGGTTTTACGAGACAGGGTTTCTCTGTATTGTTTTGGAGGCTATCAGTCCAGCCTGGCCTCGAACTCACAGAGATCTGCCTGCCTCTGCCTCCCAAGTGCTGGGATTAAAGGTGTGAGCCACCACCGCCCGGCTTACGTGTAGTTTTTATTTCTAAAAAACTTACTTGAGGAAGGACAACAAAGAACTTAGGGACCGTAGACTATACATTAGCTATTCTAATGTTAAATACATATTGGAGCAGTCAGTACCTCATTGAGTTGAACAGATTAGGAAAATGACCATTAAAGATCCTATAAGGCTCAAAGTATCACCTGTAAGAGAACTGCAGTTGTTGAGTTTGCAGATAGGAAAGGGTGAATAAAAAACCTTTGACTCTTTTCTAGAGTACTGGTAGAATTGTTGTAGCATCTGTAAAACAGGTAGGTATTGTATAAGTAGACCTAAATTTTATAAAGATTATTCTGTGCATAGATTTGAAGTACTAAAAGCAGAGGAGGGAAATTAAAATCAAGACAAATTAAACAAACAAACAAACAAAACAAAAAACAGTTGAAAGGTTGGCTGTTGAAGTTCAGATACAGTGGTATATACCAGCACTCAAGAGTACTGTGTAAGGAGGATTATGAGTTCCAGCCTAACCTGGGCTATGTAGGGAGAAGGGGAAAATGGGAACTGATCATCATAATAATCAACTAATAAGGGGAAATGACTGAAAGCGTGGAAGTATGAAGTCATAGGAAAAAGCTGAAATAGATGGATTCAAGAGGATTTTGCTTTTTTTGTCCTTTTAAAGTTAAAATTGAAGGTTTAATTTACTTATTTATTATGCATACAGTATTCTGCCTGCATGTATGTCTGAACACCAGAGGAGGGCACCAAATCTCATTATAGATGGTTGTGAGCCAACATGTGGGTGCTGGGAATTGAACTCGGGACCTTTGGAAGAACATCCAGTGCTCTTAACCTTTGAGCCATCTCTCCAGCCCAAAATTGAGTTCTTTATACTTAACAGTTAAGAAAATAAATGACCATTTTAGAAAAGTGCACTTTTACAATAGCCATTGGTAATTGCTGAGATTCCTAATCAGTCATTGTTATAAGAACAAGGGAATGTTGAATGCTCAGCCATAATTGGGAAATTGTATCATTTATCACCCAAGATTAATTTAAAGCAGGAGGAAGTAGTAAAGGGAAGTGGAACACAGTCTTTTTGTATTATTGATTCTACTGAAGTTACCTTTACCAATATCCTGTCCCTTCCTAAGGATTTATAGTAGCTAGGGGTAAGGGGCTTAGGAGAACCCACCTTCCCTGAATGGTCATTTTTTTTTCAACTGTATAACCACTGATGGGAGTTCATGCTCTTGTAAATAGTCCTTCACCCAGATCCTTTTAAGAAACCCTAATAAAACAGAAGGGCGCGTGCGCACGCACACACACACACACACCCATAAAAATAGAAAGTGGGGCACTGGAAGGATAGATACATGGCCCAGTGGTTAAGAGCACTGGCTTCTCTTTTCATTATACTAGAAATGCATTCAGGGTTGCAAAGAAAAAGATCACAACTGCAGCTGAAGTGTCTGAACAGAGCAAACTTTTTTCTTGGTCATGAGACGATCAAACAGAGACAATAAGTTGCACTTGGCTTTTATTCTAATTCAGGTGATGGCTTTGTCTTTACCTTAGTCTTAATTCAGCTAGACAGTCTTAAAAGAATTGGCACACAGGAAATGAAGGGGGGAAAGGGTCATTGCTCCAAGCCATCAGATTCCTGGAGTGCAGCAATCTTTGTGTGAACAAATGTTTAACTTGAGGAGTTAAATTCAACAGTATTGAATTTCATATTATTAATGACCTTTCTCATTGTAATGACCAAGGTTTTATTATTTACAAAGCCTAGGGTACTTATTACCTTGCTTTTAACAAAAAAAGTGAATAACTTAGTCTAAATATACCACTAGAATTTTGTTTTAAAAATTTTTATCCAAGGAGTTCTGTAAATAACCATAACATAAAGAGATGGTTATGTTTTTTTAAAATTAGAATTAGAATGTATTAGCCTGTATATTTATAGGAAGATCTTTCCAGGTTTTTGAAAAACTGACCTTGAATGTTTAGACCTCCTTAAGTCTGCTTGCTTATTGGAATTGTAGGTATGTAAAATGGTGCCTGGCTTGTACATGTGAAATGTGAAAGAAAATCATTATGTAATTTATTAATGCTGAAAATTTCCAGACAGTGTTCTGGAATTAAACCATCATCTTAATATCTTTCTCAATTGTAAACTTTGTCTCAGGTGAGAATAAAATCTTCTTCTTAAATAAAACAAGACTTTTCTGTTAATTAAATTGAAGTAAATAGAAACTGACATACAAATAAAAATAATATTCAGGTATAGAAAAAATATATAAAAATGGAGGGAAACTGATACAGATAAAGTAGAAAACTAACAGTGAAAATTCCAAGGGTAGGTGGCATCTGAAGCCCTTGTCCATGCTCTTGCTTCTGTACAGATTCTGAAATCTCAAAATTGTAATTTATAAATAGCTAGTTTAAGTTGCTTTCTGTGTTGTGAGGGTAGAGACTATGGGCTTTTTATCTAGCAGTATTTCCTCATAATCTTTAGCCTATAGCCTGTCTTCACTTTGCTCTCTGAGAGCAAAAGCAAACCATTTTTTATTTGATAACTCTATGTTTCAAGATGAATTTTCTAAAACAACTTTCTTAAGGAAGGGAGATGTATAATATGCCCTATTGGAAGAGGAAATTGCTCTGCTGTTTTGTTGTTGTAGTTTGCCTTTCTGTTTAAGATAACATCTTGTCAAGCTGCCTTAGGACTTAACATTCCTGTGGAGACCTTGTCTCAAACAAAACAAAATTAAGTTTACAAGGTAAATTGACTGGTACTATGTAATAATCCTTAATTTAAAAAGACACTACTTGTGACATTAATCTGTGTTTTGTTTTTCTTCTATTTATAAATATAGTTCTAAAGTATCTATAGTCTTTAATTATCCACTGTCCTTTCATATATTTTAAAATACTGGTTTTTTTTTTTTTTTGGTTTGTTTTTGTTTTTTTTGTTTTTTTTTTTTTTTGTTTTTTTTTTTTTTTGTTTTTACGCGACAGGGTTTCTCTGTATTTTTTTGGAGGCTGTCGGTGTCCAGCCTGGCCTCAAACTCAGAGATCTGCCTGCCTCTGCCTCCCGAGTGCTGGGATTAAAGGCATGCGCCACCACCGCCCGGCTACTTTCTTGTTTTTAAATGATAACAATTCTCATCTTAATAGCTTCCAATAAGTATCAAAGGGGGACTGTGTCTTTTGTTACTTTAATAGAAGATTGCTGTATTTGATGCTCCGATATTAATGTGGGGACATTTAAATAAATGCCTAGACAACACAATGATTTTATGTATTTATATAAGCAACTTACATCTAGCTTAAATCAAGTGTTATACTGAATATAGTATCAATTGTGATATGAGGGTATTTTAACCTGTATAAGTGCTGATAATGGAAGTGATAAATGCAGACTGGTTTAATAGTTAGAGAAACAATACACAGATAATACACAGTATATATCATACCTGTAATTCATTTAGATCTTTTTTAAATAGATCTTTATTTATTATACATACAGTATTCTGCCTGCATGTATGATTGTATACCAGAAAAGGGCACCAGATCTCATTATAGATGGTTGTGAGTCACCATGTGGTTGCTGGTAATTGAACTCAGGTCCTCTGGAAGAGCTGCTAGTGCTCTTAACAACCTCTGAGTCATCTCTTCAACCCCCTAAATCTTTTTTTTAATGTTTATATATTTAGGGAGGCTTTCCCTGACCTATCTAAAAAACAGTTCTTAAAATACATACATACTTTACTTCCATCTTCATTTTATTTGTCATGGCGTTTATTACAAACTGACTTTTTAAATTTAATGTCCTAATTTGAATACAAGTTGTATATACTATATTTCTTTCTTTTTTAATTGTTTATTTTATGTGAATTGGTGTTTTGCCTGCATGAATGTCTTTATGAGGGTATTGGATCCCCTGGAACAGGAGTCACGGACAGTTGTGAGCTGCCATGTGGGTGCTGGGAATTGAATCTGGGTCCTTTGGAAGAGCAGTCAATGTTCTTAGCCACTGAGTTATCTCTCCAGTCCCAGCCAGCCAATGTTTTTTGTTTGTTTTTGTTTTGTTTTGGTATGTTTTGTGTTTTGGTTTTTCGAGACAGGGTTTCTCTGTGGCTGTCCTGGAACTAGCTCTTGTAGATCAGGCTAGTCTGGAACTCACAGAGATCCTCCTGCCTCTGCCTCCCAAGTGCTGGAATTAAAGACTATTTCAATGAGACTTATTTTAACATGGTCATTGTTGCTTATATAATTATGTGAAATTATAATATTGTTTAGATATTTGTTTCTTCAAACACAAATGGTCCTCTGAAAAAGTAATAAGGCACAAATCGTTTGCTTTTCATCTTACGATGAAGAATGGATATCAGTTAAAAAATGAGGCAGTGTTTTCAAATAATAGGGATCGACACTTTGCAAGTTGTAAGCATTCAGCCAATATTTGTAAAATAAATACATGGAATACAGACTATGGAGTGAGTAAGACACAGTTTGGAGTTTTATTTGCTTGAGTCCAGATCCCAGGAATGTTTCCTAGCTGCAGGTTTTTTGATTCCTCTGAGCCTAAAGTATTAATTAAGAAAGGCATATAAAACTTTTAAAAAATTTTCTAGTAATAGTCATTCACTACTTGTTGGATATTGCCATTATTACTAATATTACTCTGACATGAGTAATGGTGAAGTCAATGCCTTTGGTAGTAAGAAGATCCAAGTAAGGTTATTAATCCAGATATGGGAGGCTATGGTGGTAGGATCGAGAGTTTAAATTCTGCTTGAACTACAGAGTGAACTCAGAACTTTGTGAGACTATCTCAAAGTAAAAAATTTAAAAATGGGTATGGGAATATAGCTGAGTAATAGAACCCTTACCTATCATGTACTTGGCCATAGATTCAGTTTTCAGTATGGAGGAGGAAAAGTAACACAAGTTTTTAATGCTATTAAAAGAATTTAAGACTTTAGTATACCACGGCATCAATGTTTATATGAAGGATAGTGTATTTGAGGCTGGCACAATACCTTGGCTCTCATGTTTCCAGAGTAATAAGCCTTAGGGAATCATGAGGCAAGCTAATTTCCCTTAATAGAGCCAACTCAATTTGGTAGGGCATTTGAAGAAGCTTGTTTTCCAATGGAATTATATGGTATGTTCAAATACCTGTAAACTAATGGTTCATACCAAAAAGAATCTGGCTGAATCCAGCCCTTTAACAACCGAGTTAAAAATAATGGGGATTTTTTAATTACTTTGTTTGTGTAATTTGACTTTGTCACTGGTTCCATTAGCCTTTGGATTGCAAGGCTTGAACACCTTGTATGGAAAAAACAAAATTAAAGCTATTAGGGTAAAATTCCTTCTAGCTTTTATATAACACTCTTCTACAGTGCTATGCTTCCCAAGTAGGCTTGCATCACCACAAACCCAACTGAAAAAGTATTAATGTAAACATATTTTAAGCATTCACTGAAGAAGTAATCAATTTGGCTGACTTATTCTGGGGAAGTAAGGGTGGATAGAAGTGAAGTAGAAAGCATATAGTAGAAGTAACATTGAATTTGGCACTGGAATATTCAAATTCTATTTTTTATGCTCCCATTAATTGGACCATTACCTAGTAGGACGTAGACAATGTCTTATTCTAGGTGTTCAAGTTAATGCATTATTAGCACTTATTGGACTGGACATCTACTAGTCAACCTTGAATTAATACTTTTCATGTGAATGTTCAAAAATATAAAAGATACAATGGAATATGTTTATGCTAAGAAATGCAGTAATAAATACTAATGGAAGAAAACAGAACAATTCCCCATTGATACATTGTCATGAACGAAGACTTTGCCAGCCTCTCCACCCAGATAAATGTCTATGGCCCCTTTTGTTCATATACCTTTAGAACCAGTCCTTTGAGAAGACTTTCCCAATTGGAAGAAGAGAATGAGAAGCACCGAAGTGCACATTGATCATGGCTTTATTTAAAAATAGTAAATAATACTGTACAGAAATTGATAATATAAATTTCAAAAATGCTGAATTTTAGATTTAGTTGGTAAAGACCACAGTTACAAGCAAATCAGCATGAGTTTAGCCTTCCTTGTAGAAACCAGATACACCAAACTGAGGAAAAAAATTTTTTAAAAAGCTTATTGATATTTGAAAAATACTAATTAAAGTATATAATTATAAAAACTAGAGTCTTTAATAAGAGAATTGGTTCCTTTTTCCTCTATATGCAAGTTATTGGTTGTTCTATAGGATTTAAACACTAAAGCAGCTATTTAGGAAAAGGGGAATATATTACAAGTACATTAAATATAATTATGTTTTAGGAAGATATAAAATATTAAAAATTAAAAATTAACAACAATATAAAAGATAAAGATTACTATGTCTAGCGTGGTTTATATAATAACTACTATGTCTGAGTAAGTGGTTTGTTTAAACAGGTGATAAACAGTTCTACTGTTTGTACCCTCTTCTCCAATAGCTTAACATTTCTGGCCAGATAAAATGGGATTTTTATGCTGGTTCAGTTGCCTCCCCAAATCACTGCTTTATTTCTTTTACATTAAAAATTTAACCACCAAATTCTGATTACTAACATCCCATCTCTTTTAAGCTAAGGCCAAATTAGGATGATCTCTTGTTTCCATTCCTTGAATGTAAATGTATTATTATAGATATTGGAGACTCCCAATTTTTTGGAAAGATCGATTTGTTGGGTTTTTTTTCCTCAAGAAATAAGAGTGTACCACAAATTGTATGTCATCCTTATGCAGGAGCCATTCTAATATATGGCTGTGTCACTCCAATTTTAGTCTGTGTTGCCGAAGCAAGCCTAAAAAAGGTTTACTTTCACAGAGTCTAGTTGTTTGTGTCTATATCAACCTGTTGTCAACAACAAAAGGCTATTCTGTAAGTTTAGGTTGTTCTTAGTACCCATATCTTTTTTTAAATTTATTTGTAGTTCATTGGTGTTTTGCCTGCATGTATATTTCTTAGATGGTATTGGATCTCCTAGAACAGGAACTATAGACAGTTGTGAGCTGCCATGTGGGTGCTGGGAATTGAACCTAGGTCCTTTGCAAGAACATGTTGCCAGTGCTCCTAACTGCTGAGCCATCTCTCCAGCCCCGATACCCATGCCTTAAAGTAGCATGGGAAAGGCATTTTAAAAAAAAAATCTCTGTGAGATAGATGGCCAAGCATAATCTTAAGCAATCTTTCTCATGAGTAAGTAAAAGAATTACTGTATTTCTGCCCAACACCTGACATCTTAGACTACTTGCTTAGTAGTGATAAATATGAGCCAGAAATTACTGGTAGTTGCTTTGAGATAGCCGTTAGAATTGGTGCTTTTATTGTTTTGTTTTTCAAGACAAGGTTTGACCAGGCTAGCCTCGAATTCACAGAGACATGCCTGCCTCTGCCTTCAGAGTGCTGGGATTAAAGGCATGAGCCACCATGCCCAGTGAATTAGTACACATTTCTAAACTTTAGAAATTTTGTTTTGTCTTTTGTTGTTGAGTCTTTGTTGTTGTTGTTGCATTTATTTTGTATTGGGGGACTAATGCATCACTGAGGCATGTTTGTGGAGGTCAGAAGACAACTTTCTTTTCCTTCCAACATTCGGGTCTAATGGATTTAATTCCAGTCAGGCTCAGTGGCAAGTGGTTTTACCCATTGAGTCGCCTAACTGTCCTTAGAGTAGAAGTACTTCCACCAAATAACATCCAAACCTTACTATACTATCAGTGATTGAAACCTTGGTAAATGCTGTGCTCTTTTGAATTTATACCATTACAAAGGATACGGTCTTACTCTGTTACCCATTATAACAATGCCACAAGCTTTTTTCCCCTATATTAATACTGTGAAGCAAAATTTAACAACACTTAAATTCAAAGTGGCTTTTATTTGGGTTCATAAGAATTTTTTTTCTAGGAAACGTCTGCACATGTGAAGGCTTTTCATAGGGAAAAGAAATAGAAACATTTGCTGCTTTTGTATAACAATTCGCTATGAGGGAGTAGAAAGCAGTTTAATATCAACACACACACACACACTCACACACACACTCACACACACACTCACACACACACTCACACACACACACACACACACACACACACACACACACACACACACACACACCACACCACACCACACCACACCACACCACACCACACCACACCACACCACACCACACCACACCACACCAGGAGCTGAACTCAGGGCTTCATGCATGCTCAGCAAGCATTCTACCACTGAACAATATCTCCAGTCCTAATATTATCACTTTTTCAATTGATAAACACAGGAGCTATTGTGCATATTTTCAAAAAACAGATTTCTTTCTTCTTTCTTTTTCTTTCTTAAATGTACATGAGTGTTTTGCCGGCATTTATTTCTGTGCACTACTTGTGCATCTTTTGCCCATGGAGACCAGAAAAGGATATCAGAGTCCCTGAAACAGAAGTTATATATACATATATATATATGGTTGTGAGCTGCTATGTAGGTGGTTGGGATCAAACCTGAGTCCTCTGCAAAAACAACCAGGGAAAGTGTAAGTTAATTGGATAACCACTAGTGCTCTTGCTTGATGATTACACTAAATTTATTCTGTTGACTGAGTTCAATCTTTTCCCTCACTTTTAAATAAAGTACAATAGTGACATACTATTTGTGATTTATTGAAGTTTGCCTGAGGATTCAGAAAGAAGAGTCAACCACAAACCATAGAAGGTATGCACATACCTTTAATCCCAGCAGCCAGAAGCTAGGAAGTGGTGGTACACACCTTTAATCCTAGGACTCAGGATTAAGAGGTAGATGAGTCTCTCTGAGTTCAAGGACACCCAGGGATACACGAGATTGAATCAGTCTAAGAGTAACAGATCACACACCTTTAATCCTAGCACTAGAAAAGTATAAAAGTTAAGAAGCAGGGACTTCAGCAATCAGTAGAGGCATTCATTCTCCAGCCACAGTGAGGAGAGGTTACAGTCTGAAGCTTGGTGAGGGCTTGTGGAGACAGGATCAGCACATTCAGCCTGAGGTAGAGATAAGAAGCTAGTGGCAGTTCCTTTGCTTTTCTGATATTTAGCTTCAAGTTTGAATCCCAGTATCAGTCTCAGGGTCTTTTTATTTTTCATACTAAAATAAAGTATAGTTTCAACATGATTGGTGTGAAAGAAGTGTTTCAGTAGGTAGGCATCTAGTGTTACATACAGGAATGCCTCCAAGGTAGATTTCAAAGTCAAGGAGGCAGAACTTTTGGGTGCAGTAGGTGGAGCTTTGAGCAAATAAAAGTCTTCATGCTTATCCAAGGATGTATTACTATTGCAGGAAAAGCAGAAGAAACTACTAGCAGCATAATTGTTGCCCTGTCTTTGAGAATGTGGATTATATCCACAGAGCCAATCTAAATAGATTGTTGGTTGAGTAGAGCAAACTCAGAGTTGGAAAGCATGGCTATTAAACAAGAAACTACGCTCCAGTCTGACTTTTATATTTGTCTTCCTTATGCTGTGGGCTAAGTTGTTCTGGTGGTTTATATTTCTGTTTGCTTTCCTTTAATTTTTCTCTAAATTCTAACAAACCTTTTTTGCCTTTGCTGATGGATTTTATGAAGACAGATTTTTGCTCAGTATTTGTTATTGTAAATTCTCATTGCTGCTGCTGCTCTCAAAAGGATTGTATAAATGAGGTAAGAATTTCTGGTCTCTATAAGGGCATATTGTAGGCTTTCTGATGATGTACACAGGAAGCTTCACTTAAACTGCTGAAATTATTTAATCTTCTGTGGTTTATTCAGTATGGGGAAGTATGTTATCCTAACATTTAAACTTAAGCTTTGAGACAATTCCTGACAATTTTTAAGAAATTGAAGATTGAGGCAAAGTTTCTGTGTTTCCAGCAGATTAGTTAACCATAAACATACAGAATTTAAAGAAGTTACAGTCTATTAAATTGTTTAATTCAAATAAAACAACACATATGATAACATTTATCTTAGATGTGGAGTCAAAAGTTTCACATTTTTATACTCTATATGATTGTTACAAAAGTGACTTTGAGACACTATCTCAAAACAAAATGAGAAGGTACACAATTTTATGTCACTATTCTCCCATGTTTGAATGTTGAGACATGATTGCCCAAAGATAGAACCTGTGAATTGAAACAAAAAGCAAGAATACGTTTAGAGTTAAGTTACCAATTCTGAATAAAGCTTAGTTTTTGTTTTTGTTTTTGTTTTTTCTTTTAAGAGTAACTCAGCTTTTATATCTCAGTATTCTTTTTGGTTTTGTACTTTCTAACCTTATTTTTTTTAAAAAGGGGAAAATACATTTGCTCTTACTGGTTGGAACAGGACCAAGTAGAACTGAGGAGTAAAGAAAAGAGGTTGGTTTTGTATGACTTCTAAGTGAATCTTCATTTTTATTGAAATACACACGTTAAAAAGAAACAAGATGAAATTTTATCACAAAAACATTTTGTTATTACTGTGTTTTTTCTGGTGCTAAAATCATGTTTTAGAATAATCTAGACCAACTTTTAAACTATCAGTTATTAAGTTCTTATATCTTAAACACACATACACACACAAAACAGTGTGATGTGTATCTCAAAAAACTTGCTATGGGCATATTCCTACCTAGTATCTCAGATGGCACCCTTGTAGGTAGGTTGCTTTCATGACAGTAGAGGTTTGTACTCATACCATATACTTTACTTGCCTATTAATACTAAATTTATATTCTTTTTTTTTTTTTTTGGTTTTTCAAGACAGGGTTGTTTTGGAGGCTATCAGTCCAGCCCAGCCTCGAACTCACAGAGATCCGCCTGCCTCTGCCTCCCGAGTGCTGGGATTAAAGGCGTGCGCCACCACCGCCCGGCTAAATTTATATTCTTACACATTATTTTTTAAACACTTTTCTGGGCATTTTTATAGTCTTGGCTGACTGGTATGATTTTTATTTACTTTTCCTATATCTAGGTGGGTAGAAGTCTTAATCTTTTGATATCAACTGGTGAACTAATAGGAAATATCTCAGTTTTATTGGCTACCTTGCCATTTACAATACATTGTCTAAGGCCACAGTAGCTTCTGGGTGTAACACAAAAAAAAAAATTAAGACCCTGAGACTGATACTGGGATTCAAACTTGAAGCTAAATATCAGAAAAGCAAAGGAACTGCCACTAGCTTCTTATCTCTACCTCAGGCTGAATGTGCTGATCCTGTCTCCACAAGCCCTCACCAAGCCTCAGACTGTAACCTCTCCTCACTGTGGCTGGAGAATGAATGCCTCTACTGGTTGCTGAAGTCCCTGCTTCTTATCTTTTATACTTTTCTAGTGCTAGGATTAAAGGTGTGTGATCTGTTACTCTTAGACTGATTCAATCTCGTGTATCCCTGGGTGTCCTTGAACTCAGAGAGACTCATCTACCTCTTAATCCTGAGTCCTAGGATTAAAGGTGTGTACCACCACTTCCTAGCTTCTGGCTGCTGGGATTAAAGGTATGTGCATACCTTCTATGGTTTGTGGTTGACTCTTCTTTCTGAATCCTCAGGCAAGCATTAATAAATCATAAATAATATATCATTACACTGGATATGTTTCATTACATTCATAAGGAACCATCTGTATCTAACTTGTAGATATAGATTTAAACAACAGTATAAACTAATGCATTTGAGGATATGCTATGCACAATTGTTAGTTTTGCATTATCTTCCATTTATTTTAATAGCTAGTAGATGTGTATATATGTTTGCATGAGTAGGATTAATAGAATGACAATTTAGGATCATCAGGGATCAAAGCAGGTTTTGGAGAAATTTCTTTTTTTTTCTGTTTCTTTTTTTTTTTTTTTTTTTTTTTTACTTTTAAATTTAAATTAGAAACAAGGTTGCTTCACATGTCAATTCCAGGTCCCTCTCCGTTTCCCTCCCCTCCTCCTGTGCCCTCCCACCAACCCTCCCAATATCCCCTCATTTCCCCAGGGAGGGTGAGGCCCTCCATGGGGGTGTCCATAGTCTGTCATTTCATCCAGGGCAGGTCCTAGACCCTCCCCCAAGAGTTCAGGGTGAGAGTGCATCTCTCATTATTGGATGGGAGTCCAAAGTCGATTTGTATACCCGGGATAAATACTGATCTACTACCCAAGGCTCAATAGATTACCTAGGTCTCCTCACTGACACCCACATTCAGGGGGTCTTGATCAGTCCCATGCTGGATTCCCAGGCAGCTGTTTCTGGGGGTTAAACCAGCCCAGTCCTAATGCCTTTAGTCATTAAGTCCTCCCTCTCTGTCACTGGATTTCTTGAGTTCAGCTCAGTGCTTAGCCGTGGGAGTCTGCTCTTCTTCCATCAGCCACGGAATAAAGGTTCTGTTTCCCAGACTCTCTGGCCATGGGATTGTAGGCGGGCGCTCCCCAGATCTATGTCTAAAATCCATATATGAGAGAGTACATGCCATGTTTCTCTTTTTGTGACTGCGTTACCTCGCTCGGGGTGGTTTCTTCTAGTACCATCCATTTGCCTGCAAATTTCAGGAGTCCATTGTTTTTTTCCTGCTAAATAGTACTCCATTGTGTAAATGTATCACATTTTCTCTATCCACTCTTCGGTTGAGGGACATCTAGGTTGCTTCCAAGTTCTGGCTATTACAAATAATGCTGCTATGAACATAGTGGAACAGACATCCTTGTTGTATGAATGGATATATGCGTAAGAGTGGAGTTGCTGGGTCTTGTGGTAGGTTTATTCCCATTTTTTTCTGAGGAATCTCCATACTGATTTCCAAAGTGGCAGAACAAGTTGGCACTCCCACCAGCAATGGAGGAGTGTTCCCCTTTCACCACATCCTCTCCAGCATAAATTGTCATTGGTGTTTTTGATTTTAGCCATTGGGAGAAATTTCTTATCCTTTCTACATTGATATAGAAGTCAGTACATATTTGCCATCTTAGTTTAATATGTTGCTGCCAGTAATTTAAACTTACTTGCCAAGTGGTGGTGAGACACACCTTTAATCCCAGCACTCAGGAGGCACAGACAAGTAGATCTCTGTGAGTTTGAGACCTACCCTGGTCTACAAAGCTACCAAGAAACCCTGTCTGGAAAAATGAAGAAAAATAAATAAATAAACTTAATTCTCTTCAAATATTGTATTATGGATGAAGTCACATTTTTCCTCATTAAATTTTCTTTTGGTTTGGTTATTTTATTGTAGCATTTGAACTGTCCATACAAAGTCAACCATGTTCAACCTCTTATCAAAATCTGTTTCAGACAATTGCTTACCAATAGTATTTTCAGTGTTTCTTCCCATTTAAAATTTTACTTTATGCTGTATTGCTTTATTGTAGAAAACGAAAAGCCAATATAAAATAGAACACTTAAATTTTCTACTATCAATTTTTATTGGTTCTGTTTTTCCTTTCCTTTTTTTCTTGCAATTTTACTGATTGTATGTGTGTGTCCACAACTGCTTATGTGTCACAGCTCTTGTCTTTTTTGTTTTTTGTTTGGTTTTTTTCCCGATATAAGATTTCATGTAACTTAGACTGACCTTGAACATTCTTTGTAAAAATGCTCTTGAATTTCTGATTCTCTTGCTTCCCTCTCCTTGGTGGCAGGATTAGTCATGCAATACCAGTTTCAATTTATGCTGTGTTTGGAGATCAACCCAGGGTGTCGTACATGTTAGGCAAGTACTCTACTAACTGAAATACAACCCCCAGTCTATTTCTTTTAATCTTAAATTTCAAATACCTCATTTACTCTGTCATAGCAGCTTTTGACTTCAGCTGTATTAATTTTGTTTTCATTAGAATTAAATGAAGAACATTTCCACTAAAATCAGGAATAAGTCAAGAGTGTCTATGTTCTCCGGTATTAATATAGTGCTTACATTGCAGTATTAGAGTAACAAGATGACTGAAGATGTTAATAGTGACACAAATTGGAAAGGATGAAACCAAAGTGTTCTTATTTGCAGATGATATTATACTATGCATAAAAGACTCTAAACCTCCATCAGAAAACTCTGGCTGCTGATAAACACATTGAGCAAAGTAGTAAAATACAAACTTAACACACAACTCCAGTAGCTCCATTAGATACCAGCAACAAACATATCAAGAAAGAAATCTGAGTAACAATCCCATTCATATTAGCCTCAAAATAATAATTTTGTAGTAGTAAATCCAGTCATGGAAGGAAAAAACTTGTACAATGAAAACTTAGACACCGAAGAAGACAACTGAAAATGTACAGACTTCCCATGCCCAATTAGTAGGATTAATATTATAAAATAACCATTCTACCAAAAACAATCTACAGATCACTAAGATCCTCATCAAAATTCCAAGACAAAACACTGCTGTAGGTATCATCATCCCTGATATTTTTTACAAAGAGACCAAAATACACATTAGAGAAAAGAGAACATCTTCAACAAATGGTCCTAGTTGGATGGTTACATGAAGAGCAATGAAACTAGATTTTTATCAAGACCTCAACATAAGATCCAATATCCTTAATGTGTAAGAATAAAGAGCAGCAAATGCACTTCAACTATAAATGCAAGAAATGACTTCTTGAGGACTTGGTAACATTAAAACCAACCATCTATAAATGGAATCTTAAAACTAAAAAGCTTCTGTATAGCATTCAAGTAAAAAGGCAGTCTACAGAATGAGAAAAAACATTAGTTATATATTTGATGGAGTGTTAGTATTTAGAATACATAAAGACCAAATCATCAAGAAAACAAACAACCCAGTTAAAACTGGGACATGGAACTAATGAAATTCTCAGAAGAAATGTTAATGATTGAGAAATATTTTCAAGTGTTTAGCTACCTTAGTCTTCCAAGTTAAGACTACTTTGAGATTCCACATAACCCTACTCAGGATGACTAAGATTGTCAGGAGACAACAATTTCTGGTATGGGTTTAGGAAAAGGGAAGTACTCATTCGTTGTTAATGGGAGGCAAACTGTTGAAGCTAGTATAGAAATCAGTGTGAAGGTTCCTGAATAGCTAGAAATAGATATACCATTTGATCAGGTGTATTACTATCAGCCATATACCAAAAGACTATGTCTTACTACAGAGATGTTTATTCATCCATGGTGTTGCTTTATTCATAATAACCAGGAAGTAGAAACAACCTATATCTCCATTAATGGAATAATGATTATGTGGTACATTTACTTAATGGAATATCTATCTGTTAAGAAAAGTGAAATTTTCAAGTAAATGAATAGCACTGGAAATAATCATTCTGAATGAGTTAATCCAGACCCAGAAAGACAAACACTGCATGTTCTGTCTCATATATGGTTACTACTTTTAACTCTAGATGCATGATTTAAGTTGAGTAGCCATGGAAGTCAGGAAATTAATAAGGAGCCAGTGGAAGCATGACTAAAGTGGGAAGAGACAATGCACTTGGAAGGCAGGGGCAGGCTGATCTCAAGAGGAAGAGTGAATAATAGAACAGTAAGGGTTAAGTAGAATAGGGCATAGGAGGGCGGGGTAGGAATAACAGAAATGCCATATGGAAAGCCTACTACTGTAGAAGCTTTCTTTAAAATTTATACATGTATACAAAGAGTCTAAATGGAGTTTCCCTGTAGCTGAGGTAAGATGATAGGGAGAACAGTTATTCCCCTTGACATCATAGGCTATTTAAAAACAAAACCAAACCCTAGGTTAGTGGCTCCCATAGACAGGACTTTTGCTGAATGTACTGTATACTTGAGTCCTAGAACATGGAGAAAGCAAAGCCTTGTAAAAACCTAGAAGCTTAATCCCTACTAGCTAGCTTTCTTAGTTACAGAAAGTGCTATGCATGCTATTCGGGGAGAAAAGTCACCCCCGGTCTTACTCAGCTATGAATCCAGTGAGTTAAGATAAGGATTGGCCTTGCAAGATATGTTCACTGGTGAAATAGCAGGATGTTATGGGGGTAAACAAGCCTCCCATTTTGTTTTGCTTTTTGGGATTTTAGGGGGGTATTTTTTTTAAGATGGGGTCTCAATTTGTAGCTCTGGTTGTCCTGGAACTGCTATTATTCTGCTAAGGGGGCATAATTTTAAAGTGACTCCTAATGGCATTATTCCCGTATATTAGTGTTTCTCTCAACTCACCTCAAACTTCTTTTTGCAATAGATGATTAACATACATCATCATGAAAGGAGGGGTTGGAGAGCTTGTAAGAGCTTGAAGCAGTGGATGACTACAGAAAAAAAAAAGGGAGGGGGAGGGGGGTTCCTGGATATAAGTAGCTGCACACATGTACTCACAGCATTTGTGACAGCCTGTATAAGACCTGGGTAAAATAAGCCAGAAAAAGTCATAGCATGATTAGGGAAGGTAGTCACACACTACTACCCTACCTGAGGAGGTATTGGATATTGCTGGGAGAGGAAGAGTCAGTCATTTTACTTCAAGGTCTCAGCCCCTAAGATCTTACTTCCCAGGATTCAGTGGGTGGTTCTACAGCCAAATGTGGGCTCAATGGTTTTAATCAAAGGGTGTGTTGTGTGTATGTGCATGGATTAGTGGGGGGAATGGGAGTAGACTTGATCAAAGCACATTATGCACATGTATGAGATTCTCAAACAGAATTATTTAAAGGCAGATATTTAGGGAACACTTTGCTGTGTTTGAAAAAAGAAGACTGAGGAAAACACATATAAAAGACATTTGTAGTCATTCTCCAAATTAAACTTTCAAATTAAGAGTTTGACCCTACTACCCAGTTAGCTGCTGTGAAAAGTTAGCATTAGGAGCACAATTTTCCAAATCAGTGCTTGAAAGAATGCAATGGGTAATTAATGAGAATTGACCAAATCTGTATTTAACTTCTATGTTTAATTGACACTGACTCTTTCAGTGTATAATTCAAGTGGATGCCTGAAACTAGTGATAATGAATCTTATAATACATTTCCTACAGACTTAGTATGCCTATAATAAAATTTAATTAATATATATATAAATTAGGCATAACAGAAAATTAGCAATAATAAGTAATGGAAAATAAAATATACTGTTGTATTAACAAGGTGGTTTCTTGGATAGAATCAAGACAAATATTTTCCTACTACAGTTATACTAAGTGAAGCCACAGATAAGAAAGTCAGGCTTCTCTATTTTATTTAGGCTTGCGAGAAATTATGTACCTTTCTGTGATCCAGTTATTATTAGTTTTATGTATCTTACTGAGACTATACAGATGATTAAAATTTATGTAACTTATTTTGTGAGCAAACTCTGAAGAGAATCAAGATCTGAGTAACAGGGGAGGGTGTTGCTTTTTAGACCTTTTAAAGGATGGGGAGAAGTGGTTCTTCACAGTAAGATTTGTGAGAGGTGCAAATTCAATACTAACCTATAATTCTTTGTATTATGTTTTTAGAATAATACTGTATAATCTGATGCTTACCAAACTCTGAATTCATGCCTTCCCCTGGGTTTAGTGTCCAGAATAAAGGCTGAATTAATCAATGTGTTAGTTTGCAAAGTGGAACAAAAAGTTTTCTAACCAATCAGAAAACCTAAATGCCATTTTAAATGTAAGGAAAGATGTTGTCATTGGTCTAATTTTTTTCTTTAAAATTAAGACCTGCCATACTAAACTGTTTCTTGAGATTACCACTTCCTACCTCTGATTCCTGCGTGGATCAGGTCCTGTAGATACATCAGAAAAAAAGTCCAGGATATTAAGAAGGCAGCCTATTTTAAAGAAAAAAAATTCAGGATCCTCTTTTCATTAACGGGTTTCTATGACTTTATGGATTTTAGGGAGTGAAGCCAGCGAGTTTTGACAAAGTAGCAATTCCTGAAGTAAAGGAAATTATTGAAGGATGTATCAGACAAAACAAAGATGAAAGGTAAGTTGCTTCTTGTGTTTCATTTTTCCATTCATAGCATATATAACATTTTTTGAAATTGGATGATTTCCATTGAAGCTACTTAGATTTGCTCAATACAATTGTAAAAATGTGGGTTAGTGATATTTAAGTTAAGTTTAATGTTTAAGCCAGAACCACCTTACACAGTCTCTACATTCAATGAAAACTACTTATATCAACATAATAATTTAGAAAACTCTACAGTGTAGCTCATTCTCCAATGCAACAAATCTATTCCTTAGTCATTTTCCCACTGAAGTTTAAAAGTTAAGTAAAATCTTGACTTAACTATTCGGGCCTTTATTTTCCTACCATTATGCCAGAATTGAAAAAGAGCAAAGCATCAAAATTCCTTTGAGTAAAAAGAGATTTTACCCTAGGCTTAGGAGGAGATCTGGTTTAGTCATTGATACAAACAGAACTTTGCTGAGAAAAGTGTCAAGTATCTGTTATTCTGTGTAGCTGTTGGGTCACCTGTCAGCTTGGCAAAGATACAAGATCTGTCTTTGAAAAATAAAGTGTAAATTGAGCATAACCTATCCTAAAAATATGGGCACAATTGGGTATATCAGCTAAATTCAAGAATTCCATATCTTTACATTTATGGTCTTATGTTATTAAGAAGAGCTCAATATCATGATCTTTCAGACTGTTCAGCAGGTATTTAGTTATAGGTTTCTGTTTTGAGATATGCAGCCTTTAGAAGCTCTCTTAAGACCTTTTCAGTATAAACAAAGGAATATTTGTTTTGAGTCTTAAAACATTATTCTGTTTCTCTTTTGGATGGAACACTTTCTTTGATTACTGGTATTTTGTGTAAAGAAGATTGATTGTGGGGCTGGAGAGATGGCTCAGTGGAACCTGGGTTCAATTCCTACACCCACATGGCAGCTCATAACTGACTGTAGCTCCACCTTCAGGAGATCTGACACCCTCACACCAATATATATAAAATAAACAAAATGTTTTTTTTTAAAGATTACAACCAGCATATTTGACTTGCTTAATCTACAAGTTGTTGACAAGGAATTGAAGGAATTTATTATAGTAAATAAAAGTTGCTGTTGTAGAAAGTATCAAATTAGAAATCAATAAATTTATGTTTTATTATGATTATATCATTTACAACTGTAGAACTTTGAGAAAGAATCTTAACCTTTTCTGCCTTCATTTTATAATAGTGTTCAAAGGCCAGACAAGGTCATACACAGTTTGTTCATTTGTTTTGCTAAGTTTTTGTGGTATTTTGAAGCTTTGCTATTCTATGCTTTATTTCCATAATCGTATCCTACTAACTAATAAGATTAGATCATTTGGTTTAAAAATTATCCCTGTCAGCTGTTATTAATAAAACAAATTGACTTATGAAGATAGGTTGAGGATGTAGAAGTGCTTGTCTAGCATGTGCAAGGTCCTGGAACCCATTATTCACACACACACACACACACACACACACACACACACACACACACACACACACACAACTTTGCAACGTTACTATTTCGATGGACTAATGCTGAAATGAATCACAAATTTTCCCATCATAGATTTTTTTTTCTCCTTAATTTAACTGTGAACACATATATTTGAAAGTCATTCTCATGCCTGTAAGTACTCTGTAGGAGGCTTGCCTGGGTAACATAGTGAGATACTGTATCAGAAAGACAAAGAAAAATGGCCTTTTCAAACTAATAACTTTTTTTCTTAATTTTCTTTTTCTTTGAAAGATATTCCATCAAAGACCTTTTGAACCATGCCTTTTTCCAGGAGGAAACAGGGGTACGGGTAGAATTAGCAGAAGAAGATGATGGAGAAAAGATAGCTATTAAATTATGGCTGCGTATTGAAGATATTAAGAAACTAAAGGGAAAATACAAAGACAATGAAGCTATTGAGTTTTCCTTTGACTTGGAGAGGGACGTACCAGAAGATGTTGCTCAAGAAATGGTAAAATGGCCCTTAAATGTTGTAGATTTATGTATGCTGATACTGATAGCCCCCCAAAAAATTAATAATGGATGAATGCTGCATGTCTCATTAACATGAGGTTGTTGTATTGATCTCATATGTTTTGTCTTTGAATAAGGGGGGTTTCCTATGATTTTTCCTTTAAGTCCTTTTTTTATACTTTTTGGTATTGTTTTGATAATGGGGTTGGGTTTTAGTCCTTTAAAACTTTTATTGAGGAAAATAAGATGTAGTTATAAGTGGATGGATGAAATAGAAGACTGGAATGCATTCTAGAGTCTTTCTGAAGTCTATAAAGGTAAATAACTCATTTGTAGCTAACTCTAGTTAAAATGTGTTATATTGTTTTGCTTTGGGAACATTGAAGTCATGGTCATTCTGTCCCCTGAGTGCTGAGCTTATAGGTATATCCAATCAGACCAACTTTGGAATTGCTTCTAAACATTGGTTAGCTTTTGATCCATCATTATAAACATTATAGAGAGATACAGAATTATAAGGTCTTTTCACTTTGGCTGGAGAGGTTGCTCAGCAGCTACCAAAATAGAACAGCTCACAACTGCCTGTAGTTCCAGCACCAGGGGTTGGATGCCTCTGGTTTCTACATGCATACACATACACACACACACACACACACACACACGATTTAAATAATAAAAATAAATATTATGCAAACAGTTTTTACTTTGAAAAGTGTTTTCAAGTTCAAAAGTTACTGGTCACTTTGATGTATCCTTACTTTAAATATGTGTAAAATCCCTTCTAAAATGAAACCCTTAACCAAATCTAGGTATGTCACAGTGCCTAAAATAGCCAATTATTAGACAAAGTAGTCATTGAATAACCTTTCTAGGATTTATTTAAAAACTATTCAATAGTAGAGAAAGGGACAGATATGAAAGAGATACTTATTTTTATTGTTAATTTTATGTAATATTCTATAGATATGGTGAGATACACTCTGTTTACCACAACTGTGGGGAAACATAATGGAGACTAGTAATTTTACTGTTTGGTTAAGAAGAATCCTAACGTCTCTGATGGTAGTGGCACACATCTGTAATTCCAGGACTTGGAAACTTGAAGCAAGAGGATTCCAAGTTTGAGGCCAACTGTACTACATTGTAAGACTTAAAAAATACACACTTGTACCCCTCCAAAAAAGACTAGCTTACTTTTGTACATCACTGTTTGTTAATTTGTTTTGGCCTGAAGTCTTTTTCTCTAGATAACATGTTTTACCTAGTATACCTTTTTACTCTATAGGTTGAGTCTGGGTATGTCTGTGAAGGTGATCACAAGACCATGGCTAAAGCTATCAAAGACAGAGTGTCATTAATTAAGAGAAAACGAGAGCAGCGCCAGTTGGTGCGAGAGGAGCAAGAAAAAAGAAAACAGGAAGAGAGTAGTCTCAGACAGCCGACTGAACAACCAAGTGTTTCCCAAGCAGGAATTCAGCAGCTCTCTTCTGCTAACGCTGGCATACCTACTGCTCCCACCACTTCTGCTTCAGTTTCTACACAAGTAGAACCCGAAGAACCTGAGGCAGATCAACATCAGCAACTACAGTATCAGCAGCCTAGTATATCTGTGTTATGTAAGTATTGCGGGGAGGTAAGCAAATGTGTTAGTGAAGC
Organism: Mesocricetus auratus; assembly: GCF_017639785.1. Classification (NCBI taxonomy): domain Eukaryota; kingdom Metazoa; phylum Chordata; class Mammalia; order Rodentia; family Cricetidae; genus Mesocricetus; species Mesocricetus auratus. The sequence continues at coordinate 180,071,075 of NW_024429266.1, read as the reverse complement.
TGAGAAAATGTGTTAGTGAAGCCGGACTATGGTGGCGCACGCCTTTAATCCCAGCACTTGGGAGGCAGAGGCAGGCGGATCGCTGTGAGTTCGAGGCCAGGCTGGACCGACAGCCTCCAAAACAATACAGAGAAACCCTGTCTTGTAAAACCAAAAAAAAAAAAAAAAAATTGAGAAAATGCTTAAGATAAAGGATATTTGAAAACTTCTGGGGTCTTGATGTTTTGAGTTATCTATTTATTTAGTTTATTTATATGCATGTAATAAAAGGTGAATAAATTTGCTATTTATAATTGAAGCTATTAATCTGGTTCAGCTCTTTTAGCAAAACTATATCATTGCAGACCAAAGGCTAATGAGACCAGTGCTCATTAATTGAATTAAGTGTTTAACACCAAATAGACACAGGTCTCCACAGAGTAATAAGTTGGATTCAATTTAAGATGATATCATTCAGTGATAATTAGAGAAATTTTTGTTGTTGTTGCTTTGTTTTTTCATTTTTGCACATAGGGTTTCTCTGTATAGTTCTGGCTGCCCTAGAATTATCTCTGTTGACCAGGCTGGCCTCAAACTCAAGAGATCCACCTTCCTCTGCCTTCCAAATGCTGGGATTAAAGTTGTACACCACTTGATAAGACTGTCATTCATTTTTAAAAATTACTCCTGATTTGAACAAAGAAATAATCAATAACCTTTATGAAATGAGTCTAAAATGTATAACTTCTCTCTCTGATGATTCATTTATCCTTCAGCTGATGGAACAGTTGACAGCGGTCAAGGATCATCTGTCTTCACAGAATCTCGAGTGAGCAGCCAACAGACAGTTTCCTATGGCTCCCAACATGAACAGGCACATTCTACTGGCACAGCACCAGGGAATACAACTTCTAGTTTCCAAGCACAGTCTCAGCCTCATGGGGTGTATCCACCCTCAAGTATGGTGAGTGTATGCATAAAAAAAGTAATACTAAAATGATAGCCAATAGGTAATCTGCCACAATCAAGTTATTTCTTGTGTCAGTCTAAGCTAGAGAATATAAATGGTCTAGTCAGTCTTCCTTGTCTGTGGTTTTCACATTCTTGAACTTAAATAGTAAAATGCTTAACATTTTTATCTGTACTGAACATGTACAGACTTTTTCTTGCTATATTCCCTAGCAATATAACACTATTTAAATGACTTTTGAATTGAATCGGTATTATAAGTAATATAGAGATTATATGCAAATACTGGACAGCTGCAGATTTTTCTATCTGTTGGGACAGCGTGGAACCAACTCAATGTAGAGAATGAAGACTGATGTTATTTCTAAAGGAAGTGAGTATAACCAGGAATAGTTCAAGCTGTGTAACAATACACATTAAAAACTGAGAATTAGCTGAACTTCCTATACAAAGCAGCTATGTGAACTTTAAGACTAAACTGCAGTCTCTTCAGAACCTAGGAATTAAAACTGTTCAAAGTGGCATAAACTAGGTAACAAGATTTGTGGGTGGAGCAAGGCTTTTTAAAATTTTGTAAAGCTTACTCACTAAAGTAATAAGTGTTTCTGTAAGATTTTTTTTTTGTATAAAAACCAGGTAAGACTTTCAAATTATTATAGAATGTTGCATGTGAGTATTACAGATTAAAGGAGTCCTTTATTGTATGACCTCTGACTAATTTATTGCTTGTATTTAGTTGATCATCAGTTGCTATGCGTGTTCCTTTCCCAGTATATGTTCATTTGCTTTTTCCTTTATTTGGTATTTATTTTACCAGTTTATTTTCAGAGTCAGCTTACAGAAGTAATTTGTTGGAATAGTTTATTCTTGTATATATATGATGTATATGCACATTGTCCATTTGCAATAGTAAATGTTGAAGTAGATGAATAATAAAATATCCCCATTTTTTGGCTGACTCTCTGTGAGGTTTTCAGAGGAAAAAAGATAGACCATATACTTCAGAAAGGAATTAGATGATAACTGTTCACTTTATATCACTTGTTTAGTACAGTCTTTAAGCAACTGATTTGCCTCTCTCCTTCCCAGAAGGCTTTTAATCCAAACTTTGTAGAATTCTTCATTAAATGAATTTTTTCCCCCAGGAAAATACGTTCACTCATAAAAGATTTTTCCTTTGGAGTCCATTGATGGATCAGTCCTGCTTTGGACTTAGGTCCCAAGATGAATGGCCACATTAACATAATGAAGTCCAACTAATATATACTAACCATTTAACAATCTGTTCTTTAACCTAAATGACCTTGGGTGATTTATTTCTGTATACTGACAAATATTAGTTGTCAGTACTTCTTAATTTCTCCCTTTGTAACAGTTATTTTCAGCCTCTTGGCTTCCCTCATCATGGGGATTATATCTGTTTTTTAAAAGACAAGTAAGGTTGATCATTTTTGCAAATATTCAATGCTTAAGCCATTAACATAGCTGTATTTATTTGATGCTCTAAAACCAGACTGTTTCTAGCTTTTTGATGACAGTATTCTAGAGTAATTATAAAGAATTGTATCTAGAATAATAAAACATTTTATAATTCTACTCTTTTCTCATTTCAAGAACCTACTATGTCTTATGATAATGTATGTCGTGAGAGAACATTTAAAAATAAGAGAGACAAAGGTAAAAAACTGGAACCAAGATGAACTAAATCGTGGTACATACTGATGGGTTCCAAGTATTCTTTGCAGCCTGTTTTGAGAAAGAAAGAGATCATAAACTTGCTCCAGAGACACCCTTGCGATATTAGACTAGCTATGTAGCTGTGTTAAACCCTTTCTCTTAAGATACCTGAAACTGAATTCTCATAGGGGTTTATTCTTTAAAGATTCAAAGTGAAGGCATTTCCCCCACTGACTTTTATAAAAGTACATAGTATTTCTGTTGCCCATTTGTGAGCTTCAGAAAGCTATTCTTTTCTTCTATTCGATAAAGACTTTTTAACCTTTATACAGAAAGTGGCGAGTGTAACAACTTTTTAGACTGCCTTCTAAAATAGATAATATTTTTCCTTAAGTTTCTAGAGCTCTTGCAATTTACTCTTAAAATCTTCCAAATTTTATACTTTAATAGAATTTATTCTTATTTAATGTAACTATAGTTCATTACTTGTGTGGTACCAGTAGTCAATTTTTATAATTCATACACTAACAGTTGGTGTTACCTCAAAATATTAAGATCATAATTGATATTTTTCTCATACAAGAAATCCTGCACAAAACCACTGGAACAAAGAGAATAGTTAGGATATACCAACTGTGTTTTGTAGAGTTACATAACTGGTTTTAGAGCAAAGTTTTTTTTTAACTTTGCAGAATTGGGGAGGGTAGAACATTTCTTTATGTTAACTGTGCCCTATTATCACTGTACTTTTGGTTATTTTGTTTTCAGAGTACTGTGTTTTTCATGTGTGTTTGTTTTCTGTTTAGCCTCGTCGTGGCCGTAGCATGTCGGTTTGTGTTCCCCATCTTTCTGCTGTTCCCTCTCTATCCCGCATCTCTCCCAGTGCTCCTTCTACCCCACCACCAGTGTTGTCTGCACCTCTTTGTCCTTCCCTCCTTCGGACTGCCCCTGAGGAAACTTTTGCCGAAAAACTCTCTAAAGCATTGGAGAGTGTCCTGCCTATGCACTCTGCCTCTCAGCGCAAGCATCGACGCTCCAGCCTGCCTTCCCTCTTTGTCACTACTGTATGTAACTGTAAACTTCCTGACAAGTGAAAAACTATTACCAATGAATACATCCAGGCACGGAAAAATTGGTTAAAAAACAAAACTAAATGATTAGTTTGGTTAAATGTTGGCTTTTAGGATAACAACTATTCCTATAGAAAGCATTTTTTTTTTGTAATAAGACTTTAAATGAGAATAAAAAGCAAGGAGGCAATGGAAAGAGAATGCTATATAGTTCTTATTATACTTTATCTCCCATTGATAAAAGGATTTGCATTTTCATATCTTAGTAAAAAGTGTGTATTACTCATTATTAACTCGTTATTAGCCTAATCAAAAGTAGATTCTACTGAACATTATCCAAATGTGTTCTCGCCTTAATTTATTCTTAAGGGATACAACTAGTTGAGTCCTTTGTTTTTTAACCAGTCAATTGAGGAGTAAAAGTTTATTTTAATCCAATCATTTGTGTAAAATGATGTCAGGAAACTAAAAAAGGCTGTTCCCTCTTTGGGAAGTGCTTTTCCCCCCAAAGATTATATAAAATGGGGCATAGACTAATCAATAAAATGTGAGCATTTGATACAACATACTCTTAGCAGGTTGAGGAAATGGCTCAGTGACTAAAATGCTTGCTGCACAAGCCTGGAGACCTGAGTGCAGATCCCCAGAACCTATGTAAAGCTTGTCACAGTAGTTCACATTCATAATCTCAGTGTTCCTGTAGTGAGATGGGAAGTGTTAACAGACTCTCCAGAATCTCATGGGAGCCAGCATCAAACAATAGAGACCTGTCTCAAACAAGTTGGCTAGTGAGGGCTAACACCTGAGGTTGTTCTCTGTCCCCTACACCATTTTTGTGTTGTTAATGATTGAACCTGTACCTTTGCATATGCTAAGGAAGCACTGCATCCCTAGTCTAAAACCAGTATATTTTTAAGAATTCTATCCATGGTAGAGAATTATGTGCATTGTATTTGGCAAGCTAGGATTCTAAGTTCAGTCTTAAATTCTGGAAACAAAATTTGCTATTAAATTGGGTTTGCTATTATCTTAAAATATCTCCATTTCATCTAATTTGTCACAATTAGAGAACTCATGGTGTTCAACCCTTATCAATGATCAGGAGAATGATTTTAACACGTTTTTATAGTAAAACTATTAATTATTTGTAGTTTTGGATACAGAAGGGAGAAAACTAATCATTTATCCTTTTGTTGTCTATTTTTAAAGGCAGTGTCTCATTGTGTAATTGATCAGTTTAGCCTTGTACTCAAAAATCCCCCTGCCTGAGCTTCTTGAGTACTAAAATTATATAAATATGTATTGACTTGTTTTATACCATCTACTAAAAGTATCTTCTGATTTACAGCATTATAAAATTTTTTTGATCATCTACTGTTAGTTGATGAAAATAACCCTGAGGCCTCTAATAAACTAATACAGCAAAAGTATGGAACAGTAGCTTAAATTGAAATAGTAGGATTATTTGTTGTTCTTTAATATTCTGACTTTAACTCTTTCCATTAATAAAACTTTCAAGAATGAACACATTTATTATAGATGAATGGAATAATCAATCACTTAGGAAGTTTAATTCATGCCTTTGCTTTGAGAGAGCAGATTTGTGGGAAAACAGCTGTTTTTCATTTAAGGAAGTGCCAAAGATTGACTTTATTAGCCCTGGATGTATTTAATGGATTTTTGCTATACACGTAACTTCCAAAAGCATTGTTAGTTATTAAAATTTTGGTGTGGCCACGTCATGGGGTTACACAGTACTATCCAGCTATGCATGTCTAATGTAATTTCACTTATTGAATGTATGAATTACTTGTCTTATTCATGTTGATACAGCCTCAGTCCATGACGCATCCGTGTGGGGGGACCCCAACATACTCAGAATCACAGATATTTTTCCCAACTATTCATGAACGTCCAGTTTCTTTTTCACCACCTCCCACCTATCCACCGAAAGTAGCCATTTCCCAACGACGTAAGAGCACATCCTTCCTGGAAGCCCAAACTCGCCACTTCCAACCCCTGCTGAGAACTGTTGGCCAAAATCTTCTTCCACCTGGTGGCAGCCCAACTAACTGGACACCAGAGGCCATAGTTATGTTGGGTACTACGGCCAGTAGAGTAAATAGAGAGTTATGTGAGATGCAGGTCCAACCTGTGTTTGAGCCAACCCAGATTTACAGTGACTATAGACCTGGACTAGTGCTGGCAGAAGAAGCTCACTATTTTATTCCTCAGGAAACAGTATATCTAGCTGGGGTGCATTACCAGGCCCAGGTGGCAGGACAGTATGAGGGTATTTCATACAACTCAACATTATTGTCAAGTCCTATGAAACAGATACCTGAACAGAAGCCAGTGCCTGGGGGCCCTGCCTCAAGTTCTGTCTTTGAATTTCCATCTGGACAGGCTTTCCTGGTAGGACACCTTCAGAATTTAAGATTAGATTCTGGATCTAGTCCAGCATCACCCCTCTCTAGTATTTCTGCACCTAACAGTACAGATGCTACACATTTGAAATTTCACCCGGTCTTTGTTCCTCATTCTGCACCAGCTGTGCTAACTCATAACAGTGAGAACAGAAGCAACTGTGTATTTGAATTTCATGCTCAAACACCAAGTTCCTCTTCAGGAGAAGGAGGTGGAATTTTACCTCAACGTGTTTACCGAAGTCGACAGGTTGCGGTGGACTCAAGTCAGGAAGAACTGCCTCCTCAGTCAGTTGGATTACATTGCCATCTGCAGCCTGTTACTGAAGAACAGTGTAATAACCATGCCCCAGAATTGACCGTTTCTGTGGTAGAGCCTGTGGGACAGAACTGGCCAATAGGAAGCCCAGAATATTCCAGTGATTCCTCTCAAATAACTTCTTCAGATCTCAGTGATTTTCAATCACCTCCCCCTACAGGGGGAACAGCTGCATCTTTTGGCTCTGACGTCTCATTGCCCTTTATTCGCCTGCCTCAGACAGTATTACAAGAATCCCCACTTATCTTCTGTTTCCCCCAAGGAACCACAACTCAGCAGGTCTTATCTGCCTCACATTCTTCAGGAGGATCTACACTCCATCCACAGGTTATAGGAAAACTTTCACAATTCTTTTAAACTACCCTTTTTGCATCAGTGCATTTTAAGTTTTCTATCTCATTTCCCTGAATCGTGGATTTATGAGGAATGTTGTTTATTTTCTTAATAGAATTTCTTTTGTGGTTGTCAATACTTGTACTTTATATAAAGCAGAAACTACCTGGTTTGCCTGTGATTTTAGTTGTCAGAATTAATGACTAATCTCTGTGTTGAAATTTACCATGGTAATGAAAATGCAATTGATTATTTAGATACAGTAAAATGATCTAGTATAATTCCTTCCTCTAAATAAGTTTTTAAAAACTAAAAAAGTAACAATAAAGCAAAAATGGGAAGTAGTGAAAACTTTGGTGTCATTTTAAGAAACACAGAACCTTTCATTATAAGTAGGACTTAAGAAAACACCTCTTAGGAGTTTGGCATAATAAATGAAGAAAGGGCAATTTTGAAACGGTATTAATCAAACCACTGTATTAAGGATCCAAATAGAGCATTAATCAGTTAAATTAAGGACTATATCAAATTCTGTTGGCTATTAACAGTATAATAAAATTTGGGTTTTGCATGAGTTTATAATAATGGGTTGCAAAGGCCAGCAGCAACAGTAGTGTCGCGGGCCTTCTTCTTTCAATACATTAAAAAAATGCAGTCACACACATGAGCATACATACTCATACAAATATCAACAGAGACACAGAATTAAAGAAATCAGTGATGACTGTCTCATACTCTTTAGCTATATCAGTTACGTGGAGTAGTGGTAAGAAGCAGAAGGACCCAGAAACTTAAGTAGCATTGTCGAGTTGTATGCTCGTATTATCCTCCAAGCTTTGCAAAGAATAAAAATTTTAAGAAAATAGATTATTTTAGTGGAGTGTGATACATCCATGTAAACTTCAAAGAGCCTCTTGTAAATTGAAGTGAAACAATAAAGCCTTTTCATTTCCTTAACATATGTCTATGTACATAGTATATATGGATTCATTTCCTTAACACATATTCTTGCACTCATTCACAGTTAATTTAGACTTCTCATTCATTGTAATAAACTGCCCAGTTTCTTAGACCCAACATGGTTGACATTCTCTGGGTTGGTCAATCCTTTGTTCTGAATGGGATATTAATGGTCATTATAGAACTTTTAGGTGCATCTCTAGAAGTAGCAACAATTTCCCCTAGTTTTGACAATTAGAGTGACTTCAGATATTTCCATCTGTTACCTGGGACAATCATTACATACCTGTTTAAGAGTTGATTTTTATCAGATCTTTACTTTTTTTTATCAGTTACAATGACTATAAGAAATAGCAAAAAAAAAGTAAGATTAGCATTTTTGAATATGGTTTTTTTTTAATTATCCAGATTAAAGTTTTTCATGTTGATATCTTGCCACCATTGTCCTGTGACAATTTTATTATTGAATGTAACTGTTCAAGACAGGTAAAACTTTAGCCAACATTAATGGTAGATTTCTAACATCAGTGTATTTGTGTTTTTGCTTGTTTGTTTTTACCTGAGATGTGATTTAAAATGTTCTGTCTTGTACTATACTACCAAACTGATTTTTCATTTCAATGGAGCAGTCTTCTCAGGATCTGAAGTATTTATACAGAAGTCTAACCTTCATGTGCACAAATCTTCTCTAATTTGTGTTTGCTTTTTTTCTTCAGGCACAGGGGCAAAGCCAGGGCCAGCCATCGAGTAACTTAGCAGGGGTTCTACCTACACAACCTGTCCAACATCCTCAGCAGGTAAATAAGAATGTTAATCTGCTACATTGTGTTTTAGCAGTGGTTAGAAGTTCTGTTTATGTCCTTCATGTTAGATTGCTGATATAAATGGCTTACTAAGTTTTGGGAGATGATTAAGTGGCATAACATTTCAAGCATTTAGTAGTATTTTAGGAAATCTTTTGTTTTGGTTAATGTATATATGAGCAATTTACAAGGTATGTGTTGAAATTTAGAAGAATTGTTACATAATTTATCTGCCTTCTTAAGTAATTTTTATTCATAAGGTAAACCATACAAAGAAAATTGTTTAAGAGCATGTATTGTTCCCATCTCTAATCTAACTCCAATTCCAGGGGATCCAGTGCTCTCTTCTGGCCACCTCAGACATTAAGCATGCATGTTAGGAACTTAAAATATAAAGAGCACAACTGCTGCAGGAAGTTGTTTTGTTTTGTTTTTTCAAGACATGGTTTCTCTATGTAGCCCTGGCTGTCCTGGAACTTGCTGTGTAACTCAGAGATTTACCAGTCTCTGCCTCCCAAGTGCTAGGATTAAAGACGTGCGCCACCATGCCCATCTGATTTTTTTTTTTTTTATTAAATTTTTGACCTGGAAGGTTTTGTCCCAGAATATCCGAGGAATTCAGGACGTGAGTTTAAAAAGAACCAGACCTTAATAAAATGGCTAAAGTGTGTGAGTGACTCAATGAGCTTAATTAGTGTTAATTAGCACAGGGGGTTATTTATAGAAACATGGAATATTTTTCAGTGGTGTAGAAAGTGAAGAAAGTGATTCCCCTTCATTCCTTCCCCCCAGCAACTATTAGCTACTAGAAGCCAAGATTTCTACAACAATGAACTTGTTCCTAAATAGTTACACTGCTGTTATTCAAAAGTCTATATTATCTGTTACCAGGTTCCACAAAATGGTATAACCACTGAAAATGAATGAAATTCATTCTCTGTATAAATAGAAATGTCAGAATAAGTACAAATAAATTTGAACAATCTAAAAAAAGAAAAAAATTGAGAAAGTGTTAAATGGTTGATTATAGTGGTGGAGAAAATTCAAATAAATGGACCGTTAATTATTCTTTTTTTTGTTTGTTTGTTTGTTTTTTGTTGTTTTTTTTGTTTTTCGGGACAGGGTTTCTCTATGGCTTTGGAGGCTGTCCTGGAACTAGCTCTTGTAGACTAGGCTGGCCTCGAACTCACAGAGATCCGCCTGCCTCTGCCTCCCGAGTGCTGGGATTAAAGGCGTGAGCCACCAACGCCCGGCAAATTAATTATTCTTTTGTTTCCATTTTAGATATTATTATAGCATATCTTAAATTTAATAAAAGTAGTCAAAATTATGAACCAGTTTGTATAAGAGGCATATGTAGTCTAATATATCTTACTTTTCTAGAGTCTCTTGGGTATTAAGCAAGCCAAAAATTCAAGCTTTCTATATTGGTGACTTTTTTTTCTTGTTATAAAATGAGTTATGTGGTAGATATTTAAAAAGCCGTACTTACCTGGGTTCTGTGTGAGTGGATGAATACAAAGAAGAAAAGGACCCTTCTCTACCATGTTATTACAGTAAGGAAAGAAGTACACCTTATCTGAAATGTAGTTTATCTTGTGGCCTATTGGAGCATTGTAAATGAAAAATGTTTTCACCCTGATTTGTTGTTGTTTTCTTATGTTTTTATCAAGAGTTATAATGGAGAGGCTAGAGATATGACTCAGCAGTTGAAAGAGTTTACTGCTCTTCTGAGGGCCTAAGTTCATTTCCCATTCCAAACAGCTTATAAGTGCCTATAATTCCAGCTCTAAGTGCTACCCTTTTCTTACCATTGTGGTCACCTGTACATATGTGTACATGCACAGAAATTATAAAAATAAAGCTTTAAAATGGTATGATTTAGCCGGGCGGTGGTGGCGCACACCTTTAATCCCAGCACTCGGGAGGCAGAGGCAGGCGAATCTCTGTGAGTTTGAGGCCGGGCTGGACCGACAGCCTCCAAAACAATACAGAGAAACCCTGTCTCGTAAAAACCAAAAAAAAAAAAAAAAAAAAATGGTATGATTTATATTAACGTGGTGCCTCCCAATATTTATGGCTAGCTATAAAGAAGGTTGTGGAAAAGATAAGCATGTCTTCCATAAGAGCATGTACAAAGCCTTCAGATACTTACTCATATTCTGTTCGCCCTGAGAATCATGTTTATCATCATTCAGCTATGTCCTTCCAGTCAATAAAAGCTATTTGAACTGGTTTCCATGAAGCAAGTCTAGGCAAAGCATGATTCACCGCTGTTTGGCTGATCTATTGGTCATTAGCCAGTGTGATTATGCATAAGCAGATGGCATATACTTTTGGCTTACCAAATATACCATTTCTCAGAAACAGTACTCTAAGGTACTATTGACATACCTGTCAGTTGTCTTAAATAAGTTCATAAAAGGAAAAAGTACCCCTTTATTCCTTCTCAACTCTCAACCAAGTAAACCTTGGTGTATTGTTTTGTGGGGTTTTTTTTCCCTTTTGACAGTCAAATAAGATGTATTAGCATGATTGGCTCTGAGGGAACCTAAATAATGTAATTGTAAGCATAAAATGTAGACTATCATTAGTTCTATTTTCCTGATGGGAAAGCTAAAATCTGAGAAGTTTGGGAAACTTTCTCAAACATATGGCTTCTAAGAGGTGAGAACATTTTAAATCCAAATAATCTTTCCCCACAGCTCACCATATCACTATCACTCTGTTGTGTCTCTAGTAGAAAAGTAGACATCTTTTCTGGTTGGAAGGGGTATATCAATAAGACTTTATAGAAGAGATGATATGTTGGGCCCCTGTTATAAATCAGACTCTGGTATAGCAATAAAGAATATCCCAGGCTAAGGGCGGAGGGATTGCAGTTTGGAACATGTAAAAGGAACATAGAAAAGTATGGGACAGAAACAAATAAGCCTTCAGTTTGGTTTAAGGCGGATCTTCACTATTTTAGAAATATTTACATCTGTATGTGCTTATGTTTGTACAAGTGTATGTACACATATATACACCTACACCCTTGATTTGCCTAAATCATTTTGACTTAACCAAAAGATAAATTTGTGAAGGAATATGTTCAGGAAAGAATTGACTGAGTCAAGATTTTTATGTGAGTCTCCATTCTTAATGGGAATGAGAGAGAGACAGGCAATAGCATATGCCCATAGGTAAAGACTTTTCCTCATACATATTTTTTGGTAGAGAACTGGTAGGTATGATTGTATACATTTGTAAACTGAACGTTCCAGAAGCTGTGACAGGAAGATTATAAATTTATCCAACCTGGGGTATAAAGAGTTGAAGATGGCCTAGACCTCTACCTAGTGATAACACTATCTCAAAAAAAAAATTACCTCATACAAACTTTCCTCAATTCCCTTTTATGGAGCTCTCTCCTTTATTTTGAACAACCAAACAACTGAAAACCACTAATGAAATAAACAAAACAAATGAAAACAAATTACATCTTTGTAGTTGGACTTTTCTTTCCTACCAGGCAGTTCTCAAATAACCACACAGAGACTTATTGTTAATTTAATTATAAATGCTCGACTGATATCTGGGTGGTGGTACGTGCATTTAATCCCAGCATTCAGGAGGCAGAGGCAGGCAGATCTCTGTGAGTTCAAGGCCAGCCTGGTCTACAGAGTGAGGCCAGGACTGTTACACAGAGAAACCTGTCTCAAAAAGTAAGCAAATAAATAAATAAATGCTCAGCCGTTAGTTTAGGCTTTTCTCCAGCCAGTTCTTACAACTTAAATTAACCCATTTCTATTAATCTATGCACTGCCCTGATGCTGATTTACCTCATCCATGAACTTACATGTTAAGTCTGGCTTGAGACTTCTCAGACTCCACCCTTCTTCCCAGCATTCTCTCTGTTCTGAATATTGTGCCTAGCTGCCAGCCAGTCAACTTTTTATTAACAATTTTTACAGTGTACAGAATGATTATTCCACAGCATTTCCCCCTTTTGTCTAAATAAAAAAAAAAAGGTTTTAACTTTAACATAGTAAAATTATATACAACAAAAACAGTTTGTATTTGGCAAATTTAGAGAAGATACTATTTATATTACCTTTGTGAATCTAAAGTTTTATTCCTACTTTTTTTCATAACTAAGGAAAACTTCAAGACTAATTATTTAGTCTTTAACTCCATCAAAGACCCCAGCAGAAGCCGGGCAGTGGTGGCGCACGCCTTTAATCCCAGCATTCGGGAGGCAGAGGCAGGTGGATCTCTGTGAGTTCAAGACCAAGCCTGGCCTACCGAGTGAGTTCCAGGACAGGCTCCAAAACAATACAGAGAAACCCTGACTCAAAAAAATAAAAAAAAAAAGAGACCCCAGCAGAATGTAATGTTGCCTAACAACAGGGACATCTGGATGCCTGGACAGTTGTCCAAAGTTCTTCTGTAACTTTGAGGCATCCAGTTTTGGCCTATAGCCCTAGTATATCTGACAGACACTTTTGAGAAGCAGGGAATCTCAAGGGACTATCCTACCTTTTCTCGACCAAGTTTGGCAGTCACTTCCTTTTGTATCCTACTGGTCTTCTGTCAGTAGTCAAGGCAAGGGAAGTTTCTTGCCCAGTGACTAACTTTTGCCACATAGACAGCAAACTCCATGTGGAAAGGTTCTTCGATGCCTATCATCTCATCTGAAATGTCTCACTGTCATGAAAAGCATTAGGTTATTTTAAACACATTAAATGCCATATTCTGTAGGTCTTTGAAGTGTTTGGAGACTGTCTAAATATATCTGTTTAACCTTAAAAACATACCTAATATGACTACAAATCTGTATTTCTTAATTACATGTTACATTTTTAGATGAGTTTCATAAGCACAATACCCCAGACAAGAGTAGAAACATAAATATAGTATAGCAAAAATAACTTAGTTTGTATTAATAAACCAAAATCCATCCCAATGTAAAATGTTTTTTAGATTAAAGTAAATCCAATAATCTACCCTTTTTTCTTATCATTCCTATACCATATCCCCCTCTTTTCCTTTAAAAAGAGATCTTTGAATTTTTTTTATTTATTTTATTTATTTATTTTTGGTATTTACGAGACAGGGTTTCTCTGTATTGTTTTGGAGACTGTCGGTCCAGCCTGGCCTCGAACTCACAGAGATCCGCCTGCCTCTGCCTCCCGACTGCTGGGATTAAAGGCTTGCGCCACCACCGCCCGGCTGAATTTAATTTTTATGAGCTTCTTTTTTTTTTTTTTTAACTAAGACCAGTAACAATTTGTAACCAGACACACTTAAATGATAATAAACATCCATAACCCATATGTTGGAAATTTGGTCATCTCTCTCTAGACTACTTCCTTACTGTCTGGGGTGTTAGGAACTTTGGGGGATCCTGAGAAAATTCAGGATAATGGCTAAGTCAAGTCTTGCAGAAACCTGAGGAAACTGTAACAGAGGCGTTTTGAGATGCTAGATCACCTGGGCCATCTGTCTTAAATGATGTCTGTTCCCTTGCTCTGAAAATATATAAAATTTTAAAGGCAACATACATTTTTTCACTACTACAAGTATAGACTGTTGTACACGGCTTAGCCAAAGACAATTGTTTTATTTTTGAGCAGGTAAAATATACGTTACTTGTTTAGTCATTTTTTTTCTAGGACAGCCAGGGCTACACAGAGAAACCCTGTCTTGAAAAATTAAATACTAAATTAGTTGGTGTGTGTTTGTGAATTTTTTTGTACCTTATATATGAGTGCACATTGAGGCAAAAGGTCAACCTTAACTGTCACTTTCAGGAATGCCAACCACCTCCTTTGAGACAGTCTCTCATTGGCTTGGAACTCACCAAATAGACTAGACTCACATACCAGTCCCAAGACCTACAACTAAGATTACAAATGTAGAGAGGTTGGTGAGCACGCCAGTATACCCAACTTTTCCTATGGGCTGAAAGGGGCGGGGTCCAAATTCAAGTGTTCATGCTTTCAAAGTAAACACTTTACCAACTGAGCTATGTTGTCTCCATTCCATGAAAGTCTTAAAGCCAAGTCATAAAGTTAGAATATTACCTGTTTGTAACAAATGTTGTTAGTATGAGGGCTAAGGAACTATTGGACATAATTAAGTAAGGATTTCTTGTTTGGGTGAAGACCATGTTGGAGAAAACTAATGGGAGTTCAAGTATTACTTACTATTTTTTTAAAGACTGGTGGGTTGTTTTTTTTGTTGTTTTGTTTTGTTCGTTTTTTTGTTTTTGGTTTTTTTTTTTCTGTGTAGCCTTGGCTGTCCTGGAACTTTGCCCTGTAGGCCAGGCTGACCTAGAACTCAGAGCTCTGCATGCCTCTTCCTCCCAAGTGCTGGGATTAAAGGCACCTACTAACACCACTGGCAAATTACCTTTGTGTTTGTATGTGTGATTTTTTTTTTTCTTTCAAGATACGGTTTCACTGTGTAGCCCTGGCAGTGAAAAACAAAAAACTTTTTTTTCTTTGCAACAGGGAATACAGCCCTCTGCTCCTCCTCAACAGGCAGTACAGTATTCACTTCCACAGGCAGCATCTTCCAGTGAAGGCACTACTGCACAGCCTCAAGCTCCACAAGTTTTGCCTCAAGTGTCAGCTGGAACACAGGTAAACTCTAATTCCTGAAAAGATGCTACAAATGATATTCGTGTACTTTATCCCTTCACACAGATTTCTGTTTTCTCTTGTAATAGTGAAAAATCTGTTAAAATGGAGTAAAAAAAATCCCATTATACACATGTATTTTTATTATAAATTGGTACATATCAATAGTAATGACAATGTAAAAATACTGAAATTTGAGGATTGTAGGTATAAAGTAGTTAGAAGTATTGAAATTAATGGGTTAAATGGAAATCTTTTGATAACTGGGCCTTTGACATTCTCTAGATTTGTGGCAGCTAAATCTGCTGTTCTAGGTCTGCAGCTATATTTTATTCTCATGTAAAGCTCTTCAATGTTTTCTCCCTCACGGCATATAGATGCTAACTCATTGTGTTAATTAATTTTTTCATCACTGGCAAATACCTAAGAAAAGTATTGTAAGGAAGGAATCATTTGTTTTCTCGTATGGTTTAAGAGGTTCAGTCCATCCATGATTGGCAGGCCGTAATTCCTTTATATTGTAGCAGGAGATGGAGAAAGGGTTATAGATGAAGGAAGGATTATGGCATAAAAAACTCTTATTATGGCTGCCAAGGAGCATAGAAGACGCTAAGGCCAAGATACACCTATCAAAGCCCCACCTACCCTGTAGAAGGCATGTTCTTAAAAATAACCTTTTATCAACTTCATCTATGGACCATTTGTAGATAAATGTATATAGCATATTATTGTCATCTCAACTAAAATAATAGCAGCTGTAAATGCACTATTGTTTTATTTACTACTGAGTACATCCTGACATAAGCTCTTAACTTTTACATGTATCTCAACTTCTCAGATTTTTAAATGACACAGTTTTAAAATGATAAGTGATTAAATCCTAGAATCAGTGAGTTATGTTAATTATACCTACTTTTATAGAGCCATTTTACACTTAAAACTGAGACATAATATTGATGAAGTCTAATTCCACCAGAAAGAAATTTGATTTTAATCATTATAATAGCAGTCATAGATTAATTGATTGCAGACATGCTGATGGATCATGGTATGTGATGCATGCCAATAAATAAAGCTAGGTGGTAGTGGCAGATCTCTATGAGACCATCCTGGTCTACAAAATGAGTTCTAGGGCAGCCAGGGCTACTACACAGAGAAACCCTGTCTTGAAAAACAACTTAAATAAACAACAACAAAAAATTATGTGTTCTGATACAAGTCTGGAGTCTTGGCACTTGGAAGCCAGAAGCCAGAAGAACCTAAAGTTTTTAAGTCCAGTCTGGGCCACCTATCAAGCTTCAGGAAAGTCTGAGTTGCCTAGTGAGATCAAAAATCAAAAAATAAACCAGTAAGGAGAGAAGAGATAAATCCTTGCTTGTGAAAAGATCCTCTTCTTTGCCAACAGTGAAGCATAACAATTTTTCTACATTAAAAGGTTTAGAAATGTTAGACACTTTTACTAGCATATTTCTCTCTCCTATCCTTTCTTGAAGGATGTATCAGGTTAATTTATACTAATGTATACAGGATTTTTTTTTCTTTTTCTTAACTAATAATGTAAATCTTGCTTTTGGCAGCTTTGCTTTTAAACAAAAAAGTCTGTTTTGTTTTCTTTGCCTTCCCAGCTTCCAGTTTCCCAGACAGTACCAACTATCCAAGGCGAACCTCACATCCCAGTTTCTGCACAACCCTCAGTTGTTCCAGTCCACTCTGGTGCTCATTTCCTTCCTGTGGGACAGCCACTTCCTACTTCCTTACTCCCACAGTACCCTGTCTCTCAAGTTCCCATATCAACTCCTCATGTGTCTACAGCACAGACAGGTTTCTCATCCATTCCTATAACAATGGCTGCTGGCATTAATCAGCCTCTGCTCACCCTGGCTTCATCTGCTACAGCATCTTCAATCCCAGGGGGATCAACTGTAGTTCCTAATCAGCTTCCAACCCTTCTGCAGCCTGTGAATCAGCTGCAGAATCAGGTTCACCCACAGCTCCTACAGCCAACAGTTCAGTCCATGGGAATACCAGCTAACCTTGGACAAGCTGCTGAGGGTCCACTTCCCTCTGGAGATGTTCTGTACCAGGTATTGTGTTAGCCAGTAACTCAGAGGGTATTAGAGTGTTAAATTTTTATGGCAGATCATTAAGAATTTGAGGCAGGACAGGTACTCGTTGAGTGTCAGAGTAACAATAACAAAAGTTGACACTCTGAACTAGACAAAATAAAAATAACAAAATTCTGAAAAAGGATGAAAGGCTAGGCATGGTAGTGTGTGCCTTTAATCCCAGTACTTGGGATGGCAGATGCAGATAACATTTTTCTGTAAGTTCAAGGCTAGCCTGGTCTACATGGCAAGTTCCACGTTAGCCAGGACAACATAGTAAGAGCTTGTCTCAAAGAAACTAATGGGGTGATACTATTAAAGGATTCCTTACACATTTTTGAAGACACAACTTAGAAGAAAAGTTAGGCTAGGCGTTGGTGGCGCACGCCTTTAATCCCAGCACTCGGGAGGCAGAGGAAGGCGGATGGGTCTCTGGTCTACAGAGCCAGTTCCAAACCAGCCTTCAAAACAATACAGAGAAACACTGTCTCGAAAAACCAAAAAAAAAAAAAAGAAGAAGAAGAAGAGGAAAAGTTAACGCAGTAGTCAGGGTAAGCTAGATAAACCTGGATATGGTTAGTGGTAGTATTCCAGGCTGCTCTTTTTTATGTTGACAGCTTGATGTTAAGAAAGTTCAGGGTTTAGATTTAGAGGATTAGCATTTCATAATATGACTGATACCTGGGAGATATTTTTGCATTCTTCCATGTTGTAAATTCTTTCTGTGAGGAATTAAATCTTCAAGTTTTGCTTAAATGATCTCTAGGATGGGGAAATCAGTTTAAAGTATAATTGAAAGAGTACCATTTTCCAAGTTATCTGCCAGTTCATTCTTTAAATTACAAGAAAGTGGGGCACTGTTCTTTGCTTTGTGCTTTTTTTCCTCTGCCCCCTCATCTACTGATTTGCTAATTTGATGTCCCAACCTGCACTAACTCACGTTCCTCATTTCTGTCACAGGGCTTCCCATCTCGACTGCCATCACAGTACCCAGGAGATTCAAATATTGTTCCCTCTTCCAACGTGGCTTCTGTTTGCATCCATTCTACAGTCCTAGCCCCTCCTCCTATGCCCACAGAAGCATTGGCCACCCAAGGTTACTTTCCTACAGTAGTGCAGCCTTATGTGGAATCAAATCTTTTGGTTCCTATGGGCAGTGTAGGAGGACAGGTTCAAGTGTCCCAACCATCAGTGAGTTTAACGCAACAACCCCCCACTACATCCTCCCAGCAAGCAGTTCTGGAGGTAAATGGAATTACTGCATGTTTATGTGGAAAACATCTATAAAAATGGGGGTTCAAATAGCAAAGATGATATAGGTTCCCTTGATTTAGAACTCATTTGGAGACTGTCTAACTTCTAAATGACTTTTTCTTACAGCAGAATGAAATGCCAATGTGGGGGCCTTGTTGCCACTGGCTGTTCTGTTGGGAAGTGAGTTTGCCTTAGAGAAGATTAACACTATTAGAACTTCACTTCTCTAGCTAGTGCGTTAGCCATTGTTCTTCTCCTTCCACAAACTCTTGCCATTGGCAGTTCATAAGAGTATCTTATCTCGCTGTGCTCCCAGCAATCATTTTTGTTCTACTAGGATACAGTTCTGAATTCATCTCTGCATTTTGCTCTACCTGCCCTATTGCACACTCTGGTAAGATGCTGTCTGCATGGCAAATTGTAGTTTCACAATGCCTAGAAAATAGGTTGGCTGACTTCACACCAACAGTCTGTATTAGAAACTACTAGCTTTGGAAACTTATTTTGAAAATGTAAGCACACTGTTTTTAGAGTTTGAATAATAAAGATTATTAGTGTCTTCATTGCTTCTAGGACTCATAGAGGGGTAACAGGAAACAAAAAGGGAATGTCTTAGGAATGGTGAATGATTTTTATATACATACATACACAATAACTGCCAAGTTTTGAGTTATCCTCTCTATTCGCAGAGTACTCAGGGAGTCTCTCAGACTGCTCCTCCAGAACCAACTCCAATAACACAGTCACAGCCTGCCCAGCCTGTCACATTGGTTTCATCTGTAGACAGGTAGGTAAACTAAAAGAACACGCCTTTGATTGAGTAGTAGGCAGGATGATATGAAATTTAGGAATAACTGGCCTTTCAATCTCATTATACATTGAACATTTTTCCTTCAAAGTGCACATTCAGATGTTGCTTCAGGAATGAGTGATGGTAACGAGAATGCTCCATCATCCAGTGGGAGGCATGAAGGGAGAACAACAAAACGTCATTATCGAAAATCTGTAAGAAGTCGCTCTCGTCATGAAAAGACTTCCCGCCCAAAACTGAGGATTTTAAATGTAAATATTGACTTATATAACCTTTGTATAGTTAAAATAATTTGGTACTTTAATTTTAGAGATCAAGTCTAAGCTATTCACTTCAAAGAATAAAATGATAGCTTTTTGGTTTTTCGAGAGTTTCTCTGTATAGCAGTCCTGGCTGTCCTAAACTTGCTTTGTAGACCAGGCTAGCTGCAAACTCATAGAGATCCACCTCCTGAGTGTTGGGATTAAAGGCATGTTCCACCACCACCCACAGCTATATGTAAATTTTATGGCAACCTTTTCATTTAATGTCACTTAGTCTCTTTTAATTGAATATCACATTTATCTTGTTGTTGTTTTGTTTGCTTATTTATTGTTCTGTTTTTCAAGACAAGATTTTTCTGTGTAGCCCTGGCTGTCCTGGAACTGGCTCTATTGACCAGGCTGGCCTTGAACTCACAGACCCAACTGCTTGTGCCTCCTGAATGATGAGATTAAAAGCATGCACCACTAACTAATAGAAAAAAGTCTAGACACTTTTGCTAATGGAAGATAAAAGGAACTTGAGGACTGAGATTTTTCTCACTGATTTCCGTATTGCCAGTTTAAGATTCAAGGAATAGTGGTAACAGTGTTCTTCCTCAGACAATATGTTTTCTCCAATTCAGTAGTAAATCTGAACATTACTGCTCTCTTTGTAGGTTTCAAATAAAGGAGATCGAGTAGTAGAATGTCAATTAGAAACTCATAATCGGAAAATGGTTACATTCAAATTTGACCTAGATGGTGACAACCCTGAAGAGATAGCAACAATTATGGTATGTTTCCATTTGAAATTCCACACTTTTCTGTAGTATTTGTTCATAAGTACATGTCCTAGGCAACTATGTAATATTTTGTCATCCACATTCATTTTGACAATTGTAAATTTTAATTTCTGTTTTAAAACCTGTATACCCAACCTAGTGTGTGATTTAGAGGTGTTTTTGTGTAAGATGTAGCTGATGTATGTATTTGAGGTCTTATAAAGAGTAGTATCTTAAATACCAAGTACACAGTACCCCTGATATATAGATAGACATCAAAAGAATGGTAAGAAATGCACTAATAGATTGATAATCATGTTTCTTATAGGTGAACAATGACTTTATTCTAGCTATAGAGAGAGAGTCTTTTGTGGCTCAAGTGCGGGAAATTATTGAAAAAGCTGATGAAATGCTAAGTGAGGATGTCAGTGTGGAGCCTGAGGGTGATCAGGGATTGGAGAGTCTGCAAGGAAAGGATGAATATGGCTTTTCCGGTTCTCAGGTAGGTTCACCATACCAATAATTAGGCTCTGTTTATTTAAAAGTGTTCTGCATTGCCACACACAATACTCCTGTGACTGAGAATGAGCATTTGTGTTCTCATCACATATGACTGTTTGCTTTGCATAATAATGGAGGTTGCATTTGAGAATAATTTTACTTCTGTTTGTTGTAGAAATTAGGAGAGTTCAAGCAACCAATTGCTGTATCCATGCCACAGCAAATTGGTAAGTTTTTTTTTAATTTTTAATTAATAAGAAGTTATATGTGCCAACAATGGAATCTTGAGGCTTCATCCATGGTTAACAATATACATGAACTTCAGTGATTTGTTTTATTCAGGTGTTCCTACCAGTTCTTTAACACAAGTTGTTCATTCTGCTGGAAGACGGTTTATAGTGAGTCCTGTGCCAGAAAGTAGGTTACGAGAATCACAAGTTTTCACCAGTGAAACATCAGATACAGGTAAGGATTGATTAAGTAAATCTTACAACATCTCTGACATGGTGGAATTTGATCAAGCAGTAGTTTATAATAAAATGAAAAGTAGAAAATTTAATAATAAAGTAACATGGAAATAGGAAATAGATTAAAATAGAGAGCATTGAAATAAAATAATGTAGTTGGCTGGGGCACATGCATATGATTGTTACGAGAAGCTTTTTCTTTGCTAGCCGCTTTGGTTTATCCCCCCGCCAGTCGCCTGGGCTCTGCCGCGCCAGCCTGGTTCTAGAACCGCATCAGTCCCAAATAAACACACAGGAGGCTATATTCATTATGAAGCTGTTGGCCTTGTTTGTCCCTTACTGGCTAGCTCTGCATTAAGTAATTACCCTATAATTGTTAATCTAAGTATGATTCTTACCGGAGAATAGTTCCTGGCTTCCTACCCCATGCGGCTACATCTCGAACTCTCTTGTGTGTCTCCTTCCCAGAATCCTCCTGGACTCCTAGTCCCTCCTATCTAGGTTTTCTATAGGCTCAACAGTACTTTATTGACATATACACAGGACTTCCCCCAACATCTCCTCTTTTCTGTTTAAACAAAAAGAAAGGTCTTAACTTTGACATAGTCAAATCATATATAACAGAACAGTTATCAAGTAAGAATACAGTTGTAATATTTTGTCTATCAACATTTAGCAAGATCTAAAGAAAATATCATCCATCCCATCCTTGTGAGTCCAAAGTCCTATATGTAGCTTATCTTTTATCATAACTAAGGAAAACTATAACTATAACTATCTGTCTTCAACTCCATCAAAGACCACAGAAGGATAATATATAAACACTAGGATTGACAGAGATATCTTACTGCCTGGACAGTCACCCGAAGTTCCTCTGTAACATTGGGGCATCCATCTTCAGCCCATAGGCCACAATGTGTCTGGAAAACTTCTCAGCAAAGCAGGAAATTTCACGCTGTCCATCTGCGTTGGCAGTCTGTCAGTCATTTTTCTTTGTCCTGCAGAAAGTCTCGTAGACTCTTCATCAAGCAGGAACCCTGTAAGACTGAGTTCAGTAGTCACTTTCCTGTGGGTCCTGCATGTCCAGATTATATAACAGCAGTCAAACAGTCTAGGCAAGAGGAGTTTCTTGCCCAAATGGCTAATCTTGCCACGTTGAAAGCAAACTCCATAACGAGTTTCTTCGATGCCCATCTTCCTCTCAGACATAATTGGTGCTGCCAGGAGCAGACATTTCTCATTGTCAAGAAAAACCCTAAACCATTTAAAATGCCATTTTCTGAAGGTCTTTGAAAGATTTGAAGACTGTATATCTATCTCAAATACATCTCTATATATCTAGAAAACCTAACTTTCCTAACAATAAGATCTGACCTTATAAGTAACTATCTATAGCCTGTATTCAATTATGCATTACGTTTTAAAAGATCAGTATAAGCACAATACTTAATCAAGAGGAGAAATATAAGCATCACAAAATTGACCTTGATTTTGTCTTAATAAATGAAAAATACCCATACCATAATTCCCCTTTTTACCATTAAAAAGATTGGCTGTGATCCTTAGCCAATTATAAACAATCCCATTTAAAAAAGATTTATAAACAAGATGGGAATTGGGACGTCGTTCATTCCAAACTGCTTCCTGCTGGAAGGGGGCGCTGTTTATCCATGGGGATCATGACAAAACTCAGAAACCTGTATAAGTCCGTATTTTCGGGGTCTGTAAAGCTCCATCATCTTAGCTGGCTCAATTGTTGGAACCCCTGGTCCACTGCTTCCGGGGGTCTTGGTTGGTCAAACCACAGAAGCCTGGAAGGAATTCTCAGCTTTTCATTTTCTGTAGAAACATAAATGAAAACTCCTTTTCCAAGTAACATATCCTTATACTTAAATTTTGAAGTCAAGGCATTTTCAAAAGATAGAAGTTGGATTAATTCAGCAGCATTTATAATCAAGTGTACTTTAGCAGCTGTTCCTTCCTTAGCAATCAAAAAACTGAAAAACATAATAGCATACAGTATCCAGACTCTCTGTGTATTTTCCATCTTTACATGGCTTATTTATTTATTTATCATTACTTTATTTATTTCACTTTTATTTATTTTTCTTTGAGACAGGATTTCTCTTTGGAAATCTGCCTGCCTCTGCCTCTGCCTCTGGAGTAAATCCTACCAGCGTGCGCCACCACAACGCCGGCTTTTGTATTTATTTACCACTTTGCCGTTTCATTTTCTCTCTCAATCTCACGTATATTTTTAAACACACTGTAAACCTTTAGAGGTTTTCTTCATCCAAGTCTGACTTTACTGTAAATCTTTATGTTTTTCTGGCCACGTGTCTTATCTGTTAAAACCGCGGCTGTTTTAAACTGCCGTTTCAAGATGGCGGGCGTAAGCGTGATTTCAGCTTACCGCCTCAGTCCATGCTGACATCCAGCAAAAGCTGCCACTTCCAGCTGTATGTACGCACCTTTCAATCGTTAGCAGAATCTCTTAAAACAAACTTGTTGGTTTTTTTTTTTTTCTTTTTATGCCGAGTCAGGAAGACTCCAGTAAGGGAGCCACGTGAATCTCGGCTTGTCGCTAGCAAAACAGAGCACACCTGAGAAAAATGCTGCTACCAAAAATCTGTGCTTCTCTCCGTTCTTCTGTTTCTAAAATTCCTTTAAAGCTTTTGTCATTCTGCGTGGAAATTCAATCCCACTCCTGATCACCATTCTGTTACGAGAAGCTTTTTCTTTGCTAGCCGCTTTGGTTTATCCCCCCCGCCAGTCGCCTGGGCTCTGCCGCGCCAGCCTGGTTCTAGAACCGCATCAGTCCCAAATAAACACACAGGAGGCTATATTCATTATGAAGCTGTTGGCCTTGTTTGTCCCTTACTGGCTAGCTCTGCATTAAGTAATTACCCTATAATTGTTAATCTAAGTATGATTCTTACCGGAGAATAGTTCCTGGCTTCCTACCCCATGCGGCTACATCTCGAACTCTCTTGTGTGTCTCCTTCCCAGAATCCTCCTGGACTCCTAGTCCCTCCTATCTAGGTTTTCTATAGGCTCAACAGTACTTTATTGACATATACACAGGACTTCCCCCAACATATGATCACATTGTTCAGGAGATAGAAAAGATGATCAGGAGTTTGAGGTCAGCCTGAGTGGTTATGTGAGACCCTGTCTCCAAAAAAAAAAGAGCCTGCTAGACATGGTGGCACATTCATTTAATCGCAGCACTACGGAGGCAGAGGCAGGCATATCAGTTGGATTCAGGGCCAGCCTGGTTTGCAGAACAAGTTCCAATAAAGGCTGAGCTGTTATGAAAAACCAAATAAATAGTAGATAAAAGACAGGTATGCTAAGTAGAACATACACAGTGGTATATTCATTTCTGTATTTGGTGATGAATTTTATTTTCAAGGACTATGTCTTCATAAGCTGCCTTGGACAAACTACTACTTAACTTTACTTAGAGCATGTCATTTCCTTGGGAGATATTATAAGTCTTACTGATGTGTAGCATTGTTGATAATCTAATAATGGTTCCTCAAAGACTCTCTGAATCCTTGCTTTTAAAATGTATTGATTTCTTTAATTTTTGTTTTCCTTTCTAGTTGCTGCCTCGACATCTCAGGGTCCTGGAATGAACTTATCTCACTCTGCTTCATCCCTTAGTCTCCAGCAGGCTTTTTCTCAACTCAAACATGTCCAGATGACTGAAGGACCCAATACAGCACCTCCAAATTTCAATCACACAGGACCAACATTTTCTCCTTTCTTGGCTGGTCCAACTATAGCAGCATCTTCACCATCAGTATCAGTCCCTATAACAAGCAGTCCTCTTAATGACATTTCCACATCAGTAATGCAGTCTGAGGCTACATTGCCCACTGAAAAAGGCATTGCTGGAGTTACCACCAGCACAGGTGTGATAACTTCAAGTGGTCTTACCACATTATCTGTGTCTGAATCACCAACACTTGCCAGTGTGATTTCTAGTTCGACAATACCTGCAATTGTCGCAGTGTCTACAACATCCCAGCCAGGTCAGGCTCCCACGTCTGGGAGCATTGTTTCTAGTACAGGCAGTTTTCCTTCTGGAACATTTTCCACAACTTCAGCTACTACAGTGGGTAGTGTGGCTGCCCCAAATGCTAAGCCTCCAGCTGTGTTGTTGCAACAGATAGCAGGCAGTACTGCTGGGGTAGCCATAGTGACATCAGTCTCTACCAGCACTCCATTCCTAGACACAGCCTCACAACCATCCCTTCCTCTTAGTAGCAGCACCTCTGCTCCCACTTTAGCTGAAACAGTGGTGGTCAGTGCACACTCACTAGACAAGACATCTCACAGTAGTACAACAGGATTAGCTGTATCCTTTTGTGCACCATCCTCCTCTTCTTCCTCTGGAACAGCAGTGTCTAGTTCTGTTTCTCAGCCTGGTATAGTGCATCCTTTGCTCATCTCATCTGCTGTAGCCTCTACACCTGTCCTTCCCCAGCCAGCTGGACTCACTTCTACACCTTTATTACCCCAAGTACCTAGTATGCCACCCTTGGTACAACCTGTTGCTAATGTGCCTGCTGTACAGCAAACACTCATTCATAGTCAGCCTCAACCAGCTTTGCTTCCCAACCAGCCTCACACTCACTGTCTAGAAATGGATGCTGATACCCAATCCAAAGCTCCTGGGATCGATGACATAAAAACTCTGGAGGAAAAACTGAGGTCTCTCTTTAGTGAACACAGCTCATCTGGAGCTCAGCATACTTCTGTCTCACTAGAGACACCTCTAGTAGTAGAGACCACTGTCACACCAGGCATTCCCACCACTGCTATAGCACCAAGCAAACTCATGACTTCCACTACAAGTACTTGCTTGCCACCAACCAATTTACCAATAGGAGCAACTGGCTTGCCAGTTATGCCAGTGGGAACACCTGGGCAAGTTTCTACTCCAGGCACACATGCTTCAGCCCCAACACTCAGCACTGCAACAGGAGCAAAATCCGGAACAACTCCCCCAAAGCCATCTTTAGCTAAGACTGTGGTAAGATTAATTATAAGATGACAATAAATGTGATTATTCCTCCTCCTCCTTCCCCTCCCTCTCTTCCTTCCTCCCTCCCTCAGTAATTACACGTTTTCAGCTGAGTAAAGATGTAGTCGTTTATGAGTTAAAATGTAGTCATAGGGCTGGAGAGATGGCTCTGAGGTTAAGAGCACTTGCTGCTCTTCCAGGGATCCTGAGTTCAATTACCAGTGACCACATGGTGGCTCACAACCATCTGTAATGAGATCTAGTTCCCTCTTCTGACCTGTAGGAATATATGCTGCAGGCAGAACACTGTATACATAATAAATAAAAATCTTTTTTTTAAAAAAAGTATAGTCATAAAGGTGCCTGGTATATAAACTGGTCACTCAGTCTTAAAGTGATAGCAGTTTTAGGATAAAAGTAAACACAAGAATTTTCTCTTTGTTTGAAATGTGGCTGGATTTTTAGGTTATATTGAACAATTTTCTTAGAATGTATAATCATCAGGTAAAATACAAGTATTTCTGCTGGATCTTAATGCCTTGTGTCTGTTACCCCAGCACTTGAAGACAGTGGTAGAAGAATTACCACAAGTTTCAGGAGAGCCTGGATGCTATAATGAGTTCCAAGCCAAACTTGACTATAGAGTGAGACTTTGTCCAAAAAAAAAAAAAAAAAGTGGGGCTGGAAAGATGGTTCAGCATTTAAGAGCACACATTGCTCTTTCAGAGGACCAGTGAACCCTGGTGTAGGTGGCTAACAACCACCTAGAATTCCAGCACCAGGGGATCTATTCTGACCTCTGCAGGCACCTTCATTCAGAGTACTCATATACCTCCACATGGACATACACATATATGCATAGTTTAACAATATAATAATTCAGGCTGGAGAGATGGCTCAGAGGTTAAGAGCACTGAATGCTCTTCCAGGGGTCCTGAGTTCAATTCCAAGCAACCACATGGTGGCTCACAACCATGTACAATTAAATCTGGTGCCTTCTGGCCTGTAGGCAGAACACTGTATATGTGATAAATAAATAAATCGTTTAAAAAAATATAATTCTTTAACAAAAATATTTTTACTGACTTGATATATGTTAAAGAATTCAGTATCCTAAAAGGGAACAAGAATGTATTTAGTTCTGCTGTTGTAGATTTCCTCTCATTCTACTATCTTCAGCCTCTTTCTTTCTGCTCCAAAAGTCACAAGACTGAATGATTGCTTTTGTATTATATTTCTGTATTCTTTCTGCATTGCTTACTGATGGTAGAATTCTTTTTACAGTAGAGTAATGCAGATATATCCCTATAAATTCTAAATGGAAAATATTTTACCCCTATCCTAATGTTGTAGCTTAGCAAGAAATACAAAACAGTAGAAATTCACTTCTTAACTCTTGTAATAACTTGGATGGCTGACAGCTATAGCTCATTGCTGCTGTCTAGCATTGTAAGGGAATATAATACCATATTTTGCTATCTTGGAAATAGATCAGAATTAGAAATTTACCTGGTGGTATGTAGTCTCTTTTACTCAAGAGTTTGAAGTGGGAAAATCACTTGAGACTAACCTGCTCAATATAGCAGGACCCTAACCTTCCAAAAATTGACTAAATGTGGTGGTATACCAGCAATCCTTCCACAAGTTGACTGGATATATTGGTACATGCCTATAATCCTAACACTGTGGAAACTGAGGCAATAGGATCACCCAAGCCTCTATGACATACATCACAAGATCTTGTCTCAAAACCAAAAAATTCAATGTACAGTTTTTACTGAATATATATTGACTTTACACTATTGTAATTGAAAAGTCTTGATCTTGCCATTTTAAGTCAGGGAGCATCTGTGTAATTTTTATATTGACAAAGCATTATGTGACAGTAATACATTTTTATGCCTTTTATTGCCAGTCTTAACCCTAGCTTATTTCTAAGCCTGCTTGTTTTCTTTGAAAAGTCTTGCTTTTCTTAAATGGTGGCTTTACAAATTTGATGTGCCTCCTTTTTCTTTTTAAGGTTTATTTTAATGTATATAAATGTTTTGCCTTTGTGTGTCTCTGTGTGGCACTTGGTGTCTGGTGCCCACCAAGGTCAGATGAGGGCATCAGATTCCCTAGAACTGGAGTTGTGAGTCACCATGTGGATGTGGGGAACCAAGCTTAGGGCCTCTACAAGATCACCCAGTGCTCTTAACTGCTGAGCCATCTATCCAGCCCCTGACTTAACCTATTATCAACATAAAGAATTTGTTCTTTTTCCTTTTTATTGTGTTTTACAATTTATTTTTCAGCTATTTTGTCGTAACTCTCATTATAGTATCTTTATGATATCCTTTAAGATAGACTGCAGAATATAACTTAAATGATAGAAGTATATCATAACTAGACACATTTTAGTTTCATTCTTCTGCATTCAAATTAGTGATTTTCATTTTTAGTACGTAACTTTACCATGGTGTCTCATGGATTTGAATTTTCCTTCTTTATTGTAGATGCCTCCAGTGGGTACTGAACTTCCATCTGGTACTCTACCCTGTGAGCAGCTGACACTTTTTCCTGGACCTTCTCTAACTCAGGTGCGCCTAACTTGACAGATAATTTTCTGTGCCCCTGCTTTCCTTCACAGAATTTGTATAAATTCTCCACTGCCTCAATATGTCAGGTAGAAAGCAGTCAAAGAAGACACTTGATGTCAGCCTCAAGCTTTTATACGAACGTGTGTATAAGCTCCCCCCCCCCCCACACACACACACAAATAAATGACAATTTGGAAGGGGGAGAAGTAAGGTAAAGCTTCTAAGCTGTATGTAGTCAAAATTTATCTGGGAGTTCTGAATTAGAAGAAATCCATAAATGAGCATTCTTTAAATCTCTGAAACCCCTCCACCCCACCCTGAGAGTTTTCTTCACTTTTCCTTAGAATTCTGTGTTCACTCTGTTTATAGAAAGGAATCATGAGCCGGGTTTGGTAGAATAATGAAGTAATGGATAAGCAGTATAGTCATACTTACCCATGATATTTCAGTTACTTTCCCCACTGCTCTGTTAACAATACTCTTAATTGCATTCTCATCAAGAAAGCACTAGTTCTGAATCCATTGTAAAAATGAAAAAGCTTCTGATAAGAGACAGCAAGTAAATTTGAAATATTTATTTATTTTATCAGAAAAGTATGACATTGTTTATATTAGAAGCCCAGTATGAATTTATACCTACTTCTTTGTTCCTTATTTTCAATAGAACATGATAGGGTAAGGAACTTTCCAAAAAATATTAACTCCAACCCAGACATAAAATTTCAAGAGGAAAGGATGTATAATGCAAAAGCCTATAAACTGGGAATGTGTTTTTTAGCCTGTTTCTCATTTGAAACATGTATTCAGAAGCCTGGCACCATCACTTGAACCCAAGAATTTGAGACCAACTTAGAAAACACATAGCAAGACATATAACTCAGCATCCAAATTCCTAAGGGAAGATAAAGTGGAATGAGAAATATGTAAAGTGGATAAGAGCCTTCATATAGCCTATGTCAAAGATAGAAGATACTTGAGTTGTACACTAGGGAAGCATAGTACCTCCTTACTTCCATTAATGAAAAAAGCAAGTACATATCTTAAAATCCGAAGAATAGAATATCCCTTGATAATGACTGGATGTGTTAATGCTCTTATTCAAAGAGCAGTTCCCAGAAAGATGTATAAAACTGAGAAAGAGCCAGACGTGGCAGTAAAAGTACTCCAGAAACTAAGCCAGAGTTGATTACTGTAACTACCCAGCAAAAGACATGTTTTTAAAAAAAGAAAGAAAATGAGTGTGGGAAATAATCCAAACAATAGATTCTGAAGCACCTTTCTTAAATAGAAGACAGCAAACTGTCTAACATTAAACATAGAAGATGAGAAAGATGATATTTGAAGCTATCTACAAAAGCATAAATCCCTAAGGACCGATAGACTGACAACCTGATCATCATATGTAGCATTACTACAAATACTGTGTTGTGATCTAAAGCATAAAATAATATATTCTATATAAATTAGCTATATATAGTGACTGAAGCTGCCAAACAACTTAAAATTCTGTAACTGTTTTTGTTTAGTCCCAGCAACCCCTAGAAGATCTTGATGCTCAATTGAGAAGAACACTTAGTCCAGAAACTATTACAGTGACATCTACAGTTGGTGTAAGTTTTTAAAGCCTTGATTAAAATCTCTTCAAAGTGTTTTTTAGAGCACAAATTATAATCTAGATGATTAATACCTTAATTCCTATTCAGTCATTGTCAACAGAAATGGCACAGATTAATGAAAGATTAACTCTGACCCCTTAATCTAACCTCTAGGTAGATTATATTGCAGATCAATCTTATGAATTTTGTATTTTGTGCTTTAGAAGTGGTTAAACCCCTGGAATAATATTTTGACTAAAACTACTTCTAGCCAGGTGATGGTAGTGCAGGCTTTAATCTGAGCCCTTTGGAGGAGAGACAGGGGATCCCTGAGTTCGAGGCTAGCCTGATGAACAAAGCAAATTCCAGGAATTTGAAACTGTTTCAAGAAACCTACACATATTCCAGTAAATGTGTAAACTATACTATTTAACTGTCTTGTTAGAGGGACTGAAGAGATGGCTCAGCAGTTGAATACACTTGCTGCTCTTGGAGAAGACCAGAGTTCAGTTCCTAGCCCCTCACAATGGCATGTAACTCAACCTTCAGGGAACCCAGTGCCCTTTTCTGGCTTCTGCTGACCTTTTTTGAATCCTGTGTATAAACATAAGAAAGCAATAAGAGTTAAGATTCAATGTTTCTTCCTAAAAGCTGCCTCTCTATATCAGACCTTTGTGTTGTAAAAGAAAAACAAAACAAAAAAATACTACATTAAACAAAAGTATCTCTTCATATATACAAGTATCTCTTCATATATACTATCTTTCTGCCATTTTACATAGACCAGAAAAAAAAAAATTACAAGGCAAAAGTTGATTCTGTGGTATCTGTATGTGTTTTGCAGCCTGTGTCCATGATGGCTTCAACAGCAGTTACAGAAGCAGCAAGATCACAGCTTCAAAAAGATGGTGAGACTCCTCCTTTTGTTTTATTAAGCCTAGTTCTACCTGTACTTGATAATATAGTTTACTATTTAAACGATACATTTTCAAGAATGTTGTACACTTTAGATTGTTATATATAATATTTGTGTGGTTTCATGACTGAGGAGGAAATAGTTATCTAATATCTAAAGCAGGAAATACTAGTTGATTAATGGGTCTTAAATGATTATTAAGATAAAGAGGTAATTATAATAAGTATTGTGTGTTTTTATAGCATAAAATCATGTTATTAGCTAGGCAAGAACCTTGCTATAAGAGATTAATTTTAAAATGAAAGTATAATATAAGAAGTGATTTTCAAACCCAGGTGTACCTCTGTACCCCCAGCACTCAGTATGCAGGAGCAGGATAATTTTTGAGTGGGAGGCCAAACTGAGCAACATAGTTAAAGTAAGCCTGGCTATAAAGCTAGACTGTCTCAAAAGGGAAAAATAGAAGGAAGGGTAGTCAATTTACAGGTAACTTATCAACATTTGTAACACTGTGTAGAAGAAATATAGTTTAGCTGGTAAAGCCCAAACATACATTTATTCATAGATTAAAAATGTAAGATACTAATAGGTGGTGGTGGCACAAACCTTTAATACCAGCACTCAGGAGGTAAAGACAGAAACCCTGTCTCAAAACACATGCAAAAAATGTTTTAATTAAGTAAATACTAATGTATCAGTTTGGACATTTTTATTTTTATTTTCTAGGCATCACATTCTGAATTGGCTCATTAAAAACAGTAGAAATCTAAAACAGATTAGAAAGTCTAGAAATGAACAGAGTAAAGTAGATTTCCAATATATATTAGATACCTTGAATATATACAGTAAAAATTGATGTTTACCCCTGGGCTGGGAATGAAACCTTACAGGCACAAATCGCTAGGTTCAATCTACATCACTTGGGGATGTCAGAGAGAGCACCAAATTAAAAGGAATGCAGGAGTTAGGTGTAATCCCAGAACTCAGAAAACTAAGGCAGGAGAATTGCCATGAATTGCAAGCCAGTATGGGCTACAGTGTCAGACCTTGTCTCAGAGAAACTCAGAGGCATGTAAAATCTTTTTAACCCAGTAAGAAAATGTATTTTTGTTTGTTTGTCTCTGTGTAGCTCTGGCTGTCCTGGAATTCACTTTGTAGACCACGCTGGCCTCAAACTCACAGAGATCCACATGCTGCCTCTACCTCATGAATGCTGGGATTAAAGGCATGCAATATGAAATATTTAAAAACAAAACTATAAGCAATAGCATTTCTCAGCCTCCTTGGAAAAAGCCTCTGGCAGTCAGTTTAGTAATATCTGTCAAAGTTGTAGTCCACAGATCTATAAGAGACTATTTCTTAGGCAACTTTGAAAATATGAAGAAAGGCCAGTGTGGTGGTTTGGCAGGTAGTAACTCATGCTGCCAAGCCTGTCAACTTGAGTTTGAGCTTCAAGACTCACCAGGTGAGAAGAAAGAACCAGTTGCCACAAATTGACATCCTGACCCCACAAACATTCCATGGCACACAGGTGTGCACACATATACACACACAAAATAAGTAAGTGTGTGAGAGAGAGAGATTTTGTTTTGTTTTTTAAGATTAAAAACTGATCTTGCCTGGTGAGGTGACTCAATGGATAAAAGTGCTGTTTTGCAACCTGTAATTCCAACACTTGGGAGACTTGACCCAAAAAAGATCAAGTTTATGGCGGGGAAGGAATCTTTGACATCATAATTCTGGTGAAATTGTAAAGAAACTGAAAAGAGATATTAATTTGCTTCTGTCTTCCTGCTACTTGTTTCTTTTTCTCAAGGCACTGAAGGCCATGTCCTAGCAACTAGTTCAGGAGCTGGTGTTGTTAAGATGGGGCGATTTCAGGTAAGATGATCATTTTCTTTGCTTTGATTCCCTCTTTTGTGGGCAGGTTATATAATAAAATTATTAGCTAAACCTGGTGGCATGGGCTGTGTTCCCAGGTACTCATTTAGGAACTTGAGGCATATAGCACAAATAATAAAAACCCAGAGGCAGATATTGGTGTTAAAGCTGAAGATCAGAAAAGCAAAACAGCCAGTCTAGGGAGTTCTTACCACTATCGTGGATAAGACCAGAGGGGGTTGATCCTGCCCTCAGAGTGACTGCAGACTGTAATGCTCTCCACTAAAACACCTCAGACTGCTCTCTGAGACTGCACTGAGATTCTGCCTTATATTTTCTTAGTGCTGGGATTAAAAGCATGAACTCTGATTCTCTTTTATACTTATTTCACTCTCATATAGCCCAGGGTGGCCATGAACTCACAGAGCTCCATGGCTAAGAGGTGTGTGTGTGTGTAACTTAGTGGCTTATCTCTACATTCTGAAAGCTCCCCTTTCTCCTGTCTCCCCTCTCTATTATATAGCCTTGGCTGGCTTGGAACCTGCTATATAGACCACACTGGCCTCGAACTTACTGAGATCTGTCTGCCTCTACCTCTGCAGTGCCAGGATTAAAGTTGTTTTCCACTACCCCTGCAAAGGACATCATTTTTAATTGTACTTCATTCTCTTTTTTCCATCAGGTTTCAGTTACAATGGATGATGCTCAGAAAGAGCGTAAAAATAGGTCAGAAGATACAAAGTCGGTTCATTTTGAATCTAGCACATCAGAGTCATCAGTTCTTTCAAGTAGTAGTCCAGAGAGTACCCTGGTAAAGCCAGAGCCTAATGGAATAACTACCCCTGACATCTCCTTAGATGTGCCAGACAGCAGCCACAAAACATCTACCCCAGAAGCAAAGTCAGAAACTGGCCAGCCTACCAAGGTTGGACGTTTTCAGGTGACAACTACCGCAAACAAAGTGGGTCGTTTCTCTGTTTCAAGAACTGAGGACAAGGTCACAGAGCTCAAAAAAGAGGGACCAGTGACCTCTCCTCCTCTCAGAGATTCAGAACAAACTGTTAGTCCTGCTGTGATACCAAAGAAGGAGAAGCCTGAGCTGACAGAGCCTTCCCATCTGAATGGGCCCTCTTCTGACCTGGAGGCTGCCTTTCTCAGTAGGGGTGCAGAGGATGGCTCAGGTAGTCCGCACTCTCCCCCTCACTTGTGTTCAAAGAGCCTTCCCATCCAGAATCTAAGTCAGAGCCTTAGTAATTCATTCAACTCCTCTTACATGAGTAGTGACAATGAGTCAGACATTGAAGATGAAGACTTAAGGTTAGAACTTCGACGACTAAGAGAAAAGTAAGTAATTTTTTTCCTGTAAAGTAGTGGCAGATACTGTATCTTAAGACTGGT
Source organism: Mesocricetus auratus (assembly GCF_017639785.1). Lineage (NCBI taxonomy): Eukaryota > Metazoa > Chordata > Mammalia > Rodentia > Cricetidae > Mesocricetus > Mesocricetus auratus. The sequence goes on along the minus strand of NW_024429266.1, from coordinate 180,036,347 downwards.
GATCTCACATTCCTTTTAAACAAAGTGGTACATAAAAGCTAAAATTATCTGATTCATCATTCATTGGGTTGTCCTGTACTCATCAGCACCAATGGCATGTGTAGTTTTGGGGTTTCCTCAGCACTTTTATTACATTATTTTTGTTAATGGCACCTTTAAAAAGATGTTTGTTTATGTGTATGAGTGTTTTGCCTGCATGTATGTATGTGCACCATGTGTATTCCTGGAAAGCAGAAAACAGTATCATTCTCTGAAACTGGAGTTATATACAGATGGTTGCTAGCTGTGATGTGGGTGCTGGCAACTGAATTGTGGTTTTCTACAAGAGGAGAAAGTCCTCTTAAGGGCTAAATCATCTCTTCAGCTTTGTTAATAACTAAGCACTCTTGGTTGTTTGTAAGTCTATAGTATGTATCTAATAATAGCCCTACAATGTATAATTATGTTTATAGTTTGGTTAATTATCACCCTGATTACAGTAGCAAGTTTTTGTACCCTGTGTATGGCCTCAGATCTTTTTTTCCTCTTCACATGCTGTTATCTAGGCTAGGAGCTTACAGGAATGTGTCTTGTGTCTAGAGAACAGCAAAATTGTCAAAACAGGATCTCATATCACATTCAGGAAAGGGGTTCATAGCTACATAAATGCTTGAATGCAGATTTAGGAATACGCTTTAACTCTTACTTGAACAACAGTGGTTATATTTTTATCTATATTTGGTTCTTTTATAGACATCTTAAAGAGATTCAGGACCTGCAGAGTCGCCAGAAACATGAAATTGAATCTTTGTATACCAAACTGGGCAAGGTTCCCCCTGCTGTCATTATTCCCCCAGCTGCTCCTTTGTCAGGGAGAAGGCGGAGACCTACTAAAAGCAAAGGCAGTAAATCTAGTCGAAGCAGCTCATTGGGAAATAAAAGCCCACAGCTTTCAGGTAAAAAGCCCTAGGCCAAGTCAAGTCTTCCATCTTGTGTTTCTGTCTCCTACCAAAGGCGTTTGGCTTTCCAATATTCCTGCTTCTTTGGCTCTTCTTTGAACCTCTTTTGACTCTATAGAAGTAGGCTTTCTTTTTAATGTAGTCAGTGTTACTGTCTATCTACTGGTAACTTCAGTTATGGTTATTCTTTGGGACGCACATTTAGGTCTGTCTATTAATGACTCAACATTTGATCAGACTCTTGGGCATTTAGAAGACAAAGATTATTCTCTGCTTAGGAAGCTTCAGAGTCTTTCTTTAAGTGACTGAATTAACCATAATTGCAGCTAAACTTAATGTAACCCTAATGAAATGAAGCTTTGCATTTTAGGATTAAAAAAAATTGATAATTCTTGCCAGGCGGTGGTAGCGCACGCCTTTAATCCCAGCACTCGGGAGGCAGAGGCAGGCAGATCTCTGTGAGTTCAAGGCCAGCCTGGTCTACAAAGCTACACAGAGAAACCCTGTCTCAAAAAACCAAAAAGAAAAAAAATTGATCAAAGATAGTAATAACTTCTCAAATTTTAACAGGATTGAAATTTTTTGCCCTTGTTGAAATTATGTAGTACATAAAAGTAATTGGTTTGAAAGTAAAAGAGGGTTAAAACCTAGATTGATTTTTTTTTTATTTGTTCTTCAGATCTAGTTGAATTATGGAAAGCAAGCATTTACAAATTTCTTACCAGCTCTCTGATTGTTTAGGAACCTTTTCTTGAGCACTGACCAGTGCAGGTAACTCATTCATAGAGATGTCTGTATGGGAAACTAGCTAATTCAGACTCAGACTCTGGTTTTGACATAATTTTTTCGTATACTCTATTTAACTAGTGTCTTGGAAATCAAGAAATTATGGTCAATTAATGTAACTGAAAGCTCCACGCTAAGTGGGTTTCAAGAGCTCCCCCTTGTACGGTCAGCTGTATTTGTGGGTTTCACAAGCACGAACTTGACCCCTTTGCTCATCACTCCTCCATCTCTGTCACTGGGTTCCAGGAGTTCCGTTCAGTGTTTAGCTGTGGTTATCTGTCTTCTTTATTCAACACTTTCTTATCTTTTTCTTAAGCTTTACTTTATGTGTATGAGTGTTTTACCCGTATGTATGTCTGCATACCACTTGTGTGCAGTGCCTGAGGAGGTCAGAAGAGGGTGTTGAATCCTTTGGAAATGAAATCACAAACAATTGTAAGCTGTCATGTGGGTTCTAAGAGTCCTTTTAGCCACTGATCTATCTCTCTAGCCCCTTTTTATATATCTTACGTGGTACATGTTTATAAGAGAATCTAAACAGAAACTAACAACTAATCACCATCTTTCTAATTGGCAGAAAACAGTAACTGTGGAAATAGAAATGGAATCTTCATATCTTTTTCATGTTCTCATTTACACTTCATTCTGCTCAAGCTAGTGAGCTCTACTATCATTCTTCAGGGGCAATTCATATAAATAAACCTATGTCTATAAATACCTTATTGTTTTTCACTTACATTCATATGTTAATAAGGCTTTGTCTGTCAATCTATATGTTTTTATTTTGTTAAATTTGCCACTCAGGATGAATAGGAATCAGAAACAATAAATATATTAGGAAAAGTATATGTGTTATATTTTTTTCTTATTCTTTTTGTTTAAGTGATTGATTGAAGATATGGTCTCTGGTATTCCAGACTGACTTCAAACTCACTATTTAGTCAAGGATTGCCTTGAATTCCTGGTCATTCTTTCTAACTTCCCAAGTGCTGGAATTATTACAGACATACACCACCATACCTTGTATCAAATCCAGTATTTCATGAATACTAAGAGAATTGAAATACATCATCAGCCCCTTCTCCATGTTTCTTCAAGCCTCTTTATTTTTCAGCAGGTAACCTGTCTGGTCAGAGTGGAACTTCAGTCTTACACCCCCAGCAGACCCTCCACCCCCCAGGCAACACCCCAGAGACTGGGCACAACCAGCTGTTACAGCCTCTTAAACCATCTCCTTCCAGTGACAACCTCTATTCAGCCTTTACCAGTGATGGTGCCATTTCAGTACCAAGCCTTTCTGCTCCAGGTCAAGGTAAGAATTCAAAGTGACCACCATCTTCTAGAGACATTAAAATAGAAATACTGCCAAACTTGGGACAGAAGCAAGGCAAATAACTAATCAGCTGAATAGAAAGAGACTGGATTATTAAACAGTGATTAGTCATTGGGCTGAGCAGGAAATCACTGGCCTCCTTGGCTTCCAGCCATCTAGTAAAATAGCTTCTTGTTTGGGTTGTTAGTTGTTGTTTAGACACCACCTCATTTTGTAGTCGATACTGGACTGGTCTGGAACTCACTGTGGAGCTTAGGCTAACCTTGAAGCAGTCCTCTTGCTTCAGCCTCCCAAGTGCTGGAATTACAGATGTAAGTCATCAAACCCAGCTCTGAAGTGGCTTTTTTTCAAAGGGCAATCATTACACCTGCAGCCTATATGAATAACTTATTTAGGACTTAGACCATAACCTTTTATACTAAACCAAGATTTTGTGGACAAAATTCTAAGGAGTTGCTAGTTTTTAAAAACTAATGTCTTTTTTTTTTTTTTTTTAGCCAATCTGCTTTTAAACTTCTGAGCATGATAGCAGCATACTAAAATGACTAGCTCTAAAATCTATTTTTAATGCATAGTGAACATGTATTTACTAAGAAAAAGTAAGAAATTTCAGAAAGTAGGAGGGAATACAAGAGAGAAATACCCTAAGATCAAATTCTTGATCCATCTCTACTTTCAAAAACAGAGTTTTGGTTTTGTTGCTCAAAACATTACTGCTGCAGAGAGCTTTTAGAAACTCAGAGTTAAGTGAGAATTGGAAGGAGGGCCTAGAGAGATCAGTGATTAAAGGCACTGGCTGCTCTTGCAGAGGACTTAGGTTCAATTTGAAGCACCACATGAAGTCAGTCATCCCAGGGGATCTGATGCTCTCTTCTGGCTTCTGAGGGCAAACATGTACATGGTGTGTAGACTTAATTTCAAGCAAAACATAAAATAAAATTTAAAAATAAAAGAACAAAATTAGAATTGAAAGGAAAGTTGGCCATTGTAGCACATGCCTTTAGTTCTAATACTCAAGAGGCTGAGGCCAAACTGGACTATAGTAGTGAAATCTGTTTCAAAAAAAAAGTGTCAACAAAGTAAGTTGAAAGGAATTGAGTAGCTGGGTAGAAAAGAATCAGGGAACAGACCTACAGATAATTAAGTGCCTCTAGCATAATATATAGCAATTAGCCATTCATTTCCCCCCAATGTATTTGATTACTAAGAAACAACATAAAGTTGTTAGCATTGTTCCAACTGAGAAAAGCTTCATTTCTGCCAATGAGATGTGAGGCCTGGCGTGTGTTCTCGTACAACAGGTGGACTTCCCTGCAGACCTCCCTCTTCCATATGCCATCCAGTGTCACCACTCCAGCCTCAAGCTCTAACATCTTGTAGTTGTGTTGTCTCTTCTCTGTTCTTTCCTTTTCCCTTCTCACAGGCTGTGCGAAGTTTAACTGTGCATCTGAGCAGGTGACATTCAAACCTGGTGGCAGGAGGACCCGATTTCTGAGTACGCCCTGCTTGGCTCTTTGTGTGTAACACCTTTACTCCTTCCTTGTCCTTGTTTTTCTGCTGCTTCGGATCTGATTGTCACGCAGTCCATTTTCATTTGTGTCTTTTATATTTCATCTACTTGGTGGCTTGGCTGACTGTTACCCTCAGAAGTTTGGGTCCCCATGTTAATTATAGTAAAAGACGCAGAGACAGCAGTGGGTTTTTATATGTTTCTAAATAACTCCCAGGTAAAATTGCCCATTTTTAGATCTATATATTAAGACTGTAATTAGACTCTATATTAAAACTGCAATACACTCATACTCAGTGCTGTTTCACTGCCCTGCCTGTCATTAGGAGTGGTGATACATGCCCATGATTCCCCATACTGTGGAGGGAGAAGCAAAGATATGGCAAGTTTGAAGCCAGCATGTACTAACTATGTAACAAGTTCCTGTCTTAAAATTAAAAAAAAAAAGATGACAGGAATTATGTTGACCACTGATGCGTGATCCTGACTGAAAGTATAAGTTCACCCTGTTTTCCATTCTTTTAAATATGGGTTATCTTCTCAGTTAAGCCCAAATATAAAAGATGCTAGAAATCTCTTCACCTCTGTTACCAACTCCATTAGATTAAGTAGTTCAAAGAACATTAGTGTAGTTACCTTACAAAGCATTTCTTCTTCTCTTTTTTGTTTGTTTGTTTGTTTTCAAAACAGGATTTCTCTGTCTAGTCCTCACTGTCCTGGAACTCACTCTGTAAACCATGCTGGTCTCAAACTCACAGAGATCCTCCTGTTTCTACCTCCCAAGTGCTGGAGTAAAAGACTTAAGCCACCACTGCCTGGTGTATTTATTACAGACCAGATACCTGCAAGTGAAATTTGTCATTTTACTATTAATAGAACTTCCTCACTTTCTGTTTTAAAATAAAGTGCAGGAAGCCATAAAGATACCTCAGTAAAGTTCTTGCCATGCAGACTAGAGCCTGAATTCATCATTAGAATTAAAAGCTGGCATGTTGCCAGGCATTGGTGGTACAAGCCTTTAATCCCAGCACTCGGGAGGCAGAGGCAGGCGGATCTCTTGAGTTCAAGGCCAGCCTGGTCTACAGAGTGAGTTCCAGGACAGCCTCCAAAACAATACATAGAAACCCTGTCTCGAAAAACCAAAAAAAAAAAAAAAAAGCTGGCGTGTTGTCTTGTCTTTGTAATCCTAGTACTAGAAAAGATGGAGAAAGAAGGAACCCAGGTCTCATGAGCAAATCAGTTTAGCCACGTCAACAAGCCCTAGACCAATAAGAGACCCTTTCTCAGAAAACACTGTGCGTGACTCATAAAGACCCACACCTGAGGGAGTCCTCTGATGTCCACATGTATCCACACACATCAGAGCACAAACCAAAAAAGGTACATGTGGGGCTGGAGCTATGGCTAAACAGTTAAGATCACTAGCTGCTCTTTCTGTGGACGCAGATTCACTTTCCAACACCTACATGATGGCTCACAACTGTCTGTAATGCCAGTTCCAGGGTATCCAACACCCTCTTCTGGCCTCAGGAGACTGCACACATGTGGTGCACCGCTATACATGCAGGCAGAACACCCATACACATGAAATAAAAACAAATCTTAACTAAGAAGGTGACAGTCCAGGGGCAAGTTACCTTGTCTTGTCCTCTCCCTTTAAGGAATGAAATCAGTACCTATTTCAACTTCTTTAGTTTGGATAACAATCAGTTACGGCCTCAAACTTCTGGTGTGGTTATTAAAATGCTTTTTCAATGCATGTGCTAAAACCATCAGTGTTTCTAAGTGTGTGGCACAGAGAGCCTTTGGCCTCTTCATGGTGGGAAGATTTACACCCTGCTTTGTTCTCTTATACCTTTGTGTATTAGATTTAACCGCTGTTTCACTCACTGACATGTTAGTCATGGATTGGTTCTACCTACAGCCTTCTTTTACCACATTCCCACAACATGTCAGTGGTCCAGGGCTGAACTCTTAAACAAAGTGGCTGGAAGGCATTGCCCTGGGTAGTTTCCAAGCATGCATGATTTGGGTATACTCCTACCAATATGTTTCCTGATTAAACTAGCTTGGACTATGCATGTTAGTAGCACACTTGAATTTAATTTATATGTCCAGCTAGAAATTTAGAAGAACATAGGTTGATATTTTGCAGTAAAATATGACGTTTTCCCAGGCCTCTGATACATAACCTGCTATGTCTGAAAAGAAAGAAGGCAAACCAGAGCTTCTTTCTGTGAAGGCAGATATGCACCGTTTGAATTAATTTTGTGTCTTATAGCATACTCTAAGTATAGGCAATATTTAATCTGAAAATGTTTAGACGTGGTAAAACATACCACTTACCTTTGAGTATAAATTAAGACCTATATGTGTTGAAGGTGCATGAGGATATGTCATACAAAACTGCTGGACAAATCCTAGGAGGCAGATATTTAAAAATATATAGAAAGAAAACAGGTGCTTGGAAGGATAGGAGCCCTTATTTGTTTTGGATACATTATCCTATCTTGTCAAAATAGTTTGGAAGCACGGCTTGGCTTAATGCTCTCTATATTTAAAGGTTGCTTGTTTTCCACATACTTTTAAAATTGTTTTTGGAAGGAATAGGGTATATGGGGGGGAGGGAGAGTGAGTGAGTCTAGGATGTGGAAATACAACAAGCAGTTTAAATTAACTTAAAACCTAACAACGGTGCTAATTTAAATGCTTTATAACAACCCAGCAGGAGAAACAGGAAGTGGGACAAGGTCAATGGAAGTACTGCTTGGGTATTTGGATTTCAAGCAGTAAGACCTGTTCCTCCCTCCTTCAGAACCCTAACACCACATTACATTTTAGAAATAAAGATGATTTGTAAAAACTTAACACCTGTCATCCAGGCTTCAGAGTCCATCTGACAGTTGTGTTACACTCACGGCCAGTTAGAATTATCCCTAGACTTGTCTCTACATCTAGGGCTACCAGGTCCCATTCATCTGTCCCCTCCTGCTTTCTCTTGCTGGGCTTCTGTGTGCTGTTTGGAGAGTCTGTAAAGATTTCACTGATATTTCTTTAACATACTGCTCTCTCTTTGTGCTTCAGGGAAGATGGTGAAAAAAGTCTGTCCTTGCAACCAGCTCTGTAGTAATTATCTTCTTTCTGTTACTTTTGATCCTGACTGCAAAGCCATGAGTTCTTTAAACTATGAAGCCTCATAACTTCCTGATTCCTAATTTTCACCCATCCCTGCATCCTTTTGTGATAATATTCTTTATTATGCTTAATTGCTATATTTAATTACTACTACTTCCAGATTGAGAAACCACTTCATAGTCAGTTCTCTCATGTAAGTCCAACTGTGTTAGTTGTTTGGACCCGTAGCATCCATGGATATGACTGAGGGAGATGGAGAGAGCCTAGGTTCTATACAGAAGAGAGTCTCTGAGTCAGTGAGCATGTGCCCACCCCTGCCCATCCATACTGGAAACTGAGCAGTGATCTAGGTGTACACAGAGGGCCATGTCCTCATAACCTTTATATCTCAGTAGAAGTTGGTGCTCAGCTATAGGGGAGAGGAATGCTACTTGATTATAGAGTTTGGCTTTTTAGCCTTCACATTTCTTATTAAGACAAAATGCAGATGCTAAGAAATTAATACCAGCAGGTTATAAGAATGTAGGGAGTTAACAAGAAAAGTCTCTGCTTGGCAATCTTTGCCAGTGAGTGTGGCTCATAATGGCTTATAGCCTGGCAGTGTAGGGATAGGAAATTCAGAACATGAATTTAGAGAAATAAAATCTGTCCTCCTCTATTCAGCTTTCAGGGAGACTCAAAAGTTACCACACTCTGCAGAAAGCCTATTAGTCAGAAACTACAATAAAACGATTAACTGTAGGGTGACTCTCCCTTATAGGGTAAACCTCATTTTATGAATCCAATACTGAGGAATATAGACTAAAGTGAATGGCATTTGGTTTTAAAGGGCCCTCACAGCATCAAGAGAAACTAGCACCAGGCTAGAAGTGTGACTTCTGGCATGAGCTCTCTGGATAAACAGTGTTCACCCTGACTTGGCTTCTCATTTGGCATTGACAGCTCTGCTCACTTGTGGAAGTTTCTATTGTTTTGATCATCTGGCCTGTCATCCAGCAGGATGCTAGTCCTCGTGCATGTTACATGCTGGCTTTTTGGGTTTCTTCACTGTTGTGACTGCCCATCCTCATGGCCTGTGCTTCCTTCCCATGCACCTTTGTCCTACACTTGCTATTCAAGGAAGGCTGTTTCCTGTGCTTTTATATTCTCCCACTTGGTTTCCTGTACTGAGGTGAATCTACCCCACTTTTATTCTTTGTATAGTAATGATCCCCTGTAGTCCTAGCAGACACCATGTGACTGCAGTAATTCATGTCTTGCCACAGTGACCAGAAGAAGCATGTGAGCATCCTCACTCTGCAGCTTCCCCTGAGTTAGCTTTCCTCTAGCACAGACATGCTCTGGTGGGCCACTCCTTGGGTAAAATGGATATAGCCTTTGGCACCAACAGGACTGAAGGGCGCAATAGTAGGTAGGGTTGCTTCAGATGTGCTGCTGTGCTCTAGTGTGCTGCTTTGGCATTGAAAGAAGGAAAACGCATGCACTTAGTCCCTGGTTCCTTGAGTATGGTAGGGCCTACTCACTACTTTAGTAGCCTTTATTTACTATGTAGCAAATGTGAAGTCTGCTAATAAAGAGGGGGTTAAAAAAAAAAATAAGACCATGACTCTTCTTTCCCTCTTCCCCAAAACTTGCCTCTTCGAATAACCTTCAGTGTGCCCTCCAGCTGAACCGAAATCAGGCAGGACACAGACTCCTCCTTTCTTTTTCATCAAACCATAGAAATAGAATTCCTTCATCATAACCTCCATGCCTCCTCTCCCCTCTGCACCCCTGCCTCAGCTGCATTTTCCTGTTGCTTCTACCCAGGAATGCTTGTTCCATTGGGAAGAGTGGGGAGAAGGGATGAGAATCCTTGAACCAATGAAACCCAAGTCCTCAAGAAAACTAATTTCCTGGACCTAAGAGATTCAGGCACTCTTCCCCAACTGCCGAATCTCTGTTCTTTACTCATGGGACACTGAGAGAAGTTGAAGCCTTGACTCCTTCCACCTTGTATTTACAAATTTATATTTATGGTTCCAGGTGATAAATAGCTTTGAACAGAGCATTCGTTGTTTTTGTTAAAAGAATGCCACAGTATCCACGTGGTCTGGGAACCCCATCTTTCCACAGCAAGCACTGGTCTCTGCATTTGTACTACTTTAACTTACCCAGCGCATGGTACTTCTTTAGCCCTGCTTTCTACAAAGTTCCATAGCAGCCAGTCTTGTGGACCATATCACTCTCTCCTCGGTATAGTGCTGGGAATAGAGTACTAGTAAACAATCCCAGTATTATTACAGGTTTCTTTGAAAGAAACTCTTACCCATGCCTGCCATCATCCTAAGTTATTGAGCCTTATCTACAAACTATGGAAGAGAAACCATTTTCGTTACCTGTTATGCCAAAACAAATGGATAAATAAAACTTTGGAATCTTCCTATCCTGCATGGCTTCCCAATTATTCTCCCCATTCTGTGGCTTGCCATTCATTATCCTGTGACATTTTCCCCTTTCCCCAGAGTTATATCCCACATCCCCTTTAATGCTAGAATTGTGTTGTTTACAATTCTAGGGACCAGCAGCACAAATACCGTTGGGGGAACAGTGAGTAGCCAGGCTGCCCAGGCTCAGCCACCTGCCATGACTTCCAGTAGGAAGGGCACATTCACAGATGACCTGCACAAGTTGGTAGACAACTGGGCCCGGGACGCCATGAATCTTTCAGGCAGGAGAGGCAGCAAAGGACACATGAATTACGAGGTAAGTCTTAACTTTCCTAACCTGCCAGACTACCAACACACAGGTGAGTCAGGAACTGCCAGGGCTGGCACACCATCCTTACAATCACCACTTCAGCAGACCGTGGATTCTATCTAACATTGGGAAAACAAGGCAGCAATCACTTTCTTTAATGTGTGTACACCTGACACACATCTTCAGACTGAGTTTTCACTTCTCCTTGTTAAGCGTAGAGCCAATAAATATTGCAGGAGGCTTTGTTATGTTTTGCTAATGCTAAGATTAGAACATCTCAGCTCTAGAATAGTATTGCAGTATCACACATTTTGTGAGTGGGTTTTATACCTACATCAAATTCTCATTGTTACTTTCTTGTTTTTAGGGCCCTGGAATGGCAAGGAAGTTCTCTGCTCCTGGGCAGCTGTGCATTTCCATGACCTCAAACCTGGGTGGCTCAGCCCCCATCTCTGCAGCATCTGCTACCTCTTTAGGTCACTTCACCAAGTCGATGTGTCCCCCACAGCAGTATGGTTTTCCAGCTGCTCCATTTGGCACGCAGTGGAGTGGAACAGGTGGCCCAGCACCACAGCCACTTGGCCAGTTTCAGCCTGTAGGAACTGCTTCCTTGCAGAATTTCAACATCAGCAATTTGCAGAAGTCCATCAGTAATCCCCCAGGTTCCAACCTACGGACCACTTAGTCAGAAGTGAAGATGTTAACTGAATAGATTTGGGGGCACAAAATGGAATGCTGGGGGCTGGGGAAGTAGCCTATATACTAACTACTAGTGCTGCATTTAACTGGTTATTTCTTGCCAGAAGGGAATGTTTTTAATACCATTTTTGAACCCTTAGAATGGAGAACCACCCTCCCTCTCCATTTGTAGGAGTTCAAAAAGATGAAAAGAGCAGTTTTCTGGTAGAGGGGCTGCCCGAGACTGCTTTCCTGTTCTGTACCCACCAGTCAGGCCTAGGGCTAGAAGAGAGCCTTGTTACCAGAGTTCCCCAAGAGCTCAGTGTAAGCTAAACCCCTATGTATCTGTCAGTGGATAGAGCGCTTAATTTTACATTTGCCCCAAATCCCTAATTCCTTCCTCCCACAAGAATGCACACCTTAAGATAAAAAGGTTCTCTCCCACTCTGATCCCTACCCCCACTTTCTTTTTAACCTTTACAACCTAGTGAAAAATACCAGGGGACTGGGGTTGCAACCCTTTCTTATATAGGTCATTAATGCTTTAAGCAAGGTATCAGCAGCTTTGACTGCAGCATTAGCAACTAGGGAAACAATGATGTTCCCTGAGGACATGTAACTTTGCCATCAGTTTTGATGTGGAAACACTGTGATATATAAATGTTGTTGGACAACATTAGTTTTAAGAGTAAAATTTGAAAAGTTTAAAAGGTTCACACACACAAAAAAAAGCTAGCTCTGTCCTTTACTTATTAAGACACTTTAAACTTTTTCCTTTGTATTTCCATTGTATTAGATAAATAAATGTGAATGTAAAATTGTATAAATTACTGTACTTGAATACTTCTGTTCTCCCAGTATTGCTTGCTGGATATTTTAGTGCCTTGGACTTCTATTGCTTCTGCTGTTAGCATCAACTTACCAGACCCCAGGTCACCAAAGGGTATGTGGAAAGAAATAGGTCCATATAACCCCAGCAGTGGATATGCCAAAGGGAAAATGAAAGTGGGTTTTTTGTTGTTGTTTTTGTTTTGTTCTGTTTTTTTTTTTCAATCGTTCAACAGTTTTGCCTAGAGCAGGTGTGAGATGAGCAGTGAGAAGTTGGCATCAGAGGTTGAAAACAAAGTTCTGTTTCAGAAAGAGTGAGGGGGGGTTGTGAGCTGTGTGAAAGACAAGGACTGGAGATGTGGGGACAAGCTTGCTTGAAGTGATGCCCAGCCAGTGAACAAGCAAGACCTAAAAGAAATTCAACAAAATGAGATGGGAGTGGGCTAGATTCTAAGTTGGAAAGGATGACAGTGCCAAGTCACAGATGGAAAAGGTTGCTCTACGGAAACCTGCTTAGTTGCCCCCACATTTTGTACATGTACCACACATTTCTCCACTTGAAGTACTGTATTGTAGAAAACAGACCCACTTCTGACTTTCTAGGCATTGTAGGAAAATGCTTATTTCCTTTCCTACCCCTTCTACAATGTCCAAATGGTTGCACAGTCAGAATCTATGTGCCACCTGTACTTCTATATTAGAACTAATACTCTTAACATTTTCATACCCATATCCCCACATAACTGCAACCAACCAGTATTATCTAGTGCTATGCCTAGTTGTTAAAACAGGCAGTTTTCTGTCAATACTGACCTAATTGGCTGTTTGGAATCTGAATAATCTGAGAAAGTGGAGAGAGAGAAGTAGAAGTCCTCATTTCTTGGGTGCTTCCCTCCTTGACCTTGTGTTGGGAACTGTCCCATTTCCAACCTCATGACACATCCCAGGAGTTATGCACTAGACCAAACAGAGCCTGGCTACCTGCACCCTTTGAAGAGTCTGTTGTCTTTAAGTTGGTCTAGGCCAAAAGATACATGTGAGAGCTGAAAGTTTTAGGAGAGGGAAGTGGAAAGAGCATTGTTTCAGGTCCTGCTACCAAAATGTTGGCTCATTTATTCCTTTTTGAAGAGGGTAAAAGGTGCTACGGAAATGAAACGGGTTGGAGGATGGATGAGAATACTTTGTACCAGTGGCAGAGGGTGTCAGATGCAGCATGTGTTGTTGGTTTTGGTTTTAGTCATTTTGAGGTCTTTACCCCCATTCACAAGTTTATTTACTGTTGATTTTTTTTCCCTCCTGTGGATGAAATAACTGAAGCCTAGAGGAACGAGCTAGTGCTACTGAACTGTTTAAATTATTTTTTGTGTTAATACACTTTGAATATCTTTTTCCACATTTAAAGAGAACTTTCCGAATTATAAATGTTTTCCTTACATTATTTAACAATGTACACTGTTTAAAACTGAATTCAAACCTTGGGTGTCTCCACAGCCGTTAACTGTACATTTTGCACTAACTCCGGGTGTTGCGCTTCTTGTAAGATTGCGCTCTGTGCTTCAGTTTGTTACCTTTGTAGACTTATTTAATGAAACCATTCAAATAAACCAAACTTGCTTTTGTTGAGCTGTGGGGTGTCATTTCTAGCCCAAATTGCCTTTTGTTCTCTATGGTCCTATTTTGATTTTATATAATTTATAACTGAATTTGTTGCTCCTTGAGAGCTTTTAGCAGTACTTTTATCCTAAACTAAAATCAAGCTAACAATGAAAGTGAAAGCTTGGAGTATGCTGTCAGTCAATATTTCTGTAAGTATTTGAGTTAGGTCTCAGGTCTCCAGAGACGTTATCTGTCCAATATTATACACTTCCCACCAAACCTAATAGTCTCTGCTTGATCCCTGGAACACACATTGTCTGAAGAGATTACCAATTCCTTCCTACACAATAAATATAAATAATTAAAGAAAACCCCAAATTAAGCCTAAGTAAAATATCAAATTCATTGTTCATTGGGAAAAGAATCTAAACTACTAGAGGCGGTATAGTTGAATAGCTACTTCCTTAAAAAAACTATTCCTGGGGCTGGAGAGAGATCTCAGCAGTTAAGAATATGCACTGTTCCATGTAGTTTTGCTTTTGCCAAGTACAGCCATGAGAGAGGTCTATCTACCAGTAATCAGAGTTGTAAATCCCGCAATTTTGCCAGTTTTAGTAACGTTCAAACATGAATTTACTCAGTGTTTCGAAAATGCACTAAATAGAGCTGGGTGGTGATGATGGTTGCAGTGGTGGCACTGGTGGACCTCTTAGAGTTCTAGGCCAGTCTGGTCTACAAAGAGAAACCCTGTCAGTCTTGGAAAACATCCCCCACCCAGCTGAAGGTGGAAAAAAAGGCTGTTGAGATGTAGTCTTTATTATGAGACTTTAATCATGTACAGTTGAAAAAATTCATGCTGGCCTTCCTTCTATATACAAACTATGTACAACCACAGAACATGGTAAGTGCTAACAATGGAGAAGGCCTAAATCAGAGACACTTAAATACTCTAAATTTTGGTACTTCTCTCAAGATAAAGGGAGGCTTCTATTGACATGAGTCCATATGTGATCTTGAAACCACCACCATGGCCTTATTAGCACTTAGTGGAAAACATGAATCTGGAGCCAAAGGAAAGATGAGCTCGCATATAATTTAATGTAGATGGGCTGCATCACTAAACAGAAGGCAGCCTGAGTGAATAGTAGAGAAAAACTTGGAAAGCCAAAGGAAAGGCATTTTATCTGTTGGCCTCCCTCCCATCACAGGGTATCGCAGCCTTTTTATAGTACTCTATATGCTCTAGTATGCTCTAAAGTTCTCTAATGAGTTCAGAATGAACCATTATATAAAACCTTGGGAACAATTTTGTGACCAAATTGTAAATTCCAAACTTCTTGTGACAGAATCCAGTAATGTCTGGAGCTTCAGGATGGATCCAGTTTCCTTTTCTTCAGGTCCTGGCTCTTCCTATGAGAGTTTCCTGTGAAAAATAAATGGTTAAAATGCAGAAGCCTTATTGGTGGTGCACACCTTTAATCCCAGCACTTGGGAGGCAGAGGCAGGCAGATCTGTGAGTTCGAGGTCTACAAGAGCTAGTTCCAGGACAGCCTCCAAAACAATACAGAGAAACCCTGTCTTGAAAAAAAATGCAGAAGCCTTGAGTTTAAACAGTAGCTAATCGTTACTGGCTTGTATTTGCTAGCAACCCCGACTCAGACAACACACGAATGAGAATGACCACTGGATCTCATTCTCATGACATCTCTAGATACAGTCAAGCCTGGTTTCTAACTTTGTATTGGGCCACATTCATAGCTCTCTTGAGTCTCAGGTTGGACACACCTCACCATGTCCCATTTATCCCAACAATTTTTTTTATCTTAATCCTTTCTTGTGAATGTTTTGTCTGCATGTATGTCTATGCACCATTTACATGTCTGATGTCAAGAGTCCAGAAAGGGGGTGTTCAATCCCTTGGAACTGGAGTTGTATACAGTTTTGAGTCAATACATGTGTGCTAGGAGCTAAATCCAGGTCCTTTGCAAAAGTAGTATGCCATCTTTCCAGTCCCCCTAATTCAACTTCTTAAAATGAACTAACACACTCCCTTTAAATTTTATAGAATTAGACCTAGAATTTTTGTTCTTCCACACAACTCTACTACCTAGTACATGCTGGTGCGTGCTGCAGGTCTGCAGGTGACCAGCTTCATGTTTTTCTGGTGGCATCTGGTGGCAAAGGCTGTGTAGGACACCATCCTGGATCACCTGGTTGTTGAAGGCTCGGGTGGCAGAGGTTTGAGGGGGTTCTGGTCTAGACAAGGGCTTAATGATATCCTCTAAATCTGGAGTCAGGTCCCACATTTCAAGGTTGTCTTCAGGGTTCTCTACAGAGAGAAAACAAAGTGTTAGTCACTAGCTTCCATGTTTTGACAGGTGTGATGGTATACATGGCAGCAGTGAGCAGGAAGACAGACAGCTCCACACCTGGCAGTAACTCCCTGTCTCGGTTAAAAAAGGGGGGAAAATCACTTTGAGTGCCCTCTTATAAATCCCTCCTTTGGTTAAAGAATAGAGGAACATGTACCAGAACTCCAGTAGGTCCATTGGGAACCTCTTTCCATTTTGTAAAACTTAAAAAATGGGGCTGGAGAGATGGCTCAGCTCTTCCAGAGATTCTGAGTTCAATTCCCAGAAACCACAAGGTGGCTCACAACCGTCCATAATGAGATCTGGTGCCCTCTACTGGCCTGCAGGTATACATGCAGACAGAACACTGAATACATAATAAATCTTAAAAAAAAAAAAAAAGACTTAAAAAATGAGATGAGAGCCAGAGAGATGGCTAATCAGGTAAAGTCACTTGCCTCCAAATCTAACAAGCTGAGTTGAAGACCCAGGACCCAGGTAGAGAGAATTGACAAGATGAAATCTATGGGCTGGGTATATAGCTCAATGGTAGAACACCTGCCTAGCATTACAAAGGCATAGGTTCAATCCCAGCACTGCACCCAACCCTTCCCAAAAACATGAATCTGCCAAAAGGTACACAGCACAGTAACTTACTCCTAAGTATTTACTGGTTAATTCTGAAGTCATTTACCTGGAACGACAGCTTTCTCCCGGAGGAGTTCTGAGGCAGCAGTTGTAGGGGTACTGTGTTTCGGGGGAGGGTCTGGAAGCACTGCTACAGTTTGCACAGGAGACAAAGAACAAGCCAGAGGTCATAATAACTTGAGTCTGTCTATTCCCCTCTCACATCTTGAGTGTTCAGGCTCCTGACTCCCAGGCCTGTCACTATACACCTAGCTCGTATACTGTCTGCTTCTCACTAAAGTAGGAAGAACCAGTGTGGGGTTTTTTGGGGTTTTTTTGTTGTTGTTGTTTGTTTGTTTGGTGTTTTGTTTGTGGGAGACAGTCTCTTTTGTAGCCCAGGCAGGCCTGGAATTCCCTAGAAAGCCAAGATGACCTGGAATATCTGATGCTCCTGGGATGCTAGGTGAGCACTCCACCATCCAAGCAACACCCCCAACCCATTTTCCATCAACAGCAAAGGCCTCCAGCCCATGATTCTGGGACAGGGCAGCACATCTTGGATCCCATCCCTGCCCTTCAAGCTCCTGGCACAGCTAGAAACTTTAGGCTTATTACTCAAGATATGCCCAGAACGGTGACTATGTTTTGGTTTGTCTTTTCATAAATTACTGATGCTGTGGTGCTGAGGGTGAGAATAAACCCAGCATATAACCTGCACCTTCACTACATAAGAAAATGGGCTCCATGGACCAGGAAAGTCCTTAACAAATATCTGTACAACATCAACAACATCTAATTCTGCGAAACCCAAGCTCAGGTTAATTTAAGCTCTTGGGTACAGAATCTGCTAAAAGCTCCAGCTTCATCTTATATTCAAAAGCCATTCAAGATGCAAGCTTCCTAATGCAGAAACAAGCAAAGCAATTCCTTTTTCTTGTTTTGTTTTTTGAGACAGGGTTTCTCTGTAACTTTGGAGCCTGTCCTGTAACTGTAGACCAGGCTGGCCTCGAACTCACGGAGAGCCACCTACCTCTGGCTCCCAGGTGCTGGGATTAAAGGCGCATGCCACACCGCCTGGCACAAATTCCAGGAAGATTGTATAGACCAGGCTGGCCTGAAACTCATAGATGCACCTGCCTCTGCCTCTCAAGTGCTACAGATTATGTCAATCATAGCCCACTGACTTCCCTAAAAAGCCCTTTGGAACTGGGAAGGAGCAGGGCAGATTCTTACAACCTAATTCTGCGGGGTGACCTGTCCTACCTGGAACTAGAAGCCCTAGCGAGGTACGACCTGGAGTAAGTCGCAGACACCCCTTACACACCCACACGCTCGGCTTCCACTTCTGCGGCATGTGTGTGGCCCTGCTGGTGCATCTCCATCTGCTGCCGGAACTGCTGCTGTAGCTGCTTCTGCCGGAGCTTCCGGAGCTTGCGCTGGTGAATGGCATCACTCTCCACCACGGGGGCGGCCAGACTGCTGCAAACCAAGTTAACCACAATGCACCCGGCATGAGGAAGCACACGAGCCCCTTGCTGGTTTCAAAGGCAGGAGTGAAGAGACCAAAGCCACACTAGAAGGGGCGGAAGAGGAAAGGGAGGGAACCTGTGTCCAGTACCAGGAGCTGCTGCAGTCCTTAACCCCCTGCAGCCTAATGTCCGAATCATGCGGGTGGTTTGGTCTGCAAGGAGAAGTCGCTTCTTGTGGTTTTGGGGGTCCCGGTGCTTCATTCTGTCGGCAGCTGTTATATCTTGCCTGTTCCACAGATGGTTCAAAATCTTCTCTCTTTGCTTTAGTTAAATCCACTTCAAGAGGGAGCTGGTAAGAGAAAAAGTAGGAAAACTGAAGGTACCCCATACCCTGCTTTCCTTCCGTCATGCTCTCCTGCAGACACTTGCTGATCCTTGACCTAAAGGATCTCGTAAGCCCCCCAGAAGCTGAGAGAAATGACCCACAACTTCCAAGTTGCTTGGTTTGTTTTTGAACTTGACTCTCTGTGTCCCACACTGATGGCAAACTCCAGGGCCCAGGCAAGCCTGAGCAGCTGGGGCTGCAGGCAGCTGGCATACTTTAGCAAAAGCAATTCATCTGCATAAGTCAAGTTACAATAAAAATGAATCTTTGCTTTTGATGAAAGGAGTCTATATGTCTATATACTCTAACTTGACTCTTCCCTGGAGGCTGACCTGTCTTTTGATGAAAGTAGTCTATATGTGTCTATATGCTCTAACTTGACTCTTCCCTGGAGGCTGACCTGTCTTTTGATGAGAGTAGTCTATATGTCTCTATATACGCTAACTTGACTCTTCCCTGGAGGCTGACCTGTCTTTTGATGAAAGTAGTCTATATGTGTCTATATACGCTAACTTGACTCTTCCCTGGAGGCTGACCTGTCTTTGGTGTCTGCTTATGCCCTTTTTTCTGCACAGTGGCTCACAAGCCCAGCAGCGCTCTAGGAGGCATTGGCAGAGGACAGCTGCAAGCTGGAGGCCAACCCAGGCTACACCTTGAGACGCTGTCTCAGAAGGGAAGGAAAGAGGAAATGGAAGAAAGGGGAGGGAGGAAATAAAGAAAAGCTGCAGTCCTTCCAATTCAAAAGGAAATGACACAAAGACAGAATACAAAGTCCTCCAATCAACACTAGTACACAATAACATTACTGTAAGGCTGCACACAGAATTTAAAGAGCAAAGCAATAATAGAAAAATTTAATTTAAAAAGCAAAGAACTACGAGGAAAAGAGGAAGCAGGTATGGAGTCAGAAGCCAGCAGACACTCCACTGGTCCTGTGATAAGAGGACGGATGGGCAGCACCTGACAGGGCTCTGAGGGAGAGAGACGGCAACTCTGCCAGGCAGACACCACCTCAGCCCAAGCTGACTTCCACACATCTACCGTGCACCACACTAAGGCTGGTGCTAAGATCTCATAGAAAGGAGGTGACAGGAACAGAATGGAGGTGTGTGCCTCACTGCCACCAGAGCCAAGGGAAGAAAGATGGCTAGTATGAGCTAGTTTGAGCATGTACAGGGAACAGCAACAGTTCGAGAGGAGCCAGGGACCACACCCAGCATGGCTCTCAGTACAAGGGGGGGCAGGAGCCGGCTGGTCACATATGCTGGTCACATCTGTTAGCATTAACCTTCCAACCCTGAAATAACCATTCTAGATGCTGCCAAACGCCGACCCCTCGCTTCTTCCCGCTGCTACACTCAAGGACATGCTGGCGAAGTTGCATGCTGTGTTAGGAAGCAGCCACCGCCCCACTCCTCACAGCTCACATACCTGTCGTGGGAGCTTATTTAGTGACCTCAGATAGTCTTTGTCCAGAATGCAGTTTCCAAGTGCATTCCCAAAACTCCTACAGTAACAAAAAAGCAAAACAGTTCACAGTTACGACATCTGAGTCACAACATCACAAAGCTGCAACTACAAGAGAGGAAATGGACCCTCATCTTCATTCAGTAAGTGGCAATGGAACATGTCACATTCCTGCATTATACCAGCTTCTGAGAGCACAACAGTGACCTGACACAAATCTCTCACGGGGAGACCAAGCCCCACACTCAACCACCTGTTAAGGTCAGACCTCTGGGGAGTGGGACAGACTGATGAGATCTTAGGAGCTGGGGACTTGTCCTTGGGGACTACAGATCATTGGGTTTGTTTTCTGTTTGTTTCTTAACTTCTCCGGCATAATGCATGTCCTTCCCCCAGACCCACAGCAATAAGGCCAATCAATCCTGAAAAAACTCTCTCAGGACCTAGGCAAACTAAACCTCCCGGAGTCGATGTATGGGGCATCTGCTGAAAGGCTGTAAGCACCTGAGCCCTTCCCAGGAGCAAAGGGAGGAGCCAGCACTGAGAATAGTGGAGTCTGAATCCAGCGTGGAGTCACTGGAAAGCACAAAAGCCAGGAAACAAGGGCCCAAGCTAAAATGAGGCTCCCCTCCCTTCTCATGGCACTCTCTCTGAAATATGAGCTAGAATGAGGTGGGTGGACCCCAGCTTTCTTACCTGAGCGCCCGCTTCAGCCCGTCAGTCACAGCCTCCTTCCTGGCCTTCTCCAGCGACAAGGCCTTTGACCTTAGGCCCTCACTAACTCCGTAACCCACGTCCTCATGATAGGAACCGTCCTAAGGTAAAAGGATGTTGTTAGAACTCTGACACGAAAGTTGTAATCCTGTTCCCTGAACAACAGCACTCAAAAAAAAGAAACCAACACCCCCTCCCTGAGACAGGACCCTGCTCAAGAGGACACAGCACAGAGCTGTGTTCTAGAACTGTGCCTGGAGCAGATCTGCCTGGAAACATGCCTGTGGTCAGTGCCAAATCATTAAAATATTTAAAACTGTAAGGTCAAAAGAAATTGGCCAAAACCAATTTATTCTCACACACGCACCCACACATGCGCCCAATAACACACACATGTAGAAGTACAATGGAGCTATAAATGAAACTTTCAGTCATAAATATATTCGGACAAAAGCAGCAGGAAATAGTTCAGAGTCAAAACCAGGACAAGGAAATTTCTGACACAAGTGTAGCTCAACAGGACATGGTAGCACAGTCCTATAACCCCAGGACTCAGACGATGAGAAGCAAGAGGACTGCGAGCTTAAGCATAACCCAAGCTACACACTGAGATTTTTCTAAAGCTAATGGAAGCACATGCCTGTCATCTCAGCACGCACGAGACAGAGAAAGGAAGTCTGAGCCTCAGGTACCTGGGGTCTACACAGTGAGATGTTTAGGCCAGGGGTTCTCAACCTCCCTAACGCCACAGTCCTTTAATACAGTTCCTCATGTTGTGGTGACCCCAACCATAAAACTATTTCATAGCTACTTCCTAACTATAATTTTGCTACTGTTATGAATTGTAATGTAAATATCTGATATTGCAGCTTGTCTTAGTGACCCCTGTAAAAGAGTCTTTTGACTCCCAAAGGGGTCAATACCCATAGGTAGAGAACCACTGCTCTAACCTTAGGTAAGGGGTATGGGACACAGCATTGCTTCAAATAAATGATAGCATTTAATCCCCTATGGCACTTAGGTTTTTGTTATATTATAAAAAGATTTGACTGTCACATTAGACACTTATACACACACACACACACTCCTTTTATATTTATGTGGTCAAACTTTTGTGTATCAACTTCAAATGAGTCGGACACATCCTTTAAACTCTCCTTTGAGGGCAGATGAGCAAGGATATCTGAATACAGCCATCCTAGGCACCCTGGTCAAGAGACACCCCAGGTCTACACTCAAGACTCCCCCTGCTCACTCTGTCTGCTCAGGAAGCAGTGGCACCCCACCCCTCACCTTTAACTGCACCCTTACAAATGCACAGACTCCCACGTAGAATTTGCCATTGTTGAGGTCAACAAAATCTAGGAATAGGAAAGAGATCCAGTTGGAAAGATACTGATCCCTGCACCTCACCCACTTTCCTTGGCTGGCAATCAAACCCACCTACCCACATCCTGACTCAGTAACTGTCTAAGCGGGAGTAAACAGTTATGAAGTAAGGAACATGAAGTCAGCACACGCACAGAACATACCCACATTCTGCTGGGTGATGGAGTGTGCCCAGCCGTTGTAACCAAACATCTCATTGGCCAAGTTAATTACTCGATGACCTTCAATATAACACACCTAGAATATAAATTTTTAAGAAAAAGCTGTAAAAATGTCCTTGGTATTTTTTAATGTGAATTAAAATTCATTTATTCCTCATATGTTTTTGGCAAAACCGTCTTTCCACAGGAAATCTCAAAGTATTTCAGAGACTTTTGGAAAAATCCAACTGGAACTAGCAGTCAGTCTCTGGAAGGGACCAGCCTCGGGAAGAAATGTCAGGCTGACACAGCTTATGGAGCACCGACACCATGCACAGGCCTTTAGCATGAGCAGCTCAGCGTAGCACAGGAGCCAAGACAAGATCTGGTGTGATGGCTTGTGGAATATTACTTTAACTATGTAAAGACGTGTCACATTTGTTATATTATGTAAAGATGTGTTGCTGTATTATCTTGCCTAGCTACTGCACCTGATTGATCTAACAAAAGCTGAACTGGCAATAGCTGAGCAGAGGAGGGAGAGGTGGAGCTGGCGGGCAGAGAATAGATGGGAGGAATCTTGAGAGAAGAGAGAATGAGGGGAAGAGAGAGGATACCTGGGGCCAGAAGCTAGGCAGTGGCCAGACAGACGGACATGGAATAGGACGGGGAGGGGAGGGTTAGGTAAAAAGCCCCAAAGCAAAATGTAGATGAAGAGAAACAGTTTAAACTAAGTTATAAGAACAGGTGGGACAAGGTAAGGCCAAGCATTTGTAACCAATGCTAAGTCTCCATGTCATGATTTGGGTGCTACAGTGGCGCACGCCTTTAATCCCAGCACTTGGGAAGCAGAGGCAGGAGGGTCTCGGCGAGTTCGAGGTCACCCTGGTTTACAGAGCGAGTTCCAGGACAGCCACAGTGGTTACACAGAGAAACTGTCTCAAAAAAAGAAAAAAGAAAAAACAATCTCAATATGGAATTTACAGCAATCTCAAGACAGTTTTTGGGTCACTGCAGATGACAATGAAGTCTGGAACCCACCCCTTCAAGAGGAACTAGAAAGAATCTAGTAACAGGAAGACAGGCTTCTGAATCCATGGAATCTAGTAAAACCAAGAGGCAGAATCTTCTAGTCGACTGCTACATGCATGCATACCCAAGACTTACCTTCTGGCCTCCTCCAGCCATGCGGCTGCTGATGTATTCTGGGCCCAGTCTCTGCCTCAGAGCCCTCTGGATAGCCTGGTACTCCTCTGCTGTGTACTGGCTCTACAACCCAGAAGGGGAAATCTAATTACAATCTGTGTCGTTCCTCCCACAGAAAATCCCTCCCTGAGTTTCCAGACACAGCACCTCTTCCCACTTTTGTTTTTTGTTTTTCAGTTTTTTTTTTTTTATGAGACAGGGTTTCTCTGTATTGTTTTGGAGGCTGTCAGTCCAGCCCGGCCTCGAACTCACAGAGATCCGCCTGCCTCTGCTTCCCGAGTGCTGGGATTAAAGGCATGCGCCACCACCGCCCGGCCCCCACTTTTGAATACTGAAGAAGAGAATGCCCGCCTAGCAGGCATGAGCTCTGGGCTCCATCCTCAGCCACATCATACATACATACATACATACATACATACATACATACATACATAAATACATCAAAGCATTGCATGGTATCCTTTAAAAAAGCATAACTTTATGCACTCATTAAAAATTGCTTTAAACCAGATAGGGGTGGCACACACCTTTAATTCCAGCACTCAACAGGAAGAGGCAGACAGATCTCTGAGGCCAGTCTCGTCTACAGAGTATGTTCCAGGACAGCCAGGGCTACACAAAGAAACCCTGTCAGGGGTGGGGGGGGGGGGGGGGGAATTTAAATGGCTATGAACCTGAGACTAGATAGATAGTTCGTGGGCCTAGAGGAAAACCTACTACTATTATTCTGCAAAGGAACATAGCAATAAAATGACTCCTAATGACGTACACAGAGATCTCTGCTTCACTCAACCCTCATCAGAGACACACAGCTATACAATGTGTAGAGAGTAAGAGTCTTTGGCCCACTCGGCCCTAAATGGAATGTCTTCATTAGCCCCCCCTCCCCTCAAGGCTCAGGGATCTATGCAGAAGAGGCAGAAAGATTCTAAGAGCCAGAGATGATGCCAAGACGCATGACTGATGCACACGTGAGCTCAGACTGTGGAAACACACACAAGACCTGCACAGGTTCAGACCACACAAAATCCTGGCACTGAGCAGGGGAAGTAAATGCAAAGTCCCACCCCTAACCAAGATGCCAACCGCCCTGCAACCTGCTGGGAGACGAAGGATCAGTTCTAGCCACACTCTGGGGCAGGCCCAGTACTCACCGGCACTGACCACCACACAAGGAAGGAACTCCAGGCCTGGTACTCACCGGCACTGACCATGACACAAGGAACTCCACGGGGCTTTTTGTGACCTCTTGAGTTTGAGTTCACTCTTTTGTTGTTTTGTTTTGTTTGAGGGTGGGGGAGGGCATTTCTTGTCTTACTATTTTTGTTTTAATTTTTGGGTTGTTTTGTTGTATTTTTCCTGTTCAAAGGGATTTGTTTTGTAATATGTTTTGAGAAAGAGAGAAAAAAAGCATGAAGTTGGATGGATAGGGAGATGGAACTATATGGGAGGACTTAAGAGGAAAACAATGTAAGAATAAAAATTTTAAAAAAAAAGCTGCCAAGTGTTGGAGGTACACACCTTCAATCCTAGCACTTGGGAAACAGGCAGGCAGATCTCTGTGAGTTTGAGGCCAGCCTGGTCTATAGAACAGCCAGGGCTACACAAAGAAACCATGCCTCAAAAAAAAAAAAATGAATGCATGAAGAATAAACAAACAATTAAACTGGTTGTGGTGGTACATCATTTTAATCCCAGTACTTCAGAGGCAAAGGCAGGTGGATCGCTGTGCATTCGAAGCCAGCCTGGTCTACATAGTGAGTTCTAGGTCAGCCAGGGCTACACAGAGAAACGCTGTCTCAAAAAACAAAACAAAAAAAATTTAATATAAAAATATTGCTTTAAAGTATTGCTGCTATCCTTGAATTTTTTTCAAGCTCAATTAGGTTTCAGTTTGGCTTCGTGGAGCTAGGAACAGACCCCAAGGCCTCATACAAGCTAAAGAAGCTCTCCCACTAAGGGAGCTCCAGCCCTTTGAAGCAGAAACCCAATGGGCCTCAGAGCCTAAACTTTACATTCCACAGGCGAGGCAAAAGGAGTACAGAGCTCTTACAATGTCCAGTTCCACAATTCCCATCCCACAGATACACAAACACATCAAGGTTTCTTCCCTTTTCCTGTTTAAATTAGCTAAGTGCTAGCAATACTTTGATAAAGACAGAATTTGTGTAGACAAAACAAGATTCTTCTGTGCAGTTTCCACACAAAGAGCGGCTTCACATGCATGTACTATATTCAAATAGGCTAAAAATTTATAACATATGAACACAAATAATTTACACCTAAATGTAATCCCTTGTACTATTAGTCTTTTAAGTTTTTATTACATCCTAAAATGTATTTATTTTGCACGTGTATACAGAAGTACACAGCACAGTGTGACCATAGGCTCAGAGGACAGCAGGAGTCAGTTCTCCCCTCTACCATGTGGACCCCAGGGGTCAACCCCAGGTCATCAGGCTTGGCAGCAGGTGTCATCTGCCAAGCCACCTCACTGGCCCTACTGTTGGTCTTCACTGCAAAGTTCACAAAAACATTTAGTTACTAAGGACCTTGGAACAAAATGACAAAATGACAAAATACCACACCATGCTGGGGCCATAATAGCTCAGTGCTAGAGTTCTAAGTTCTACCTCAGTACTGCAAAACAGCAAATACTGCTGACGGGGGATGTCCTTCTGTATATGTGTTTCTCTTATTGGTTGATGAATAAAACACTGTTTTGCCAATAGAGGCAGGAAGACAGGCAGGACTAGGAGGCGAGGAGAATTCTGGGAAAGGTAGGCGGAGAGAGACTGCGAAGAGATGCCATGCAGCCAGCAAAGGAGTAACAGGTCCGGGCATTCTCCGGTAAGCCAAGACCACGTGGAAATACTTATATTAATGGGTTAATAACTAAGACAGAGCTAGCCAATAAGAAGCCCTAGTCATCAGCCACCAATTTTATAATTAATATAGTGTCTGTGTGCTTATTTGGGGGTAAGGCCTTGGTGGGACCCAGGTGGGAAAGAAACTCCAGCAACATACTGCATGGAAAGGAGAAAGGAATATAAGTAACTTACACATATGATGACAGTGTCATTTCATCCAAACTTTCCTCACTTAAACTTCTTCTACCAGGATGAAGCAACTAGTTACCTGCCCGAAGCACAGCACAGACTTCGCACCAGCAAAGGGAGGATGGACGTCACAGCCCCCATTGACCATTTCCTCAGCTCCAGCCATGTTGACTCTGTTTAAATAAAACACCAATAAGGACAGGATTAGGGGAAAATCAGAGAAAAAGCAAAGATAAGAGCTGACTATGTTCTGTTACATATTTGGTTTTTGGCTGGCTAGTTTTTGTTTTAATGTGTGTATATATATGTATAATACATGTATAATACGTATCTGTATATTATAGCATGTATGATATATACATATGCAGTATATATACATACATATACATGTATATCAAATCATCACTGTAACTGAGGGTGTGGCAAACGCTTAATTGGAAGGATCATTGCAGCCCAGGATCTGAAGCCTGAGTTATACAGAGCCGTTCAAAATAACAAAACAAGCTGGGCGTTGGTGGCGCACACCTTTAGTCCCAGCACTCAGGAGGCAAAAGCAGGCGGATCTGTGAATTCAAGACCAGCCTGGTCTACAAGAGCTACTTCCAGGACAGCCTCCAAAGCCACAGAGAAACCCTGTCTAGAAAAACCAAAAGACAAACAAAAAAAAAACCCACAAAATAACAAGACAAATCATACTGAACACCTTCTAAGACTAGAAGGGATTAAAAGGATGTTTGATTTTATATATATATATTTACTTTTTATGTGCATTGCTGTTTTGCCTATATGTATATCTGTTGGAGGGTGTTGGATCCCCTGGAACTGGAGTTTTAGACAGTTGTGAGCTGCCATGTGGGTCCTTGGAATTAAGCCCAAGTCCTCTGGAAGAGCAGCCTCTAAGCCATCTTAACCTCTAAGCCATCTGAGCCATCTCTCCGGCACCCACAGTTGTTTGCTTTGACACAGGGCCTTCCTCTGTAGCCCTGGCTAGCCTGAAACTCACTACATATATCAGGGCAGCCTCTGCCTCCCAAGTGCTAGGACTGCAGGCTTGCGCCACCGGTACACCCAGAAAGAGCTGTGTTTGCTTGCTTGCTTTGGTTTTTCTTTTCTTCTTTTTTACCATGGGAAGGAAGTTTTATTGGGGGAAGGGAAGGAAGTAGGGAAAGGGAGAGAGAAAAGAGAATGACAGAGAAAAAGAGAGAGAGAAAAGGAGTTGCTTTCCAAGATACGGTTTCTCTATGTAGTCCTGGCTGTCCTGGAACTCACTCTGTAGAACCAACTGGCCTCAAACTCAGAGATCTGCATGCCTCTACCTCACAAGTACTGGGATTAAAGGTGTGTGCCTCCACCACCCAGCCAACGTTTTTGTTTTTTTGTTTTTTGAAAAGTTAAGAAACATTTGAATGTTTACATGTACGTGTGTTCTGCCTGCATGCATGTCTGTGTACTACAGGCGTACATAGTGCCCCCCTAGTCCAGAAGAAGGCGTCCCTTGCAACTAGAGCTATAGACAGCTGTAAGCCTCCATGTGGGTGCTGGGAACTGAACATCTGTCCTTGGGAAGAACAGCCACTGCCCTTATCTACTGAGTCATCTCTCTAGCCCCAATATTTTTATTAAAATATAATTATATAATTATCTCTTCCTGTCCTCTAATCCCTCCCATATGCCCCTCCAAATTTCATAGCCTTTTTTTCTTTGTTTTACATAACACAGACACACATATATGAATATATAAATACACGCCTACTGAGTTTATCTCATGTAGCAGGTGTGTGTTTGATTTTAGGGCTGATCATTCGGTTCTGGATTCTGGATTCGGTTCTGGTCATTAACTGCCTATAGCTCTTCACCTGGAGGTGGAGTCCTGAAGCGTTCCCCCATGGATGGCATGTCGACTGGTGCTGTCATTGCCCAGGTCTTACTAAGGCAGCAATATTAAGATGCCATGGGCATAATGTCCTTGTCATGTAAAAGACACACTGTTACAGCACAATTCCTGTCTCTTCTGAGACGTTCTCCGTGTCTGGGATGCGGGATAAATACTGATTTTAATTACAGACTTGTATGCCTGTGTGTGGGTATGTGAATGTGAGTACAGGTGCCTGTGGAGGCCAGATGCATCAGATCCCCTGGGGCTGGGGTTATAAATGGCTGTAAGGTACCTGATAATGAGTGTTGGGAACCCAACTCAGTTCTCCCCAAGAACAGAAACCACTGAGACAGACAGACAGACAGCTCCGGGCCAATCATCTGTTTAAAAGTGTTCAACATCATGAGCCACCAAAGAAATGTAAACTAAAACTACTGAGAGCCCATCTCAATCCAGTCAGAATAGTTGTCAACAAGCCAACAATACGCCGGGCATTGGTGGCACACGCCTTTAATCCCAGCACTTGGGAGGCAGAGGCAGGCGGATCTCTGTGAGTTCAAGATCAGCCTGGTCTACAAGAGCTAGTTCCAGGACAGTCTCCAAAGCCACAGAGAAACCCTGTCTCGAAAAAGAAAAAAGAAAAAAGAAAAAAGCAAACAAGTAACAAATGGCTAGGAGGGAGGTTTACTGATGGGACTATAAATCAGTGCAACCAATACAGATATTAGTGTTGAGCATTTCCCCAAAACTAAAAAGAATTACCTCATGGCTATCCCTCGTCTATGCATATGCCCAAAGGACTCTAGATCCAACCACGTGAGCTACCTGTGCATCTGTTCATATGCTGCTCTGGCCTAGACGGCCATCAACTTATCAATTGATGGGTAATGAAAACGGGATACACACAACGGGACTTTATTCAGCTGAAACATTAAAAGTACTGTATTATTTCACACAAGTGAAACAGGCAAGTTCACAGACACAAAGGAGAAGAGGTGCTGGGAGTAGGGGAAACCGGAGGGCTTCAGGATTTATTTAGGGGTAATGAAAATGTTGTGAAATTCGAGAATGCTAGGGGTTGCACAACCCCGAAAACATATAGTAATAGTCACAGAACCGTACACCTCCAAGGAGAGAATTTAGTGTGCTAGTGCACACCTCAGTTTTCAAAGCCCAGAAGGAAGCTGGGCGTTGGTGGCGCACGCCTTTAATCGCAACACTAGAGAGGCAGAGGCAGGCGGATCTCTGTGAGTTCCAGGCCAGCCTGGTCTACAAAGCTACACAGAGAAACCCTGTCTCGAAAACCAGAAGTCAAAGTTCAGAAGGGTTGAAATATGCGGCTACCCTGGATGTCAAATCCTTTAAGTTCACCGGTTCTTCCCAACTCCACCCACTCCCTGACAGTTACCGCGCCGGTGGCACCACCTCCAGGGCAGCTGCCCTCCCAAGCACGAGGCCAGCATCCCCGGACCCGGCGCCTCGCCCCAGCACCAGCGGAGCCCTGGGGGCTTCCGGCTTCGGCCTCTCCAGCTGAGACGCCCCCGCGGAGGACGTGCTCAGCCGCCGCCCGAGGAATTCCAGTCCGAATCCGAGGGGCCCCAGGCTCCGCGACCCCGCCGAAACCACCCACTCACGCGCCTCGGAACGCGGTGCACGCAGGTGCTCAGTCCCGCCGCCGGGAAGCCGCAGAGGGCCTCGCGGAAGACACGGAGGAGTAAGCCCGGGGGACGCCAGGAAGGAGGTCCGCACCCAAGGCATAACAGAAGGAGGAGCCGTAAGTCAAGCCAGAAGGCGACCCGAGCCGCAAAGCAGTCTGTCGCAAACCATGAGGCGCGCTGGAGGCAGCCGAGAAGACTGCCCCCGGGACGCGCACTCCGTTATTCCCACCTCAAGCTTCGCCAGCTTTTCTGCTGCCTGGGTCGGCCTGGAGCTGCCGCCCCCCCCCCCCACTGCCTCGACGGCCCTTGCCCACTCTTCAAGGATGCAGCTTCACCCAAGCCCCCTGAGGCTGTGACCCTTCGCCTGGGTTCTGTAGGCCCCCTGCAAGGGTGCCTGTCGAGCCAGCCAGTCTGTCACCTCACCTGTGGCACTCCTAAGCTAGGAGGCCCTGGCAGCCCGAGGTGTAGTCTACATACTGAGAACGTATTTTAAGACAGAGGGAGGGAGAGAGGGAGAGAGGGAGGGAGGGAGGGCCAGCCTTCTAGTTTGCTACAATTTAACCAATTCATCAATTCATCATCTGGCCGTTCTCGCCAGGATCTTGGGTGTTTTCCTGGATGACTGACTTGACTAGTCTTCCCAGGAACGTCCTGTTCATATGCAACCAATCAATAAACCCAAACCTACAAGATCCGGATATTTGTATAGAACTCAGTGGTTTCTGGAATGAGTTGACCACTCAACTTTCCCTTTCCTTGAATAAAGAGAAAAACCATCTTTCACCAGACCATGGTGACACACACCTTTAAATCCCAGCACTCAGGGAGGCAGAGGCTGGCCGATCTCTGAATTCGAGAAGTCTAAGAAGTGAGTTCCAGAACAGCCGGGGCTACACAGAGATTCCCTGTATCAAAACAAAAAAACTAACTAACAAAAATAAGCTTCATTGTGCTGCTGGCCAATGGGGAATTACCAAAAGTGCCAGACCTGGTAGGACAGGTTTGTAAACCCAAGCTACTGGGGAAGCTGAAAAGGAGGACATCAAGTTCAAGGCTCAAGACTAGCCTGGGCTAGCCTGTCTCAAAATAAATAAAAAGGGTATTATACCCAGTAGCAGGACACTTGGATAGCATGTATGAAGCACCGGGCTCAATCCCAAGGACAAGGAGGAGGGCGTCGGCACCAGTGGCTAGAGAGAGGGTTCCACAGTTAGGAGCACTTGCTGCTTTTCAGAGAACTTGAATTAGGTCCCCCACATCCAAATCAGGTGACTGACAGCAGCCTGTAACTCCAGTTCCAGGGAACCCAACGCTCTCTTCAGGCCTCCGAAGGCACCATATACATATGGTGTTCATTCACACAGACACACAACACACGCATCCACATAAATAAAAACAAATCTTTAAAACAATGAAGCCAGGCATAGTGATACACACCTGTAATCCCAGCAGTCTTCAGAAGCAGAAGCAGGTGGATCTCTGAATTGGAAACGAGCCCGTTCTATATAGTGGGTCCCAAGAGCCAGTACTTCAAATAGAGAGAACCTCTCCCAAACAAATAGAACAGAAAACAAGGAAGGGCTGGTGAGCTTGCTCAATATTAAGAGCACCTTCTATTCTTACAGAGGATTGGGTCACAATCCCAGCACCAACATGGCAGCTTAAACCATCTGCAGCCCCAGGTCCAGGAGATCTGACACCTGCTTCTTGCCTCCTTGGGCACATGGTGCACATACATCTATTCAGGTAACCACCAAGCATGGATTTTACTTTTATTTAACACAGTTTTCCTGGACCTCATATGTGGCAGAGTATGGCCCTAAACTCACAATTCTCTTGTCCTACCTCCCAAGTACTGAGACTTAATTTGTTATTGCACTGTAGGAAGATAATCTGACTTCACTATCTTGCCTGGGAATATCAGTTTCCCCCAGCATCATGTATGAGGAGACTATCCCTTTCTTGTTATGCATTCTTGGGACTCTTGATCAAATATCATTTGGGCAACATCCAGGGTTTATGTCTGGGCAGTTTCCAAAGAGATTTCACGAGTATCCCTTTCTCTGAGAAGAGTGTAGGAGTCTGGCTCCCTAAGATGCTACTGTGTTCTCTAGGGCTTTCTTTTGCTTTGATGGTCTTGATAATTAATTTCCAAGGCCATTATTTTCACACTGGAGAAACATCTAATTTTCCTTTTGTATTTCTCAAAAGCTTACTGTTTATGACATATAAGAAGTCAGAGTGGAGGACGCTACTATTACATTAACAATGACTCATTTTGTAAATCTTTAATAACGATAGTTCTTATCTGGCGCTAACTTTGGTTCTGAGCCTGTAAACGTTATATATAATTGATTTAATCCTTACACTTTATAATAACCTCATGGGGTAATCTAATGAGATACCATAATCACATACTGTAAGATACTGTTCTTTCCAATACTTATCATTATTTATTTACTTACTATCAAGAAAGAAAATGAAAGTCAGATGTGGTAGCTCCTGCTTCTAATCCCAGCACTTGTGAAGGCAACAGAGGCAACATAGCAAATTTCAGACTAGCTTGCACTACAGGATGAGACCCTGATTCAAAACAAAAATAGGCAAGTGTGGTGGCCTAGACCTGTAACCCCAGCACTCAGGGGATACAGGCAGGAGCATTAGGAGTGGAAAGTCACCCTCAGCTACTGAGTGAGGTCAAGGGCAACATTAGCTATAGGAATGGGAGAAAAAGAAGGGGGCAAGAAAATAAAGAGAAAGAGGTGGCTGGACATGCATATCTGCAATCCCAGCAAAGGAGGCAGGAAGATCTCAAGTTCTAGGTCAGCCTGGGCTAACTAACAAGGTCAAGGCAGCCTCAATTGTATAGTGGAACCTTGTCTCCAAAGAGTTTCCATAGCAACAACAGACACTTGTTCACACATTAGAAATGTACATCCCCTGCTCTGTGGACCATGTCTTTACTTAATCTATCTTTTCAGTGAAAAGCACAGGGAGATTTATTCAGTGTAGCCACACTGGAAGGAAGAACTGAAAACGGGGTCTAGTGACTCCAAGCTCATCTTCTTTTCAGTTTTTTTTTTTTTTTTTTTTTGGTTTTTAAGAGACAGGGTTTCTCTGTATTGTTTCGGAGGCTATCGGTCCAGCCCGGCCTGGAACTCACAGAGATCTGCCTGCCTCTGCCTCCCAAGTGCTGGGATTAAAGGCGTGCGCCACCACCACCCGGCTTTCTTTTTCTTTTTTTAAGATTTACTTATTTATTATGTATCCAATATTCTGTCTGCATGTATGCCTGCCTCCAGGCCAGAAGAGGGCACCAGATATCATTACAGATGGTTGTGAGCCACCATGTGGTTGAACTCAGGACCTCTGGAAGAGCAGTCAGTGTTCTTAACCTCTGAGCCATCTCTCCAGCCCCTCTTTTTAGTTTTTCAAAGCTTTACTTATTTATATGTGTGAGCATCTCTCTCTCTCTCTCTCTGTGTGTGTGTGTGTGTGTGTGTGTGTGTGTGTGTGTGTGTGTGTAGCACCCGGTGCCCACAGAGGTCAGAAGAGATAGTCAGATCCCCTGGAACTGGAGTTACAGACTGTTGTGAACCAAAACCAGGCCTTCTGTAAGAGCAGCAAGTGCTCTTAGCCACTGAGCCATCTCTATGGCCCTCTTTTTTTGTTTTTCTAAGACAGGGCCTTACACTGTAGTCCAGACTGGCCTGGAACTCATTCTGTTGCCTGGGCTGACCTCAGACTCTCTGTGATCCTCCTGCCCTAATGACACAGTGCTAGACTTACAAGTGTGAGAAACTATACCTGATTTAGCCATCTCTCTCTCTCTCTCTCTCTCTCTCTCTCTCTCTCTCTCTCTCTCTCTCCAAGGTGACAGGGTTTCTCTACATCAGCTCCTGCCTCTAGGTTCCCACCCAGTTTGAGAACTCATCCAGGAGTTACTTTGCTCAAATAAACCTGTTCTTTTTCTTTTTTTTCAATTCAGCTTGATCTAGCTTACTTCGTCAGTGGAGAAACCTATCACTGAGTTACAGAAACCTATTGGCATCATTGGGTGAAATCTTCTGAGAGTGTTTCCTCAGGGTTGGCACACACAAGTTCCAGAGGAAGCCACCGCTGTACCTCTTGCTGGCAGCCAAACATCATCATGTCTACATCTCCCAGGTGGTACTAGTTTTGAAGGCGTGGAGGGTTCATGGAGAGCAGCTGGGGCTTAGCACTATGAGAGGCCAGAAGAGACCACTGTTTAAGGTACAGCCGCAATAGCAGCTGAAGCCCCAGATTGAAGGGGCCATGCAGAGATTAAGGCTTGGCACTGTGGAGAGAGCCCAGGAGGGACTGCAGATGGAAGAGAGCCCGGGGGAGACTGCAGATGGAAGTACAGCTCAGTTGCAGCAGGAGACTCAGGACTTTGGAGTCATCAATGCCGTGGGATGACGGCCAGGACAGTAGCAGCCATGGAGTGGAGCCAACCTGAGCTTATGAGATAAGCTGTGAGCAGTATGGGAGGAGCCAGAAGATCTTGAGTGAGTCCCAGAAGTCGGGTTTAGGTTTTGCTTTTGATCTGATTGTGACTGTGTCCTGGTTCTTCCCTCTTGGAATAAGGATTTATTTTGATTTTATAGGACCTCACAGTTGAGAGACTTTGAACTTTCAAAGAGATTTTGGATTTTTAAAGACATTGAATTTTGTTGTTGTTGTTTGTTCTGTTTTTTTGAGACAGGGTTTCTCTGTGCAACCCTGGCTGTCCTGGAACTTACTCTATAAATCAGACTGACATCAAACTCACAGAGATCCGCCTGCCTCTGCCTCCTGAGTGCTGGGATCAAAGGCGTGTGCCACCATGACCTGGCAAAGACACTGAATTTGTAAGGTGTTTGAATTTGTAAAGACTGTAGGATTTTAAGTTTGTAATATGTTTTATATTGTGATATTTATTAATATGGGATTTCTGGAGATGAACAAAAAAAGGAAGGTTATTGTTAAATAGTGATGTATTGCTGTGTCAAGTTGACTGGAAGTCAATTGTCCCAGCTAGTTTTATGTCAGCCTGACATAAGCTAAGTCATTGAGGACAGATGTCTTCGGGGCTGCGACCAGAACCAGCCAAATGGTCCTGAGTCTGTTCCTGAGTGGGGGGGTGTGGATGTGGAGGGAACATCAATTGAAAAAAATGCCTACATAAGATCATGCTGTAAGCCGGGCAGTGGTGGTGCACGCCTTTAATCCCAGCACTCGGGAGGCAGAGGCAGTCGGATCTCTCTGAGTTCGAGGCCAGGCTGGACCGACAGCCTCCAAAACAATTGAGAAACCCTGTCTTGTAAAAACAAAAAAACAAAAAAAAATCATGCTGTGGGCAGGCAAGACATCAGGCATTTTCTTAGTGACTTATGGAGGAGAGCCCAGTCCATTGTGGGTGGAGATAGCCCTCATCAGGTGGTCCTGGATCCTAAAAAAAAAAAGCATAATGAGGAGGCTTATGAGGAACAAATAGAAAACAGCACCCCTCCATGGTATTTGCATTAGCCCTTGCCTCCAGGTTCCCACTGGGTTTGAGTTCCCACTGGTCTCCCTCGGTGAACTGTAATTTGGGGTATGTGAGCCAAATAATCTCTTTCCTCCCCAAGTTGCTTTTGTTCATGGTATTTCATCACAGCAATAGCAACCTTAAGACAGTCGTCAGCTTAATTGGATCTTGACTCGACAAAGAGGTGCACACCTCTGGGCAAGTCTGTGAGGGTGTTTTAACTGAACAGTGAAAATTATCTCCTAGAGTGGACAGAACCTTCTAGTGTCAGCCCAGAAAGAAGGAGGGAAAGCAGGGCTGTGATTCTGTTTGCCTGACCTCACATACTCTTGCTGATGAGTGTATGTATCTACTCTGCTGCTGCTACATCCTTCAGTGACATCAAAACCCAGCTTCTTGGGCCTTTCAAGGACTGACAAAAAACTAGTTCTCTGGGAATCCTCCAGGCCTTCAACACCAGACGGGTCATCCAGGTCACAGATGAACAACTGCCTTGATCTCAGCCTCTCCCATGTGCAGACAGCTTTTGTTGAACTACCCAGCCTGTATCATGTAAGGTGATCTAATAAATCTCCTCTGTAATAGATAATTCTGTCAGTTCTGTTCCTCCATCCTGCCTAAGGGAGGGACAGCCTTTCCCTGAGGTGCTGGGGGGTGGTGTAAAACATTGTTAAAATCTGTTACTGTAGTGTTAATAACTAGTTCTTTAGGTGAGCACTCCTTTGGAGTCCATCTTCTTAAATAAGCAAAACTGCAGGGACTAGGGCAATTTGACTCCCTAATTAGTAACTGTGGCTCTCCCTGGCTGCCCTGACGCCTTGAGGAAAAGACTCATCAGTCTGGCACCAATCAGATTACCCTTACCCAGCACTAGCTGTCTTGAACTCTCCCAAAGACACCTTGAGACACCCCTACAAAGACAGCAGCTGATGATGCCAGCTCCTGGGGGCATAGACAGACTGTGTGAATTACTATGTGCAGAATTTTGTTATCATGAGCCTTGATAAACTCTAGGTGACCCTGTAAGAAGTAGACTACTATGCATCCTGGGCCAATTAGATGTTGGGGAGGCAGAGAGAGAAGTTTAGTTAGGTTTTCTATTGTTGTGATAAATAAATACCTTGACAAAAAGCAGCTTGGTGAGGAAATGACTTATGTCATCTTACAACTCTCAGGTCACTTTCCATCACTGAGGGAAGCCAGGGTGAGAATTCAAAGTAGGAACCGAGTCAGGAAATGATGTTAAGACCATGGAGGGATGCTACATACAGCTTGCTTCTCTGTAGCTTGCTCAGCTTTCTTTCTTGGGGGGGGGTGGATTTTCAAGACAGGGTTTCTCTGTGTAAGAGTTCTGGTTGTCCTGGAACTCACTTTGTACACCAGACTGGCCTCGAACTCACTGAAATCTGCCTGCCTCTGCCTCCCACAGTGAGTCATCCCTGCCTACATAATCATTAATCAAGAAACATCCTCACAGACTTGCCTACAGGCCACTTTTACAGAGGCATTTTCTCAGTTAAGAATTCCTCTTCCCAGATCTACCCAGGTTTGTGTCAAGTTGGGAAAAGCCAATCAACACAGGGCATTTGGGAGACATATTAAGTTCTGGCTATAGGGGCTGGAGAAATGTCTCAGCAGTTAAGAGCTCTGACTGCTCTTCCAGAGGACCTTGGTTCAACTCCCAGCAACCACATAGCAGCTAACAACTGTCTGTAACCCCAAGATCTGACACCCTTACACAGACATACATGCAGGTAAAACGCCAATGCACATAAAATAAATTATTTTTTAAAAAGTTCCAGCCTATATGAAAAAATAGCCGGTTCTCCTGACCAAAGGATTTTAAAGCCCACTGTCTTTCACTGATGAACCAGCCTGCCTCCATTTTAGACTTAAAAGCTATCTTGTGGTAAAGACAAACTAGGCTTGTTCCTATTTGTAATTAAAATCTCTGTTTCTCAAGGATTGAGCTATGTTATACCTGTGACCTTAAGGACAAATGTTTCTATACTTCAAAGATGTGGCAACCAGGTCTTTGTTTCAAAATGTTCTTATAACCATCTTGCAACCCTACCTTTGTTTCAAGAGGTTGTTATAACTACCTTGTTACGATTGCCTTGTTTCAACAGTCTTACAATCATGTCTTTGTTTCAGGAGGTCATTATGACCAACTTGTTATGCTTATTCTGCTCCTGTAATCCAGCCTGTTTTGCCAACCAAATCCCCCTTTTGGAAGCCACCCTACACCTGAGATATAAAAACCTTTACTTTCTCACATTCAAGGATGACCTCTTGAATCCTGTCTTAGGGGAGGCAGCCCATGTACATGAATTTAAAAGAAAAAACTTGCTTTAATGAATTGCTTGCTTTAATTAATTTGGCCATCATGATTTGGGTCAGTGGTCTTTCTCCTCAAGTCTTTGGGATTAACATCACCAAATCAGTGTAGTGGCTATTTCTTCCTTTTCTCTACACTGACATCCTTTTCTGCAGAATTATATATTAAAAAACTGCCTCACTTTCACTAGTCTTTTGGTTTTCTTACTTCCAACAACTGCAACCATTTTGACCAACTTATAAGAGGGAGCACCATGCCTGGTGGAGGGGTTACTGCAACTGGAGCTAAGAGATGGGCCATGACTGGTCCAAAGCACAAGCCTCTGTGACTGTGATTGGTGCTAATGGCTCTGATTGGTTCAAACATCTCTTCTTTGTCTTCAGGGATAGGCATTGCAGACTGACTCAAGTCAGCAACTCAGCTCCTTTCCTTGCAGCAAAGCCTACGGACCTGAATCTGATCCAGGAACCCACAATGGAAGGAGAAAACCAAGATACCCTCTGACTCCACCCCTGGGTGTGTTAGCCCACACCACTCCCCACTAATAATAAATACAATAGGTTTAAAAGTTCGATCTTTTGACCAGGCATGGTGGCACATGCCTTTAATCCCAGCATTTGGGAGGCAGAGGCAGACCAGTCTCTGTGAGTTCAACGCCAGACTGGTCTACAGAGTGAGTTCCAGTACAGTCATGGCAGTTACACAGAGAAATCCTGTCTTGAAAAACCAAAACACACAAAAATACCCCCCCCCCAAAAAACCAAACAGTTCTAGTTCTCAGCTTATCTTTTCTGGCCAACTATTGGCAGTGCTGACTGTGCTGTAACACGAAGCAGCAGTGGCAGCAGCCACAGCAGAGGCACCAGGCCCAGAGTGGGATGGAAGGTTGAACAGTTGGCAATCCATGCTGCTGTGAAAGTAACAAGACAGTTCATTGTGTGACAGCCGAAGTAATCACAATGGCCTCAGAGGTGGTCCTGGCAATTCATTGCTAGCTTGTGGTTGCTGAGTCAGGTTCCCAAGAGCCCAGCATATCCACCCTACACCCAGTTCCTGAACCCACACTCTGGCTTTGGCACATGGTCCCAAAGGTTGAGAAAATAGCAGTAGCCAGGTCAATATGTTAATCCCACGCCTCTCCGTGGGTGTTGGTGCCTGTGTTTGTGGCTGTGCCTGGTGCCCAATTCCCCTGGCTCCTGAGCAGTGGGAGGTACCCTAGTTTGTACCCTGTCTCCACATGAGTTGTCCCTGCACAGGCAGGCACTCAAGTTGTCCTGGCAGTGGCCACTGAACTGGGTGAAGAAGCAGCTAACTGGGCTCAACAGGGACTAGCAAAAAGATGGGAAGCAGAGGGAGGAAAAGAGAGGAGAGAAAGGAGCTGAGACCAAAGAGGGATAAAGGGCTATAAGGAGTCTCAGAAGAGACCCTGAAGCCTGGCTTTCCAGAGTGATTCCAGACAGCTCTCAAATCCTCAGCGTGTCACACCTGAGATCCAGTAGTACCAGATGTTACCACCGGTAGTGGTCCCAAGTAACATTGTAGTGTAGAGGCTCCCAGGTGTCTGAAGCATGCATGAGGACTGGAACCCTGGTGCATCAGCATGTTGCTGCTGTCACTGTTCCCAAATGAGTTCGTGAGCCCCTATAATAGGAGAAATGGGATATAATAGTCCCGCTTTGAATTTTTTATGGCCTTTTACTTGCGGCAAGTTTCCATCTCCTTGTGACTTTTTAAAAAGGACTTATTTTATTGTTGTGTGTGGATGTGCTTATTAGCTTCTTTTTCTTTTTTCCGATTTGACACAAGCTAGAGTCATCTGGGCAGAAGGGAACTTTAACAGAGGAATTGCTTCCACCAGATTGGCATGTAGGCAATTCTGTGAGGCATGTTCTGTTCTGCTGACTGAGGTGGGAGGACCCAGCTCAGAGTGGGCAGTGCCGCCCCTGGGCAGATGGCCCTGGGTGTTATATGAAAGCAAGCCAGCAACCTTTGGGGAGCCTTCTGGGAACATGCCAGATTCAAACCCCAACAGTACCTCAATGGAACAGTCTGAAACCCATTCCCAGTGACCCAGTTGCTATTTTGCTCTCCCCTGGCACATAGTTCACTGGCCAGTGCTTAGATACCTGAAAAAATTGTTATACATGAATATAAGTGATACACAATAAGATAATTAAGTTATTAATATTCACATACAGATCACTTATACTGACATTGTTACCAGAAGTCTAGATCTAGGGAGAGTATTTCTAGGTCCTTGACCCCTTATTAAAAAATTAAATAAAAAAGAAATGAAGGCTTACACAGATTTAGAAAAGCAGAAAAAGAACTTTATCTATCTATTTATTTATTTTGGTTTTTTGAGACAGGGTTTCTTTGTGTAGCTTTGGCTGCCCTGGAACTCACTCTGTAGAGCAGGCTGGCCTCAAACTCGAAGATACCTGCCTGCTGCTGCTTCTCGAGTGCTGGGATTAAATGTGTACACCACCACTACCTGGCTGAAAAGGAACTTTATACCAAGCAAAAATATTAGAACAGATCAGCTATTCTGTCAAAAGTGGCAGCAGGCCACATGAGTACCAGAATTCAAGGACCTTATCCTGTTTGGGCTTCCTTTTAAAGGGTTCAAGAGAAGGAGGAGTTTGGTTGTTAAGGAATGTAGTTTGGATGGTTTTTATTTTAATTGACAGATTAAAAGACATACAAGCACTTTTCTACTACAGGTGTCCCTTCTCATAATGCATCTGATTTTAATCATATACACACCTAATTATGCGTAGGCATAAACCAGAAAATAGGAGATTCTAAACGGTTCATTTACAGGACACAGTTTGCCTTACTGCACACGCACCCAAAAACTAGTCCAGAACAGGTCAGCCTTCCTCCCCTGGTATTGGATTTATTGGAAATATATTTGAATAGAAACTTTCCAAGTCTGATGGTTGCTAAGGGGAGGAGAAACTTGCTCTAGTGTTCAGAGTGGACTATGCTTGCAGCTCAATGAAGGTGGGGTGCAGTCGGCTAACAGATGGCTACTGTGTTGTTTAGAGAGGGGGTGTGCACTTCGTATATGCAGCTAGGATGCTAAGTCCATCGCTAGGAGAAAGGTGTGTGCATTCCCAAGCCACCCTCATTTTGCTCAGCTATCCCCTATGTTTCCTTATCTCAAAGCCCTAAAACCCAAGTTTCCATTATAGCTTTGCCATGTATCTCCTGTCTTTCGAGCCTGCCTGCCTGCCTGCGATTATATCTCTCTGTGCTGGAGAGCAAACCCAGGGCCTTGGGCATGTTAAGTACATGTTCTATCACCAAACCACACTCCCAGTCCCTCTCAAATAGCTGACTCTTCTTACTTAAAAAAAAAAAAACAAGTTGGAAGTGGTGGTCCACCCCTTGTCTGTAATCCCAGCACTTGGGAGGTGGAGACAGGCAGATCGACAGTTTAAGGTCACCCTTAACTTGAACTTTTAGTAAGTTCATGGTCATTTCATGCTATATGAAGTCCCTTTAAAGCTGGGCGTTGGGGGTGTATGACTTTAATCCCAGCACTTGGGAGGCAGACAGGCGGATCGCTGTGAGTTCAAGACCAACCTGTACAAGAGCTGGTTCCAGGACAGCCTCCAAAGCCACAGAGAAACCCTGTCTTGAAGGAAAAAAAAAAAAGAAAGAAATCCCTTTAAAAAAAAAACAAAAGTTGTAAATACTTAAAGTTCACATTGTTTGAAAAAAATTGCCGACACTCATTATAAAAGTCAAGACCATGAAAGATAAGAAAACCTGATTGGGAAGCACAAATTTTTGAAAACCAGATCTGCTCTAAATGAAGAAAAAAATCATAATAGCTGAATTTAATTCACATTCTGATTTTGTGTTTATTGTGTTTGAGACAGAGTCTCACTAGGTTATCTATGTTCCCAAGACACTGTGCTCAAGCAATTCTCCTGCCTCAGCCTCAAAGGTAGCTCGGATCATATGTGTGGATCCCTATGTCTGTCTTTTAATAAATATGTACATTATCCAGTTATTTTCCTAATTTAAAATCACATCATGGTTGTTGTATAGGTTCACACAAACATTTGGACCCCAGCTGGTAGAATTATTCAGGAAACTTGTGGAGTCATTACCATGTGGACTATTGCTGGAGGAAGTGAGTCACTAGGGCAGGTCTCGGGGTCTTATAGCCAGGCGCCCTTCCTATCCAATCTCTGCTTCTTGACTGCAGACACAAAGTGACCCACTGTTTCACAGTCCTGCCATGCCTTTCCCTCTCCATGAACAATAAGCCAAAATAAACGTGTCTTAGTAAGGGCTCTATTGCTGTGAAGAGACACCATGACCAGGGCAACTCTTAAAAAGGAAAAACGTTTCATTGGGTGGCCTACAGTTCAGAGGTTCAGTCCATTATCATCATGGTGGGACATGGTGGCATGCAGGCAGACATGGTGCTGGAGAGGGAGCTCAGAGTTCTTACATCTTGACCCACAGGCATCAGGTAGTGGTCTGGGGTGCTGGGTATGACTTACGCATATATGAGGCCTCAAAGCCCACCTCCACAGTGACACACTTCCTCCAACAAGGCCACACATTCTCACCTCTCAACAGTGCCATTCCCTATGAGCTTTTGGGGGCCAATTACACTCCCTGGCACCCATAAGCTCGTAACAATCCTATAATGCAAAATTCGTTTAAAGTTCAAGGTCTCTTCTGAGATTTTTTTTGGTTTTTTTGAGACAGGGTTTCTCTGTATTGTTTTGGAGGCTGTCCTGGAACTCACTCTGTAGACCAGGCTGGCCTTGAACTCACAGAGATTGGCCTGCCTCTGCTTCCTGAGTGCTGGGATTAAAGGCATGTGCCACTAATGCTGGGCCTCATGAAATTTCTTAACTGTAACCCCTATAAAATCAAAATCAAGCCGGGCAGAGGTGACGCATGCCTTTAATCCCAGCACTCGGGAGGCAGAGGCAGGCAGATCTCTTTGAGTTTGAGGCCGGGCTGGACCGATAGCCTCTAAAACAATACAGAGAAACCCTGTCTCGTAAAAACCAAAAAAAAAAAAATCAAAATCAAAATCAAAAAACAGATCACATACTTCCAACATATAAAGGCAAGGATATATATTACCATTCATAATACAGGGGAGGAAACATATTGAAGAAATAATGAACCAA
Source organism: Mesocricetus auratus (assembly GCF_017639785.1). Taxonomy (NCBI): domain Eukaryota; kingdom Metazoa; phylum Chordata; class Mammalia; order Rodentia; family Cricetidae; genus Mesocricetus; species Mesocricetus auratus. The sequence goes on along the minus strand of NW_024429266.1, from coordinate 179,993,427 downwards.
GACAAGATCAAAACCAGCTGGGCAAACTCCACATTCAGCATCTCAATCCATGTTTGGTGTCAACATTCAGATCTTGTTGACTGCAACACACTTCTTTCTCTTGGGCTGGTTCCACTTCCTGTTAGCAGCTCTCCTCAGCAGGTATCTCACAGCTCTGGCATCTCCACCATCTTAGGTTCTCCAAGGCAATCCAGCTTCTCTACTAGGTCTCCAATCAGGGATGCCCCTGACACATGGCTCCCCTCAGTGGCTTTATTCCACAATGCCTCTCTTCCATCCTTAATTCTAAACTCAGAATCAGGTGACCAAAGCTGCCAAGCTCTGCTGCTTACTGGGGCTGGAGCATGCCCCCTTGTTCAGTTACATCTTCACCAGCTTTCTGTATATTCAATGGTTACCTTCACTGCCTAAGATTGACTGTCCTTGAGCATCCTCTGTGGACCAGGCTGGCCCAAACTCACAGATCCATCTGCCCCTGCCTTTGGAGTGCTGAAATTAAAAGCATGTGCCACCACACTAACTGGAAATTTAGCCACTACACTAACCGAAAGTTTAGACAGGTGGAATCTTGCCCTGAGGTCACCACTCCCTTTAGTTCATTTCTTAATCTGTTTATCTCCTTGAACACAGGATTTAGCTCCAATCCACTTACTGGTGTTCATTTTCTCCTCAAATTATAATTTTGTAATTTACTCTGCTTAGCCTGCTCCTTTTCATTATAAATCTTTATAAGCATGAACACTACTAGTAACCACACGTCAGAGTTAACACTAGACTGTTTTCAGGTTTCCTCTGACTCTTTGGATAAGGGCAAAAAGCAGTCACTTTCTTCAACAAAATATCACATGTATGATTTCTAGGCACCATATTAAGATTCTTCTCCTCTGAAAGCTCTTGAGGCAGCCCCCCCCCAGTTCAAATCATTCTCAGCACCATTGTCTTCCATGCTCCTACTAGCATGGCCCATTAAACAGTGCTTCAAGCATTCCACTGCTTTCCCAGCAAAGTCCAAATTCCTCTAAGCAATACTTTACTTCTTGGTATCAGTTCTGTCTTAGGGTTTCTATTGTTGTAAAGAGACACCATGACCATACAAAATCATTTTTTTTTTCAAGACAGTCCTGGGTATCCTGGAACTGGCTTTGTAGATCAGACTGGCCTCTAACTTACTGAGATATGCCTCTGCCTCCCAAATGCCAGGATTAAAGACATGCGTCACCACCACCTTGCTGACCACAACAACTCTTGTAAAGGAAAACATTTAATTGGGATGGCTCACTTACAGTTCAGAGGTTCAGTCTATTATCATGGTGGGACATGGCAGTGTGGAGGTAGACATGGTGCTGGAAAGATGGCTGAGAGTTTTACATCTTGCAAACAACAGGAAGTGAACTGAGGAACTCGGTGTGGCTTGAGCGTATATGAAATCTCGAAGGCCACCTTCACGGTGACATGCTTCTTCCAACAAGGCCATATCTACTCCAACAAAGCCCATATCTCCCAATAGTGCCATTCCCTATGTGTTATGGGGGCAGTTACACTCAGACTACCACAAAACTCTTTTCTTATGTTGATTTTATCAAGTATTTGGTCATAGCAAGAAAAGTAATTAATACAGTGGTCATAGAAAACAATGTACTTTGATAACACATATTGTTAGGTGTGTTTTATACCAAGCAAAAAATTATATTTGAAGAAATGGATGAAAACTATAACTGCATTTTGGTAGCTGTGCCTCCTGAAAGTCAGAATTCCCTTTGTAGTTAAATGTCCTTGAAGCAGGGCTGGAGAGATGGCACAGTGGTTAAGAGCGCTGCCTGATCTTCCAGAGGACCCAAGTTCAATTCCCAGCATGCATCCACATGACAGCTCACAAGTGTCTGTAATTCCAGGTTCAGGGGATTTGACATCCTTCCACAGAGTATATACAGGCAAAACACCAGTGCACATTAAAATTTTAAAAATGTCCTTGAGGGGCTGGAGAGATGGTTCTGAGGTTAAGAGTACTGACTGCTTTTCCAGAGGACCCATGTTCAAGTCCCAGCACCCACATGGCATCTCACAGCTGTCTATAACTCCTGTTCCTTATACAGATATACATGCAGATAAAACACCAATAGACATTAAATTGAAAAAGATGTCCTTGAAGCTGCAGTTAGGTTAGTCCCCCCCTCCCCCTCCTCTCTCACACACAGAGCCACACAAAGCTTAGTTGGAAACATTAATACGGATCTTATCTACCTCACAGAACAATGGGAAAGATCAAATACATCTTGTGAATTAAAGAGCTTTTCAAACACTAATTTCCCGCAGATACGAAACACAGTTGGTACTAATGAAAAGCCCTTTATAAACTGCTGGGTTCTAACAATTGTAAAACAATCCATTTTTGTGACATTTTCATAGCTCCTACAGAAAATAAATCTAGTTGCATCCATTAACTCAGTTACTGCTCCTACGCAAGATCTCTCATGTCAGGAAGGATCTTCGCTTGGTTTCATTGCTGATAGGAACTTCATGTCATTTCTTGCAGAAAGCCCATAGCCTGAAAAGTCATCTCTTGTTCTGCATTTGCTGCCTGAGAATAGATGGCCTCCTAGTCCTGCACTAGCATCTCATGATGTATTTAATGAAAGCAATTCAAGAAAGCCGTCATTGGTAGAATCTAAGTGTGTCCCTGTTTCACTGCATACTTATATAAGGCTGTCCTCTTTGAGCAGGTCCAGAGTGAGTGTGCTAAGCTCTTTCCTGAATACCTGACCTCTGCAAGGGACTCCGGGGCTTCTGTATGGTCGAGTGGACTGTTTGTTTGCTCTTCTTCCCCATTTCTGGTGTGTTTCTTCTTTTGTGTGATGTGTCAGTTTGAACCACCACCAAACAACTTTGGGGGTTTTGTTTGTTCTGATCTCCAGTACTGATGCTTCGAACCAGGCCCTTGTATATGCTAGACAAACACTCTAACACTGTGCTCTACTCCTGCCTCCAAATAGCCATGATTTTCCAGGTTAAAAATGGTGGAATATGAAAGAAATATGCCTATAGTCCTGGCACTTAAGAGGCTGAGGCAGGAGGATTGTAAGTCCAAGGCCAGCCTGTGCTATACAGTGAGACTATGTCTCCAAAACAAATATTTGTGTAATGGCTTGACTAAATGGAAGTAGATTTTTTCCACCTTACAAAATCTCTGAAGAATCTAGACGTGGAACTTAACACTGGAATAGTGCCTTCACAACACCACTGCTGTCTCGGCTCCTACTGCCTTCCAGACCCATCATCTTTGCTAGTGCCTTTCATCTTCCTGCTTTTTGCCTCCTGATGTCATGTGTCACTCACTTCCTGACCCAAGGCCACTTAACAGAGATTATAAATCAATGAACCTTCTAGGTGAGTCTGACAAATATAAGAGGCTTTGGTAGAAACTCCATCAAGTAGGTCTGGGGTGTGGGATTCAGTGGTAATGCGACTGCCTAGCATGCAAGAAGCCCTGGATTCAATCCGTAGTGTGGGGTGGTGTGCTGCAGGGCACAGGTGGGGTTGTAAGGACAGACAGACAAGCCACATATGCAAATCTCTGTGGCCAGAACAGTTACACGGACATGGCCACCTAGGGATGCACCTTCAAGCATATTACCATCCCGAGCAAACTTATTGACGGTGTTCTGTTAGTAAGGGAGAAAGCCAGTAAGGGACAAAACATCTAAAGGCATCTGCCAGAGTTACTCGGGATGTCTAAGTAGAAACTTCCCTTCTTCTTTTTCTAACCAAAGACACAGAGGTAGGTTAATAACTCCCTGTGGCTCAGAGTACACTATCAGCATCCGTCTGTGTAATCCCCCTCTTTTGTGTCTATTTATTTATTCATTTTAGTCTAACAAACCATCCTCATTTCCCTAGGCCACTCCAGCGATAGTTTTGACTTTAATTTCTTTTACTTAATCAGCTTTGCTGAGTTATAATTTGCATATGATTCAATGCAACAATTTTAAGTATCAACTTTAGTGAAATTTAACAAATGGTATCCAGTCATCACCACAATCAGAATACAGAAAATTGCCATCACCTAAAATTCCACCGTGTGCTTTTGTGGCCCTCATTCCCAAAATGTTTCCCTTACTTCTATCCTCCCACCCATTTCTTCCCTAAACAGCTTTACTCTTTTATATACATGAAATCATAGTTAGCCATTAGCATGGGTTCTTGTGACAACCATGTTCCTATGCTTTGAAAACTTTTTGTTTTTGGAAAGACTCATGTCCTGTAGAACACACAGCAATCTGTTTTAATCTGTTTGCCCTCTCTCTATTGACTTTTTTTTTTTGGTTTTACAAGACAGGGTTTCTCTGTATTGTTTTGGAGGCTGTGGGTCCTGCCTGGCCTCAAACTCACAGAGATCCGCCTGCCTCTGCCTCCCGAGTGCTGGGATTAAAGGCGTGTGCCACCACCACTGGGCTTGACTTATTTCTTTAAAGAACTTTTGTGAGGTTTTATCTGTTTTTGTTTGTTTATAAGTGTTTTGCCTGAATGTATGTATGTGCCCAAGGAGAACGAAAGATAATATCACATCCCCTAGGACTTGAGGTACAAACTGTTGAGTGCTGCCATGTTTGTGCTGGGAATTGAACCCAGGTCCCTTGGAAGAGCAGCCAGTGCTTCTAACTGCCAAGCTTCTCTTCAGCCTCTGAGTTCGTTACTTTAGTAACAACCTCTTGAATCCAACTAGTGTTGCCTTCTGGGACATGAACTGATCTTGGGGACCTGTGTCATTGGTAAGCAAACAAAATGTAATTTTCATCAATTATGTTTACCTGTCAGAGAATTTTCCCTACTGTGCCTATATCATCTCTGGACACCAGGTTACTTTGAACTCCACACCACTCCAAGTAACAATGTAATGGACATAGTCATAGATAACTACATTGTGAATTGCAGGAGAGCTTTATGCAGAATACAGACAGGAGCAGAACTGCTGGACCAAAGCCACCAACTATCTTAGTTACTTGTCTGTCACTGTGACAGAACATCTGGCAGAAGCAACCTAAGGATTTACTTGGGCTTGTGGTTTCATGGGGTACCAGCTATTGTAGAGGAAAGAACATACATGGTTTTTAGATTTCTGGGTCTGGGTTACCTCACAATGTGCACAATTTTCCAGTTTCATTAACTTTGCTACAATATTTATAATTTTCTTTTTCTTTAAACCTAAATAAAATTTTATTGTGTATGCGTACTGCATTTCATTATCCGGTCTTAAGGTTGACTCCATTTTCCAGCTATGGACAGGGACATACAAGTGTCTATAGTGTTTCTACAGTAGAATACAGAGATTTCTGAGTGTGTGTCTAGGAGTGGTATAGCTGGATCACATGCCTGAAGAGTTCAGAAACGATGCTGTAACCCACCATGGGTATGGAAACTGAGCCAGGGTCCTCTGTAGAATTTGCAAGTGCTCTTAACCACTGCCCCATTTCACCAGCTCCATCTTCTTAATTAATAAATAGCCATTCTGCCTAGGGTGAGAAGGATCTCCAAGGAGGATTTTTAAATAAAAAGATTTATTTTTAATCTTAAGTGTGTGTTTGTGTGTGATTTGTGCTAAAATGCAGATGCCGTCAAAGGCTTGAGGCCTTGTAAGCCATGGAGTTAGAGTTCTAGGTGTTTGCAGGTGTCCACTATGAGTGCTGGGACCCGAACTCAGGTCCTCTGCAAGAGTACTATGTGCCCTTGACAGTTGCGCCATCTTGCCAGCCCCTTCAAGTAGTTTTAATTTGTACTTCCCTGATGTTAAAACTTGGAAACAACTAATTCCATTATTGTTGGGTACATGCATGTATCATGTGTGTGTGAGTGAAGCCATGTTGATGTCAGAGAACTTCCAGGAGTCAGTTTTCTCCTTCCACCATTTGATCTGGGCATCAGACTCAGGCTAGCAGGCTTCCACAGCAAGCACCTTTACTTGTTAAACCACCTTTTTGGCTCAGGATACTGACATTTAGAAAAACTTGTTGTTTGTTTGGGTTTTTTTGTGTTTGTTTTTTACCACAGGGTTTCTCTGTATTGTTTTAGAGGCTGTCAGTCCAGCCAGGCCTCGAACTCACAGAGATCCGCCTGCCTCTGCCTCCTGAGTGCTGGGATTAAAGGTGTGCGCCACCAATGCATGGTCCTTTTTTTTTTTTTTTTTTTTTTGAGCTTTCAAGACAGGGTTTCTCTGTGTAGCTCTGTGGACTAGACTGGCCTTGAACTCACAGAAATCTGCCTACCTCTGCCTCCCAAGTGCTAGAATTGAAAAGGCATGTGACTTATTTTAGTTTTTTACATATTCTAGACACCAATCCTGTCTGTGTATAGTTGGTGAGGATTTTCTCCATTCTGCAGGCTGTCTACTCATTTGCTTTATTATATAGACTTTGGTTTGCTGTGTCATATTCAGTCAAGTCTAAGAATTTTTAAATTTCCTTCTCAGTTTCTTCAGTGACCCATTCGTCATTTAGTAGTGTCCTGCCTAGTCTCCATGTGTTTGTAAAATTTCTATGGTGTCTCTTGCTATTTTTAACCTCATTCCTCAGCGGTCAGATATAAGGAGTTATTTCAATTTTCCTATATTTGTTGAGAGTTGCTTTGTGTCCTAATATATCATCTATTGTAAAGGAAGTTCCATGGCTGTTGGAAAAGATGCGTATTTTACAGTGTTTGTATGGAATGCTCTGTGATGTCATTTGTTTCTATTTATTTTTTGCTGGGATAGTCAACCTACTGGTAGAATGGGGTACTGAGATCACCCAATATGATTTTGTTAGGGATAATCAGTGATTTTATATCTAGTAGAATTTGTGCCCCTGTGTTTGGTGCATATATGTAATATTCTCTTTTTTGGGGGGGGTTTCGAGACAGGGTTTCTCTGTGGCTTTGGAGGCTGTCCTGGAACTCGCTTGGTAGTCCAGGCTGGTCTCGAACTCACAGAGATCCGCCTGCCTCTGCCTCCCGAGTGCTGGGATTAAAGGCGTGCGCCACCAACGCCCGGCTATGTAATATTCTCTTAATGGCTTATTGTAACGAGTCTTTCTCTGTCCCACTAGCCAGCTCACAAATAGTAACATTGAGAATTCTTACTAAATATGAAAGCTCAACCTACAACTTAGGCTTGCCTCTACCTTACTCTTAGGATTTGAATTAGCTGGTTTATTTTAATCTATGTTCTGTTGCATGGCTCCTTACCTCATCTCTCCATACTGCTCATGTTGCCTCCTCTGTGTTTGGCTGGTGACTCTGCCCTTTTTCTTCCCAGAGTCCTCTCTGTCCCCAGAAGTCCTGCCCAACCTCTTTCTAGCTATTGACTGTTCAGCTTTATATTACACCAATCACAGCAATACATTTTCACACAGTGTGCAAATATCCCACAACAGATTATTTTCTTTCTTTTTTTAAATATTTATTTATTTATGTTTTTTCAAGACAGGGTTTCTCTGTGGCTTTGGAGGCTGTCCTGGAACTAGCTCTTGTAGATCAGGCTGGTCTCGAACTCACAGAGATCCACCCGCCTCCGCCTCCCAAGTGCTGGGATTAAAGGCGTGCACTACTACTACCCAGCACAGATTATTTTCCTAATCAGTATAAAGAAACCTTCTTTCTGGGTGTGATAGTGCAGAACCTGATTCATAGCACTCAGGAGGCAGAGGCAGGCAGATCTCTGTAAGTTTGAGGCCTGGTCTACATTGTGAATTTCAGGCCAGCTAAGACTATATAGTCAGATCCTGTCTGGGGGATGGAGGTCACAGAGAGTGTGTGAGAGAGTTCTTTATCTCACCTTAGTGGTTTTGGTGTGGTTTATTTTGTATGATATTAGGATAGCAATGCCATATGTTTCCTAGTTCTATTTGCTCTATTTTGTATCCTTCTATCCTAAGACAGTGTTATAGCTTCTTTTCTGTTGCTGTAATAAAAATACTGACAGTTGCTGGTTTTTCTTGTCCCGCCAGGTCCCACTGCCACTTTAGCCCAAATAGACAAACAGATGCTGTATTAATTATAAAACTGTTGGTCCATGGCTAGGGTTTGTTGTTGACTAGCTCTGTCTTAATTATTAACCCATAACTACTAATCTATATATTTCTACATGGCCTTACTTTACTAGAGAACACCTGGCACATTCTATCTTCCTGATTTCTACATGGCATCTCCTCTCAGTGCCTCTCTGCCTACCTTCCCCAGAATTCTTGTCTCCTAGTCCTGCCTATCTTCCTGCCTCTATTAACCAAACAGTGTTTTGCTCATTAACCAATAAGAGAAACATATATACAGAAGGACATCCTCCACCAACTGACTAAAAGCAAATGGGTAATCTTTATAGGAATGGCCCGCATAAGCTCATGTGTTTCAGTGCTTAGCCCATAGGGAGTGGCACTATAAGGAGTTGTGGCCTTGTTGGGGCTAATGTGGCCTTGTTGGAGAAAGTGTGTCACTGTGGGGGCAGCTTGGAGGTCTCATATCCTCAAACTACACCCAATGTGGCACACAGTCTCCTGCTGCCTGCGGATCAAGATGTTGAAATCTCAGCTCCTTCTCCAGCACCATACATGCCTGCACATCCCTGTGTCCTGCCATGATGATAGTAGACTGGACCTCTGAAACTGTTTTCCTTTATAAGAGTGTCCGTGGTCTTGGTGTCTCTTCAAAGCAACAGAAACCCTAACTAAGACAGGGTAGAAAGAAAATTTGTTTGGTTTACACTTTCAGGCCATAACCTATTAAGGGAAGTCAGGGCAGGAACTCAAGCAGGAACCTGAAGCAAAACCCATGGTGAAACGCTGCTTGCTTTTAGCTTGCCCTCTGTCTTACTTTGACACATGCTTAGCTAGTGTTCTTATAAAACAAAGACGGCTTGTTTAAGGATAGTACTGCCTACAAGTGGCCTGGCCTCTTCTGCATCCACTAATAATCAAGACAGGTCAGTTTTATCTGGGCCTTAATCCAAGCTTTACTCTTAGATAACTGGCTGTGTTGACATTTAAAGCTAATTAAAGAATAGATTATATTTATCTTTGATGGTGTGTTCCTTGGAGGCAGAAAATAGATAAATGTTGTTTTTATTTTTTCACATTTATTTGTGTGTGTGTGATAGAGAAAGAGAGAAGAGAGAGAAAGCAAGCGAGACAAAGAACAGAAACTCCAATAACTAACTTCCTCATGAATGAAAACATCCTGTTACATTGAATCCATTCTGATGCAGTAAACTGATACAACGTTTACCTATAGTGTATTTCCTAGCTTCTCAGTTCTGGGAATAAAGTTTAAAGTTGTCTAAGGAGTATGAAATTTGTATTTGGGCAAATTAATGAATTGATCATTTAGCTTTAAATTTCTAATGTCAAATTTTCTCTATTTTCTTCCTTTCCTCCCTCCCTCACACCCTCTCTCCCTCGCTCCCTCCCTCCCTCCTTCCTTCCTTCCTTCCTTCCTCGAGATAGGGGTTCTCTGAATAGCTGTGACTGTCCTGGAACTAAATCTGTAGACCAGGCTGGCCTCAAATTCACAGAGATTTGCCTGCCCCTGACTTCCAGTGCTGGGATTAAAGGTGTGCACCACCACTACTGGCCCAAATTTTCTTCTTAGTTTTTTGCCAAACTTTTGTTTTTGTTTTTTTACACTCATTTATGTGTATGTGCACACACCACAGCATTGGAGATCAGATAAGTGCTTGTGTGTGTGTGTGTGTGTGTGTGTGTACATGCTACAGCATGTGGAGGTCAGACAAGTCTGACTAGCCAGTTTAAGTCATTGTTTACCATTCTAGTTGGCAGAGTGAACCTGAGAAGCTAAAAATGAAGCAAACCAAAGTCTCTTATTCAGAGCACCGACAGACAGTTTATATTTTGAGGGTTAAGAAGAGTCACCGAGTAAGGCGTTAAATCACAAAGACAAGCCAAAAGTGGCAAAAAACATGTTTTCCATAGATTCTATGAATAACAACAGCTGAAGAAAGTTCACTCCTGTCTGCTACACCTGGGAGAAGCACAAAATCACATTCCAAGAACAGTTCTGTTTTGAAGAAACTGAGGTCACAAGACTCTTGTTTCCTTACAAGCACTCAGAATTCACATGACTCCATTCTTGTACTGTTTTCCACACTTTGCAACTTCTTGGTGTTAGCTCCTGCTTTTTTTTTTTTCTCGAGACAGGGTTTCTCTGTGTAACTTTGGAGCCTATCCTGGCTCTCGCTGTGTAGACCAGGCTGGCCTTGAACTCACAGAGATCCACCTGCCTCTGCCTCCTGAGTGCTGGGGTTAAAGGTGTGCGCCACCAATGCCTGATAGCTCCTGGTTTTTGACACCATAACATTACTTCTGCTTCCTGAGTCCTCAGATAATAGAAGTATCTTCATACTACCCAGCTGGCTTTTTTATTTTTACTTAGTTTCACTCTAGCTCAGACTGCCCTTGAACTTGCAGTGATCCTCCTGCATCAAGTCTCTCCAGTAATAAGATTAACAGGTGTGAACCATGTGGCAATATATTATTTATGATTTATTAAAGCTTGCCTGAGGGTTCAGAATGCAAAGCTAGCCACAAGTCACAGAGGTCAGGTAATGGTGATACACACCTTTAATCCCAATAGCCACACTAGCAAGCCATAGAGGCCTGACAGTGGTGTGGCATACTCCTTTAATCCCAGGACTCAGGAGATAGACAGATGGATCTCTCTGAGTTCAAGGCCATCCTGGGCTACACAAGTGAAGAGTACCAGAGCTCACGCCTTTGATCCCAGCACTTGGAATGTGAAGACAGGAGAATATAAGGAGGAGGAGACAGGAACTGAGAGCTTTGCCTCTGAGGATTTAAGGAGACAGGATTGCCATTTCAGCTGGGTAGAGGTAACATACACTGGCTTGATGGTTTTGCTTCTCTGGTCTTCAGTTTGAACCCCAATATCTGTCTCTGGGTCTTTATTTTCATGTTACAGAACCACCATGAATGGCTCTCAAAACTTTTTATCTCCTGAGAACTCTTCATCAGGCACATCCTAATATATAGTATCTGTGAAGACTGAGCCCTAGACACCTTGCTGAGCTTAGGGGGCACCAGGGATTACCCACCTTTCTTTTTTTTTAAGATTTATTTATTTATTACATATACAATGTTCTGCTTACATGCAAGAAGAGGACACCAGATTGAATTGTAGATGGTTGTGAGCCACCATGTGGTTGCTGGGAATTGAACTCAGGACCTCTGGAAGAGCAGGCAGTGCTCTTCCAGAGGTCCTGAGTTCAAGTCCTAGCAAACACACTGTGGCTCACAACTATCCATAATGAGGTCTGATGCCCTCTTCTGGCCTGTAGGCATGCATGCAGACAGACTACTGAATACATAATTAATAAATACATCTTCCAAAAAAAAAATACTGGGGCTGAAGAAATGGCTGTGGTTGTGGTGTTTTTTTTTTTTTAAAGAAAATGCCCCCCCCAAGGAGTGCCACTATTTGGAGGTGTGGCTTTGTTGGAGGAATGTATCACTGTGGAGACAGGCTTTGAGGCCTCCTTTGCTCAAGCCATGCCCAGTGTGTCTCAGACCACTTCCTATAGCCCACAAGTCAAGATGTAGGGACACTCAGCTGCTTCCCTAGCACCATGTCTGCTTGTATGTCACCATGTCACACCATGATGATAATGGATTAAACCTCTAAAAATGTAAGCCACCCTTACTAAATGTTTTCCTTTAATAAGAGTTGCTGTGGTCATGGTGTCTCTTCACAACAATAGAAACCCTAAGATAGTCGTTAAGAGCTCATACTACTTTTGCAGAGGACCTGAGTCCAATTCTCAGCACCCACATCATGCAGCTCATAATGACCTGTAACTGTATCACCAGGGGAATCTGACCCCTTGGGTACCTCTGCATTTATATGTACACATTCCCCTCTTGAATACACATATACACAATTAAAATTAAAAATAAGGTCAGGTGGTGGTGGTGCACACCTTTAATCCCAGTACTTGGCAGCAGAGGCAGGCAGATATCTGTGAGTTTGAAGCTAGCCTGGTTTATGAGTTCCAGGACAGGCTCCAAATCTACAGAGAAACCTCATCTTGAAAAACAAAATAAATAAATAAATCTTTTAAAACAACGACAAAATTAGAATTTTTCCAGGTACTGAGATACCTGAACAAAGTGGTACTGAGGCAGGAGAATTGCTGGTGCCCTGGGGCAGGAGAATTGCTGATCAACCTAATCAACAAAGACAATCTCCCTCTTTCTTTATATATGTAATGTATGCATGCATGTATGTTAGTGTATGTGAATACGAAGGTGCACATGCGGGTGGCTGCCTGTGGCAGTCTGAGGGCAACCTTGGGCATCATCCTTAGGAATAGTGTCCACACTCTGAAAAAGGGACTCTCACTGGTCTGCAGTTCATCTGGGGATTGTCTTTGGTTCTGCCTCCTCAGCACTGGAATCATACTAGAGTGTGACAACACTTGGCATTTGTGTGGATTTGGGGATCAAGTTCAGGTAAGGCAAGCACTTTACCAAGTGACCTAAAGACCATGTGTCTTTAAAAAATAGTATTGGGGCTGGAGAGAGGGCTCAGAAGAATGCAGATTACTCTCAAAGAGGATCTGAGATCAGTTCCCAGCACCCACAATGATTGTCTTAATATTGCTTGTAATTCCAGCTCCAATGGATCTGACACACTTTTCTGGACTCTGCAGATACCTGCACTCATGTGCAAACACACACACACACACACACACACACACACACACAGAGGCTTAAAAACCCCACACTTGCTGGGCAGTGGTGGCACATGCCTTTAATCCCAGCACTTGGGAGGCAGAGGCAGGAGGATCTCTGTGAGTTTGAGACCAGTCTGGTCTACAAGAGTTAATTCCAGACCAGCCTCCAAAGCCACAGAGAAACCCTGCCTCGAAAAACCCAAAAATAAATAAATAAATAAATAAAACCACACAAAATAAATGTACCAAAAAGTGTCATTTTGGTAAAATGGGTTTCATGCATATTAATTCACTCCTTTGTTAGGAGTGTGCCGTCATTTCTGTTGCTCATGAATCTTGCTTTGGGCAGCTTTACCTCTCACTCTGTGGTGTAAGTGGGTGCTGCAAGATTTGGTTTTCAAGCCAGCTCACTCCATGGCTGGCAAGGAAGTGCTGGCTCCTGGCCCAGAGTGCAGCTGAGTTCCGGGCTCAGTCCATGTTCCTCTCTGCATGGGCTTCTTCACAGGCTGCCTCGAGTTTTTCCTGGCATATGACTGGGTATGGAGAGCCAGCATTCCAAAAAAGCAGAAAGCTGCACTGCCTCCGATTATCTAGTCTCCAAAGAAAACATAGTCTTCCCTCTCAAAGACCGAATATCAAAGTGACAATGTGAGAACCTGTGGAATGGGGGTGGCAATGCATCATTTTGTAAAATTATTACCCACCACAGAATACTAACAAATTGTGCCAGGAAATGAAATGGCTGCTAGGCCTATGATCTTCAATGCAAGACAGGCTCAATTGGAAGGATCTGGGTGGGACAGAATGAATGTGGTGATTCAGGGTTCTTGTGCGGAAGATGGAGGTGGGTGGGGTTCTTCGGTGGCAGGAAGGCGTTGGCTTCAGGAGGTGCAAGCATTTTCCTTAAGCATCATCATTGTCCCATTGTTGGGGTGAGTGGGCAGAAGGGTAGTTATTAGTAATTTGGCAAGGCTCCAAGACTTTGTCCTATTGTTGGGGTGGGTGGGCAGATAGGGTAGTTTTGTTGCTCTTTCCTGTCTCTGTCTTCTGCTTGATGGCAGTGGTACAGTTTGCCAGGTGGATGCTGAGAACTGAATCTGGGTCCTCTGGAAGAGCAACAAGTCCTCTTAAGTACTGAGCCATCTCTCCAGCTTATACCCTATTTATTTAAGTATATAATTTTCAGGGCAAGGGTGTAGCTTAGTAGACCACTTGCTGATGTGAGCCCTCAGTTTGATTCTCAGCACCTTAAAAACAAACTAAAACCAAGCAAACCATATCTCTCATGTTACTAGGTCTTCTCTTGAGTTACCCTTGTTCTAAACACTAATAATACATCCGTGGAACTAGAGGATGGCTCAGTGGTTTAGAGCCCTGGTTGCTCTCCCAGAGGACCTGGGCTTTATTTCCAGCACCCACATGACAACCATTGTAACTCTAGTTCCAGAGGATCATCCTCTCTGGACCTTCTCAGGTACCAGACAGGAAAGTAGTGTATACTCTCAATCAGACAAAGCTCTCCCACACATTAAAAAACCCCAAGAACAAAAACCTGTGGCCAGGCTGGGTGGTGGTGGCATATGTCTATAATCCCAGCACTCAGAAAATCGAATGTCTGTGAGTTCAAGGCCAGTCTGGTTTACAAAGCAAGTTCCAGGATAGCCATAGTTCTCTATGGAGAGAAACTCTGTCTCATAAAACAAAACAAAGCAAAACAAAACTGTGGCCAGGTGTGGTTGTGCGTGCTTACAAACATAGAACTTTGCAGGTCTAGTTCAAAGCTAGATTTAGCTCCATGGGATCCTGTCTCAAACAAACAAACAACCCAAGAAACAAAACAACAACAACAAAAAATAAAACAAAACAAAAAACAAATTCATGCCTGTGAACAAACCATATACCTGATTCACCACCTTCCACTGAGGAAAGAATGACAAAACATCGGTAAAGACTTGGAAAGACCAACCAAGTACAGTATCGAGTTCTTGTAATCCTAGGACTTGAGAGGCTGAAGCAGGAAAATTACCATGAATTTGAGGTCACCTGGGCTACCTAGTGAATCTCAGGTTAGCCTGTGCTATATAGTAAGAGTCTGTCTCCAAAAGAATTTGGCAATAAATGATTGTTGTATGATAAGTAAATGACCCAGAGACTGGTATTGGGGTTCAAGCTTCAAGCTGAACATCAGAAAAGCAAAGCAGCCAGCCACTAACTCCCACCTCTAGTTCAGGCTGAAAGGGCTGATCCACGCATGAATCTCAAATTTCTGCGTCTTCTCAATGTGGCTGGAGAACGAATGCCTCTCTGAGACCTTGCTTCTGTCTTATATACTTCCCTAATGTTGGGATTAAAGGTGTGAGCTATAATTTTCTTTTAGACTGACTCACTCTAGTGTAGATTTGGGCATCCTTGGACTCATAGAGATTTGTCATCTCTTAATTCTGAGTCCTAGGATTAAAGATGTGTACCACCACCTCCTAGCTTCTGGCTGCTGGGATTAAAGGTGTGTGCCTAGCTTCCATGGCTTTTGGCTGATTTTGCTTTCTGAATCCTTAGGCAAGCATTAATAAATCATAAATAATACATCACTACAAGAATAGGCTAGTATGATGGTTTGAATGAGGAATGTCTTTCATCGTCTTGGGCATTTAAATACTTGGTCCAGTTAGTGGCACTGTCTAGTGAGGTTTAGGAGGTTTGACTATGATTAAATAAATATGTCCCTGGTGGCCTTTGAGAGCTTAAGGCCCAGCCCTGCTTGCATTTGGCTCTCTCTGCTTTGTGTTTGGGTTTTGAAGATGTGAGCTCTCAGCTTCCAGCTCCAGCTGCCATGCCTCTGCTCTGCCATCATGGACTCTATCCCTCTGATACTGTAAGCCCAAATAAACTTCCTTCCTTAAATTGCTGTGGTTGAGGTGTTTTATCACAGCAAGAGAAAAGTGACTAATATAGCTAGTAATAGGGAAATCTTCATAAAGAGTAGCCATAGCACTGTTGGGAGACGTCATTCTGTAAATATGTGTCTGATTGGTTTGAATAAAGCACTGTTGGCCAATAGGGAAACAAGATAGGTAGGTCTAGGAGTCTAGGAGGATTCTGGGAATTGTAGTGAGGAGAGCTCTTGCCATGTGATCTCCCAGGAACAAAGGGCACTCAGGAGTACGTCCTTAAAAAGATAAGTTCTTATAAAATATATATTTTAATTATGAGTTAATAATCAAATCAGAGCTAGCTGATAAGAAACCAAACAAACAGCCAACAGCTTCATAATTATTATAGTGTCCTATGTGTTATTTGGGGGTTCAGACAGCTTGGCAGGGCCCAGGTGGCTGACAGGAAGACTAAACTTTACAATAGCACAGTTAGAGTTCATAGGTCTAGAGATGAGTGTGGTGGCACACACCTGTGATTCCTGCACGGGGAGGTGGGGGCAGAAGCATCAAGAGCCTGAGATATATGAAACCCTGTATTAAAGCCCCCTCCTGAAATAAACCAATAATATAAACTTCTGGTGTGATTTCAGGGTTCAAACATGTACTATTATTTTTTGTCTTTTGAGACAGGGTTTTTCTGTGTTGCTCTGGCTGTCTTGGAACTCGCTCTGTAGACCAGGCTGTGATGTGGGATAATGCCCATGTTTACTGTAAAGATTTGTCACTCATATTGGTTTAATAAAACGCTGATTGGCCAGTTGGTGGGGCAACCAGACTAGGAGAATTCTAGGAAGAGGAAAGGCAGACATACAGTCACCAGCCAGATGCAGAGGAAGCAAGATAAGAATAACTTATTGAGAAAAGGTACCAAGCCATGTGACTAAACATAGATAAGAATTATGGGTTAATTTAAGTTGTAAGAGTTTGTTAGTAATAAGCCTGTGCAATAGGCCAAACGGTTTATAATTAATATAAGCCTCTCTGTGTTTATTTGTGACTGAATGGCTGAAGGACCGGGCAGGACAGAAATTTCTGTCTACAAGGCTGGCCTTGAACTCACAGAGATCTAACTCCCTCTGCCTCCCAATTGCTGGGACTAAAGGCGTGCTCCACCACTGCCACGCTGTAGGGCAGGCATTTTCTTAATTGACTGATGTGAGAGGGCCCACCTTACTGTGGGTGATGTCACCATAAGTAGGTTACTGCACTGTATGAGAAAGTAGGCTATGCAAGCCATGAGGAGGAAGTCAGTAAGCAGCATTTTCCATGGCTTCTGCTTCAGTTCCTTCCACGGCTTCCCTCAATGGACTATGATCTAAGATACATGTCAAATAAATCCTTTCCTCCCAAAGGTGCTTCTAGTCAAGATTTATCACAGCAATAGAAAGCAGACTAATACAGCTCTTGACAAAGTTAATATAGGTAGCAGAGAAGGCTTAGTGGGTAAGAGCTCTTGCTGCTCTTGCAGAGGACTTGATTGGTTCTCCATGTCCACATGACAGCTCATAACCCTTTGTAATTCCAGTTTCAGGAATCCAGTGCCCTCTTCTGTCTTCACAGGCAACCTCCCCCCCAAAACAAAACAAAAAAAGCAGAAACAAACTAACAACCCTGTCATCCTGGAGTCACAGATGGTTGTGAACTGCCATGTGGGTTCTCTGGAAGAACATTTAGTGCTCTTAACTGCTGAACAGTCTTTCCAGCTCTAAGAAAAACAAAACAAAACAAAACCCAGTAAATTTATACCAAAAAACATTTAAAAAAGAGGAAACTAAGTTTTAGTAACACAGCTGGAGCAATCTTCAGTGGTGGTGGTGGGAAATGAGATTTTAATTTGATATTTCTGTGGTTTGCTGTTGGTTAGTCTTATGGAAATTTTTATGTTTTTGTTTTTGTAGACAGGGTTTCTCTATGTGTAGCCTTGGCTGTCCTGGAACTAGCTTTGTAGACCAGGCTGACCTCTGATTCACAGAAATCCACCTGCCTCTGGCTCCTGAGTGCTGGGATCAAAGGCGTGCACTACCTCTGCCCAGAATATTCTCTTGCTAATTACTGTTATTCTTACAATTATTATTTGTGTACACATGTATGTCTGTGTGCCACTTCTGTGCCTGGCACCACAGAGGCCAGAAGAGGACATCAGAGGCCCCTAAATTGGAGGTCACATGGTAGTGAGCGGCCATGTAGGTGCTAGACATTAGATCTGTGTCCTCTGAAAAATAGCCACTGCTCTTAAATGCTGAGCTATCCTTTTAGCCTCTTTTAAAAATATTACAGTTTGTGCCAACTGGTTCAGCCACTTTGGAAATCAGTATGGAGATCCCTCAGAAAAATGGGAATAAACCTACCACAAGACCCAGCAACTCCACTCTTAGGCATATATCCAAAAGATGCCCATTCATACAACAAAGATGTCTGTTCCACTATGTTCATAGCAGCTTTATTTGTAATAGCCAGAACTTGGAAGCAACCTAGATGTCCCTCACCCGAACAGTGGATAGAGAAAATGTGGTACATCTACACAATGGAGTACTATTCAGCAGAAAAAAATAATGGAATCATGAGATTCGCAGGCAAATGGATGACACTAGAAGAAACCATCCTGAGTGAGGTAACCCAGTCACAAAAAGAGAAACATGGCATGTACTCTCTCATATATGGATTTTAGACATAGGTCTGGGGAGTGCCAGCCTACAATCCTATGGCCAGAGAGTCTGGGAAACAGAAACTTTATTTAGTGGCTGATCGAAGAAAAGGCAGACTCCCTTGGTTAAGTACTGAGCTGAACTCAAGAAAGCCAGTAACAGAGAGGGAGGACTGATGATCAAAGGGATTAAGACTGGGCTGGTTTAACCTCCAGAAACAGCTGACCAGACAAAGGTTAACTCTTGAATCCCAGGCATAAGCCTGGGAATCCAGCATGGGACTGATCAAGACCCCCTGAATCTGGGTGTCAGTGAAGAGGCCTAGGGAATCTATTGAGCCTTGGGCAGCAGATCAGTACCCATCCCAAGTATACACACGGACTTTGGACTCCCATAGAACAATGTGAGGTGCACTCTCACCCTGAACTCTTGGGGAAGGGTCTAGGCCCTGTCCTATATGAAATGACAGACTATGCACACCCCCATGGAGGGCCTCACCCTCCCTGGGGAAATGAGGGGATAACGGGGGGGGTTGGGGGGAGGGCACGGGAGGAGGGGAGGGAATGGGAGAGGGACCTGGAACTGACTTGTGAAGCAACCTCGTTTCTTATCTAAATTTAAACTGGAAAATAAAATTAAAAAAAATATTACAGTTTATGGCTAGACATGGTGGCACATGCCTTTAATCCCAGCACTTGGGTGGCAGAGGCAGGCAAGTGTTTCTGTAAGTTCGAGGCTAGTCTGGTCTACATAGTGAGTTTCAGGACAGCTAGTCACATATTGTGACACTATCTCAACAACAACAACAACAACAACAAAAATTACATTTGATTATGTTCATGCTTCACATTGTGTAAGTGGAAGTCCGAAGACAGCTTTCTGGAGTTGGTTTTCTTCTTCTACCATATGGGCCCTGGGGATAGAACTCAGGTCCTCAAACTTGTGGCAATGCCTTTATCTGTGGAGTGATCTTGCTAACCCCAAACAATGCTTTCTTCAGCACAGAAGACTGAAGGCTGTCAGCACTCTGCCAGGATGCTATTTAATGATTAAAATGTATTCTTCCGGAGTGCTGGATTATGGGCATGTGCCACTATGTCCAGCCTGGCACCAGGGATCTTAATCAGCAACAGCAGCAGTTAGGAAAAACAAAGGAAAAAAATGCAAGAAAAAAAAACCCACAGAAGATGGTGGCTGTGTTCTGGGTGCTGACACTGGGCCTGTGCTTTTCAGAACATTGTCTGTAAGCTGTACAAAGTCCTGATGCTAGGGTCAGTGACACTGTGGCATCATGGGGATCCAGAAAAGAAGGCAAAGATAGAGAACAAGACTCTGGGTTTATTTCCAGAATAACTAATTTTTATTTTTCCATTGTTTACTTGGTCACTAGAGATAGCACTGTAAGCAGAGCTTGATCAAACAGTGTCTTTGGCCCCTTACCTGAATTCTTCTTCCCACGCTTCTCTGCAAATATTCACTTTTACCCTCTTACCGGAGTTCTTCCTTTGCATTTCTCTGTCCTTTCGGCCTTCTTTTGCCCCAGAGAACATTCCCCCTAGGCTCTGTCTCATGCCTGCAGTTTTCCAAAGTCACAGGGCCATTTCTGGGTCAAGGTTTGTGCCTGAGGAAAGAAATACAAAGCATCTGGACCCCAACACCTGTATGTAATGATGATGCAATCATTTTGAAGTGGATGCATTATCATTATGAAGGAGTTTGGTATCTTGCATGCAAGCTCTCTTCTGTTTGGGTGTTCTATGCCACTTCTGCTGTGAAGTGGAAAAACATAGAAAACAATTATATGAAACTTTACGACATTTGTGAAAACACCTCAATTCTGTTTATGCACAGTATCATATTTCTGGAAATATCATCCAAAACTCCCCCCCAGGCAAGGCTTTCACCCTTGTTAAAGGTTGGCATCAGCTAGCCATCTGGGACCACAGGAGACAGTGTTTCCTCTGTGTAATAATAGCCTTGACTGTCCTGAAACTCACTTTGTAGACCAGGCTGGCCTCACGGAGACCCGCCTGCCTCTGCTTCCCAAGTGCTGGGATTAAAGGCGCACACCATCACCCCCTGTCTAGCAATTTAGTTTTTTTAAAAAGTGGTTTGCTCATAAGATGACTGCTTATTTGTGTATTGCCATTTTAATAATAGTCCTTGCACCATGGTGTTTTCTCTTCCCACCCCCAAAAAACAAAACCAAACCCAAACCAACACCCCCCCCAAAATCACTAGGATAAAAAAAAAAAAACCCCAAACCAAATAAATAAAAAACTCCAAACCTTTCCAAGTTAAGGCAATGCATTGTTGCACTGTGGGTTTATGTACTAATCTTATACCACAGGTCCCCAGGCAGGGGATGGGTCCTGGGCTTAATTTTCTTTTAAGGGCCTGGGATGTGGCCTCTTTTTTATTGACTTGAGCTCATTTAGACGATAAATAACAAAACTGACTGTCTCAAAGATTAATTAACTCTCCTTCGGTGACTAGCAGGGAGGATTCCTGGAGAATTAGTAGACTAAGGTGTTGTTGAACTTTATAGAAACCATGCTCTACTGGAGAGCCACACTTTTTCTAGCTTGTTAAGTAATCCCATAAAAGGGCTTGCCACTAAGCAAAGCAGGCTCACTAAGTACAGTCACTTTAAAGTTACTTTTAGAAGTTATGGTCACCAATTGCCACTGTGTAGTGGGTTCAAAGGAGAACCCACGGCTTTTCCATCTTGTGACTTAAACCTTCTGTGATCCTAAGATGTATGTGAGCTGTCAGACTTCACCCGATCCTGGCTTTCCTTTCACCATGTCATTTACATGCTCAAATGAATGACCGCCTACCCAGCTTCCTCAGATAGCCAGGTGGCAGAACCCATGAATGGATGAAACAAAAGTATTTAATGGGAATGGATTAGAAATATAAACTTTAAAGAGCTGGATTCTTATTGGCTGATACTGTGGGATTTAAGCAATTCAGAAAAGAGAAAACTTGACTGAAGTATATATTTATTGTTCTCACAGTAGTTTTTAAACAGCTTCTGAATGGATGCAGTGTTTTGTTCTTTCTCTAGTTATGAATGTAAAATTCTGAGTGTTTCTAAACACAGGGTCGACTTGCTTTGAAATGGTTAGAATAGTTTGACTTTTAAGTGTACTGTTGATTAAATGTTTCATTGAGAAAGTTGTCAATGAACTGTAACAGCCTGATCTGTAATGAGCATAGATCCTAATGATTCGATTTGTTCTATTTCCAGAAATAATTTGTAAGGTGGACTTCATTTTTGAATAGTAATCCAGGAGATTTGATGACATTTTGCTTTAAGTCTGTTCTCTCCATTAGAATTAAGAATTCTGATGTTGAAAACCTGCACAGGCCGGGTGGTGGTGGCGCACGCCTCTAATCCCAGCACTTGGGAGGCAGAGGCAGGCGGATCTCTGTGAGTTCGAGGCTGGGCTGGACTGATAGCCTCCAAAACAATACAGAGAAACCCTGCCTCGTAAAAACAAAACAAAAAAACAAAAAAACAAAAAAAAAAAAAAAAAAAGAAAGAAAACCTGCACAGATTTGTGTGGGAAAAGTCTAGCAAAACAAAACAAACTCTGAAGAGTAATCTGTCCTAAAGTGGTTAGGGGAGAGGTAATTTTGGTGTCATAATTTCTCTTTTTTTGGTGTTGGAATTTAGTCAGTTGAAAAGCATTTCCATGCCAAAATGTAAGCCTTAATGAAGGTTTGCTTCATTAAAATAAAAAAAAAAATCAGGGACTGGAGAGATGGCTCAGTGGTTAAGAATACTGGCAGCTCTTCCAGGGTGGCTCCCAACCCTCCATTGCTCTAGAGCTAACGTCTCCTTCTAGCCTCCACAATCACTGCATGCATCTATGCACAGATCTTTCTGTAGACAAGACATCCAAATACATAAAACTAATAAATCCTTAAAATCATTTTTAAAAACCCTGAAAATAGGCCTGGTGTGTTGTCACATGTCTTTAATTCCAGTACTTGGGAGTCAGAGGAAGGTAGATTTCTGTGAGTTCAAGACCAATCTGTTCTACAGAGTGAGTTCCAGGATAACTGGGGCTGTTACACAGAGAAACCCTGTTTAGGGAAAGAAAAAAGAAAAAAAGAAAAAAAGAAAAGAAAAAAGAAAAACAACAACAAACCCAAACCAAACCACCAAACCCACTTGTAACCTTAGTAAACCCAATTATATGTTTTGGTTGTAAGCCTAGCCTTTAACATCTGAACCGTCTTTCCAGCTGCCCCTCACCTTTTAAAAAAATTATGTGTATTTGTGTGAAGGTGTCAGATTCTCTGGAACTGGAGTTACAGACAGTTAGTTGTCAGCTGCCAAGTGGATGCTGGGAATTGAACCTGGGTCTTTTAGAAGAACAGCCAGAGCTCTTAACTGTTGTGCCATCTCTTCAGCCTCTGTAAACTCAATTATAATATACATTAATTATTTATTTTTACATGTGTGCTTGTGGAGGTCAGAAGAGGGCATTGTATCCCCTGGACCTGGCAGTTAAAGATAGTTGTGAGCCTCCATGAGGATTCTGGAAGTAGAACCCAGGTTCTCTACAAGAACAAGTGCTTTTAACCATGGAGTCAATTCTCAAGTTCCATAACACACTACTTTTTACCATATATACACACAATTAAAGATAATAAATCTTTTGAGCTGGGCGTTGGTGGCACAAGCCTTTAATCCCAGCACTCAGGAGGCAGAGGCAGGTGGATCTCTGTGAGTTTGAGACCAGCCTGGTCTACAGAACGAGTTCTAGGACAGCCTCCAAAGCCACAGAGAAACCCTGTCTTGAAAAACCAAAAAAAAAAAAAAAAAAAAAAAAAAAAAAAAAGAAAGAAAGAAAGAAAGAGAAAAAAAAAGATAATAAATCTTTTAAAAAGATCTAGCTTCAAAACCAAAATGGAAGCGAAAAGGATGATGCTAGAGCAGGGTGAGATGGGACCCTGACTTGAGTCTAGGCATTCAAGGCTGGTCTGGATAGCAGATCCTTTCTAAAAGCAAACACAGAAGACATTCAACATCCAGAGGGAGAATGCATGTGAAGGAGGCAGAGGCTGAAATCAGGAACTGCAAGTCAAGGAATGTTAAGAATTTCTAGGCAATCACCAGAAGCCAGGAAAAGGCAGGAAGGCACCTCCCTACAGGTTTCAGAGGGACATGACCCTGCTGGTACTTCAGAATGTTTCTGAAGTGCTAGAAGCTGGGCATTAAACCCAGGGCTTCATGTTTACTAATCATGAGCTCTACTACTGAGCCATTTCCTCAGCCCCAGAGCTGTGGAACAATAAATTTCTATTGTTTTAAGCTATCCAGCCTGTGACATTTATATCAACCCAAAGAAATGACAATTGGGTCTCCAAAGCCACAGAGAAGACCCTGCTCGAAACCCCCCAAAAACCAAAAACAAAAAACCCCCAAAAACCAAAACCAAAAAAAACCCAAAACCAAAAACCAACCAAACAAACAAACAAAAAACCAAAGACAACTGATAATATTTTTACGGTACTGTTTGAATCTGGGTTCTCATTCATTCTAAGTAAGCACCCCACCACTAGGCTACATTTCTACCCTCTTTTTACTTTTTAAATTGCCCACATTCTCTATAGCCAAGTAGACCTTGCCTTCTGTCTCAGAATCCAGTCTCAGGGAGTACGAACTACACCACTACACCTAGTTCTTGTGTGGCTTTAGCCTACATTTCCATTTTATTTCTTTGTTCAGCATTTTAGATACCTTCTGTAGTTGAATCTTCTACTTTACTTGTTCTTAGATGAATCTAATGTGATTTAAGTGGGTTTTTTTTTTGTTTTGTTTTGTTGTTGTGTGGACACAGAGTTTCTCTGTGTTAACAGCCCTGGCTGTTCTGGAACACACTTTGTAGACCAGGCTGGCCTCGAACTCAAAAGAAATCCTGCTGCCTCTGCCTCCTGAGTGCTGGGATTTAAAGTGTGCACCACCACTGCCTGGTGTAATTGAAGTTTGAAAGATTAGTAATTATTTTAAATATTTATTACATTTACTGATTTTGTGGAGAGGGGTGTGGACACAGGTGCCACAGCATGCAGGTGAAGTCAGAGCACAACTTGAAGAGTTGGTTCCTCCTTTTACGGTGTGGATCCTGGGGATTGAACTCAACATTGTCAGGGTTGGCAGTAAGCATCTGTATCCACTGAGCTGGTCCAAAACTCTCTGGTCCAAATTTCAGAAATTCTGGCAAACATTTGAGTTTCTCTCTTATAATCATCTTTCTACCTAGTTTGGTAACAGACCATCTTAAATTTTTGTTTTATTATTATTATTTTTTTAAGACAGTCTACCATGTAGCCCGTGCTGGCCTCCAACTCTAGATCTTCTTTGTCAGCCCTGTGAATACTGGGATTACAGAACCATGGGCTACATTTACTTTTTTTTTTTTAAATGTAGGGGTCTTTTGTACTTTTGGTGGCCTTGAACTCCTGATTCTGTCTTCCTCCCAAGTGACTTGGCTATAGGTCTTAATTTTAACTGTATGTGTGGTCACCCACAATAAAAACTCTATTTCCAATCTGCCCACAGGCAAGAAAGGACCATATACTAAGTTTCCATATGAGATATATATATTAGTGGTGCGCATAGCTTTTTAGAAAGTCCCCCCTCCCCTTGCTGTTATTATTGATTTTAGCACTGGGTATTTAACCTAGGTCCTCCTGCCACTGAGCTACATCCTCTGTTGTCCTCGAAACTG
This sequence comes from Mesocricetus auratus, assembly GCF_017639785.1. Classification (NCBI taxonomy): domain Eukaryota; kingdom Metazoa; phylum Chordata; class Mammalia; order Rodentia; family Cricetidae; genus Mesocricetus; species Mesocricetus auratus. Next base: position 179,968,376 of record NW_024429266.1, on the reverse strand, counting down.
AGTCTCACTCTGTAGCTCAGGCTGGCTTCAAACTCACGGTAATCTGGCCACCTAGGCCTCCTCAGTGCTGAGACGGTGTTTTGCTCTATCTCTCTGCCTGGCCTAGAACTAATTCTAATGATTAACGATGTTGGGCAACTTCTCAGTTCTTTTTTGGCTATCTGGATATCTTTGGGAAAATATCTATTTAGATTATTCTTTCATCCTTTGAATGTGGGTTGTCTTCCTATTGTTGAGTTTTAGATATGGAAGAGATAGGATTTGCAAATTGTTTTCCCAAATCCACGCTGCCGTTTAGGCCCCTTTCAGTCTCATTTTAATTTAAGACAGGGCTTCACTACATAGCACAGACTTAATGCTGAAGTCTCAGCCTCCAGAGTGCTCAACTATAGGCATGGGCCTGTATATTCAGTTTTTTTAAAAAAACTTTTTGGATAGTGTCTCTATTAGTTGGTTAGTGCAGCCACACCACAGACCGAAGATGACCTCTTTGAAGATTAACATTTCAAAATCTGAATTTCAAAGGAACCTAATTCAATACAACTCCAGATCATTCAGATTTATGTTCCTCTCAAATGAAAAATGCATTCTATCCATTCCAACAGACCATTCATGTTCACATGAATTTTAAATCCAAAATATTACCTAACTAAATACAGGTTAAACGGGGTGTGGTGTCACTGGCCTGCAGTTCCAGCATTTGGGAGACTGAGGGTTTGTAAGGTGTCATTTGAACTCAGTAATTCAAGACCAGTCTAGTGAGAGTCTCACCCCAGGAGGAGGTAGAAAACTACAACAACTAAAAAACAAAATTCCCCAAATTAAAGCAAACAAAAAGAGGTTAAACATCCTTTAAAAAAATCTGAAATGCTGTGGTAGAAGATCAGAAAAGCAAAGCAGCCCACCACTAGCTCTTACCTCTACCTCAGACTGAAATGAGTGATCCTGTCTCCACGAATCCTCAGAGTGCAATAATGACTGCACTGCTCTCCACCAAGCCTCAGACTGCAATCCCTGAGCTCCTATCTTCTCCTGCCTTATAATCCTTTCCCCAGCCAGCCATATCACTCCTGTCTCCACCTCCCTAGTGCTGGGATTAAAGTGTGAGCTCTGTTACTCTTTAGACTCTGTTATTCTGTTACTCTTTAGTCTAGGGTGGCCTTTGACTCACAGAGATCCATCTGCCTTGGTCTCCTGAGTCCTGGGATTAAAGGTGTGTGCCACCACCGCCTGGCTTTTATGGCTAACTAGTATGGCTGCTGGAATTAAAGGTATATATCACCACTGCCTGGCTCTATGGCTGTGGCTACCTTTGCATTTTGATCTCCAGTAGCTTTATTAAATCATAAATATCAAAATGCTGCAAAAGCTAAATGTTTCGACCACTAACATGGTATCACAGGTGGCATCTTTCACCTTACTTTTTGCTAAAATTAAAAGCATTGTATGAAATGACTTTTAGGACATATCTCCTGAAAAAGGTATATATGAAATAAATTAACTGTGTTCAGACTTGGTTCTAGAACTTGGAGTCTCTGAGTTCGAGGCCAGTCTGGTTTACAGAGAGTGAGTTCTAGGGGTAGCCAGAACTACACAGAGAAACCCTGTCTCGAAAACACTAAAAACAACTCACCCTCCGAACAAAACAAGACAAAGAAACAAAGGAAAAGAAAATCTGAATCACGTCTGGTTCCAGCATTTTAGGTAAGAGGTACTCACTCTGTATTATCTAAATTCCGTATGGGTGAGACTTGGGATGAGTCATCCTGAGGCAAAATTCTCTCCAGCTAAGAACCAGAGAAGTTACATGCTTTCAGGAAACAATGGCAGAACATACACAGGATAGATATTCTCATTCCAAAAGAGAGAAACTGGAAAAAAGGAAGGGGGTCAGGTGCCAAGCAAACAACCACAGTGCTAGGTGTCGTGTCACATGCTTGTATTTCGGAGCCTGAACCAGCTACTGTTGTGAGTCCCAGGACACCCTGGGCAGCCTGAACACACAGAGACATGCACACCTTTAGCAGGGCAGACTTCTCTATATTACTATGCAGAGACGCTCTCAATGTCTGAGTGTGGGTGGACATGAGCACATGCAGAGGCCACAGGACAGCAGGTGTCTTCCTCTGTTGCCCTCTGCCTTCTGCCTTGAGTCAGGGTCTCTCACGGAATCAGAGGTTCATCTTTTTGCTCAGCTTTTGGGATGAACCTGTCTTCCTTCGCCAGTGCTGGTGTTACAAACACCTGGCACCATGTCTGGATTATATGTGGGATTCAAACTCAGGTCCTCAAGCCTGCAGAGTGAGTGCTCTTACCCACTAAGCCCTATCTTCCCAGTCCCAGAGATGAAATCTTTGGAGACTCTTCTCTGGCTGCCTACAGTCGCCTTGTTTGGCTGCACACTCTAACAATGGGTTGTGTCCTACGTGAGCTGTAAGGATGGTGAGTCAATTCAGAGTGCCCGAGGAACTGTGATGATCCAAGTGAATTTTGGGAGGGAACGATGAAAGAATCTGTGAAGGAAGGACAAAACAGAATTTGGTGAATGAATGTGAATACTACGGGGGAAAATGTTAATGGAATTATGAAGAGTGTAAGCTGGTTAATTATGGTGGGAGGTTAAGGATGAGTAAAGCAATGAGTCTTAACTCCTCTCATCTCAAAGACATTTTAAATTAGCTTAATTAACCCCGGGAGCATGGGGATGAACATAATTCACACCACCCTAAGATTTTTGGCTTAGAGACAGCTTATCTACATTTGAAAATTAATGACTGTGTGTTGCCCCTACCTCTGTATTTTGACCTGCACCTGACAAACGAAAAGGTTGAGATTCAGCACTAGAAAACTAGGTTGTCTAAAATAAGGCAGCAGCTGCTTCGTAGTTCGCCTTGCTTGGTGTGAGGGCTAAATAAAAAAAGGTAACGTGGTGAAGCATTTGGCACAGCGCACGCACCGCATGTGGACACCAGGTTCCGCCCACGCTCTTCCTCCCTGGCATGAAAGCTGCAGAAAAGCCACCTCCTGAGAGGGTCCTTTAGGATGACCGCTTGGACAGCCCAGATGACTCAAGAGTATCTTCTTCCACAGCCACATTTCGCAAAAGCCAAGTGTGAGGGGCAAGCTAACTTCTCTTGGACAAAGGGTGCCGAGGCAGCTCAGAGTGACAAGCCCACAGTTATTTCCTAAGGTGGCGGCGATCCCAGGGTTCGGGTAACGGGCCTGCCAAGGAGGGGGCGGGGCGACTCCAGGTTTGGGAAAGGCCACTCCACTCCTGGGGCTTCCTGCAGTCCACGTCCTACGGCAAGCAGGAGGAGACAAACGCCGCCCCTCTTCGCCCGCACCTTCCCCGCTCGCAATCGCGGCCCTGGCTCTCCAGTGGACGCTCGGCCGTGGGTGTGTGAATGTGAGGGGCGGCTCTACGTGTGCCACAACTCTGCCTCGGCGCCCAGTTACCTTCGTGGCCTCGAAGCGCCGCGCTACGCGATCCGTCCTCCCGGGCCGCGTCGCGGGGCGCTTCCCAGAGGGACGAGGGAAAGCCTGGCGGCCCGCGAGAGGGGGAGGCGGGGCGCGGGCGCCGCGCGGGCCCCCGGGGGCGGGGCTAGGTGTGCGCGGAGGGCGGGGCGTGGTGACGTCGCGGGCGCCGGTCGTGCTGTAGCTGTGGCGGCGGCGGCGGCGGCGGCTGTGATAGTGGCGGCGGCAGGGTGTCCGGGAGGTAGCAGCGGTAGCGGCAGCGGCAGCGGCGGCCCTGAGGAGACTGAGGCGGCCGCGTCGGGAGCCGCCCGCGCGTCTGGCGGAACCTCGAGCTGTCCGGCGGTCGCAGGCGCTGAGGCATTTGCCGTTTCCTACCCGGCTCGGCGCTCCCGGCCCTGGCTGGGCAGGGCAGAGTGCCCCTGGGGAGGGGCGGAGCTGTAGGTGAGGCTTCGGGACCCCTCCCCCTCCTCATCGAGCCTGGACTTGGGGGGGGAAGGATGGGGAGGTCGGGAGAGCGGACCCCGCCCCAGCTCACCGGAGCCCACCGGCGACCGCGCCCTGCGGAGCTCCGGGATTGGGCGGGAGCGAAGGCGCCGGCGGAGGGGACCTCCGCTGTGGGAGGTGGGGGCTTCTGGCGTTTCCGAGACCCGGAGGTGGGAGGCATGGTGTGGGGAGGCGGGGACATTGGGGGGCCTTGGAGTTGGGGTGCAGCCAGGGTGGATCCGATGTAGAACGTTTAAGATGATTTTTTTATTTTTATTTTGGACCTGGTGAGATAGAAGAAGAAAGGTTGTATTTCAAAAGGAGAACGAAGCGTGGATGTTGCCTTCGAGGTAGCTGGAGGGGCTCCTGAAGCAGATCTCACATTGCCACTTTAGGGTTTTGGTTCTTTTCTTGACCGGATGAGTAGAATTCGCGGAGGGAAGAGAGTCCCTTTGCGTTGACTTGGGGTAGGTAAATTGTGAGCATGAGTGAACCAGGTTTTACACACAAGGAAGATGTTGATGTTTAGACAACTTCATTCTGTAGCAACCATAAGGGAGTATGTCTTATTACTGTTAGCCTCTTAAAAGTGCTGTCTTCCAGCTTTTTAATTTTTCCTGCCAACCCCCCACTCCCGCCTCATCTAGCGATTGAACTCATTGTACCACTTTTAGTTCTTAAACTGAACCCTTAGGAAAAGGCCCGGGACTCGGTTTCTTTGCCAGGCGTATTTCAGAGTGATAGTTGCAGGTGGTTGTGGTTGATGGCTTTGAGTGGATAAAACAAACTGAACAGTTCTGTTGGAGCTAATTGTGTAAAAATTGCTTAAGTGTTTTAAAGTGCAACTGTCTTTTACACCTTGTTTTTCGATAGACCTTGATACATTTTGTGTTCATTGTATTCATTGGAGGTTGATTATTTTTGGAGTTAAAAAAAATGGACTTAAAGTGTGTGTCTTGCACCCGCTTTGAGGTCAAAGGGCAGCCTTTGGGACTTGGTTCTCCCACTGTGGATTGCTGGGATCAAACACAGACACACACTCACTACATAGTGAGTTCCAGGTCTGATTGAGCTACAGTGTAGATTGTCTTTTTTTTTTTTTTTTTTTTGAGGTTGTTTGCTTCTCCCTATCCTATTCTTGTTGAGTCCATTGAAGCTTGTTTTTCTTCATTACTAAAGTCATAAAGAATTATGTCAGTCTTGTAATCCATGTTCAGACTGGAAATGTAAAAGTGAAGGTTTTTACAGAAACAGGTGCTGTTGCCCTTAGTAGGAAGGAATATGAGAACTGTTAGATGTATTTTATATATAAGGTATCAGAACCATTGATGGAGAAAGAGCAGAGAACAAAGTACTATGAGTAATCAAATAAGTAGTACATCAGCTATTTCCAGAGCCTTGGGCCATGATTATGTGGAATATAATTGAACTGTATGGCGCTTGAGGTTTTCCATGTTTTGGAGTGTCAATTCTGGAATTAGTGTTTAATTTTAGCCTTGCCATTGTATAGTGTATGGCATTTTGCTATTTAAGCTTAGTTGTGTTTTTCTTTTTTTTTTTTTTCTTCGAGACAGAGTTTCTCTGTGTAGTCCTGGTTGTTCTGGAATTTGCTCTGTAGATTAGACTGGCTTTGAACTCAGATCCATCTGCCTTTGCCTCCTGAGTGCTGGGGTTAGAGTGCTGTGTTAAAGTGTGTGCCACCATACTTGGCCTTAACCATAATTTCTTTAAAAAAAGATAATTTTACTTATGTGTATATGATGTATATGTGGCAGAGGGCCATACGAATTGAAGGTGTAGATTGTTGTGAACTGCCTGATTGATGTAGGTGCTAGGAACAGAACTTGGGTCCTCTGCAAGAGAGTAAGTGCTCTTAACTACTGAGCCATCTCTCCAACCTTAATTTCTTAACTTTAACTTCTTCTTAAATTCTTCTGAAAAATTAGAATAATAGCAATATTATTTAACTTCTTAGAATGGCTAAATGAATTAATGTAATTAAAACAGTGTTGGCATGTAACTAGCATGTTTGTTAACACCTTTCCAGCAACTTATTTTTTGAGCATTATTTTTTTCATTCAATTAAAATATACATATTAAAGGCTGGGAGATTTTTCAGTAGGTAAAGGTAAGCCAAGCTGAATACTTGAGATCAATCACTGTGACTTAATGGTGGAAGGAGAGAACCAACTCCTACAGGTTGTTGTCTGGCCTCCACATGCTCACCATGGCACACCTACACCAGTGCACACACAGACACAGAATAAATAATGTAATTATAAAAGCAGTATACATTGAGTATGTATTATGTGTCAAGTGCTGGGACTCTAGTAGGGAACAAGGCAGACAAATATCTGAAATCTCATTTATGCTAGCTAAGGAAACATGATAAAATAAGTAAATGAATAAATTGCAGACATTGTATGTTAATAAGCATTGCCTTATTTCCTTGTCTTATTGCTGTGTTAAACATCCTGATAAGCTTTTTGGAAGGGTATTTTTTGTGTCTGTGGATGACACCCCAGGAGTGATAGTTATTTTCCTTACCATTTATTGTTGAACCAATAAAGTCTGTGAACCCTAAACAAAAATCCTGACAGAAACAACTTAGTGGAGAAAGGATTTGAACACAGTTCCAGAGGAATACAGTTGCTCATGGTGGGGAAGACATGGTAGCAGGAAGGGAGAGCATGGTGGCAGGAGCAAGACGCTGGTTTATCACATTGCGTTTGCACACAGGCAGCAGAGAGTGAATGGGAAATGGGTCTGGGCTTATATAAAAAGCTTCAAGGACTCTCAAGGCGTGTGCCACCGCCTCCTGGCTTGGGAGGCAGAGGGAGGTAGATCTTAGTGAGTTTGAGGCTAGCCTTCACTATAGGACAGCCAGGGCTGTTACACAGAGAAACCCTGTCTCAAAAAACACCAAAAAAAAAAAAGTTTCAAGTTCCCCCCACCCGTGACTCACTTTGTTCACTTTGTCTCATCAGTGCTCCACCTCCTAAAGGTTCTATAGTCTTCCCAAACAGTGTCACCATTAGGGACCAAGTGTTCAAACATGGAAATCCTTGGGGGATATTTCAAATCACAAATACAAATGAAAGGAGAGAAGGATAAGAAGTATGTGAATGGGAGTTTCCAATGGTTTACAAGCCATTGAATTTCCTTTGAGCTATTGATGGTTGTGAGCTGCCATGTGGGTGTGGAATTAAACCCAGGTTATCTGCAAGAACAACAATTCTCTTAGCCAATCAACAGTCTCTTCAGTGCTCCTTTGGTTTTTTTGAGTCAAGGTCTTACTCCCTGCCCTGGAACAAGTGACAGTCCTTCTACGTCCACCTCCAGAGTGCTGGGATTTCAGGCATGCATTACTATGTCTAATTTTTCGTTTTCCCTACCAGTAAAATTCTGTGCAATTAAATGCTATTTAGTCTTTCTAAAATTGCATGAAAATATTGCATTTTCTGGTCTAATGATGAACTCTGGCTTTATTTTTAGACTGGACTATCTAATAACGATGAACTCTAGTTTTATTTGAAAATAGACAATCTAATAGTTTTCAAACCCTTATCAAGGGAAATAGTGATCACTAGGACTCCACAGAGATTCATTGAATCACACCAGACAACACCAGTTTCACAGAATGAGATGGGTTACTTGACTGATGAATAGAAGAAATGTGGTTGTCATGTACTGGATTTCAGCTACATCTTTTCATGCTGTCTTTGTGGAAAATGTGAAGAAAAAAGTCCTATATTTCATTAGGACAGTGACTGTCATGTGTTCTCTGCTGAGCAAATAATAGGTAGTTACTATATTTGATGAATGAATGGATAATAGTACAAGTAAATGAATTCACAAGTGATTGAATGGCTGGAGCCAGAAAATAGAGTTGCTTACTGGGGATGGAGAGTTTGAAGAACTGATTTTAAAGGACTCATTCATGTGTGTGTTGAAACCAGCAGCATGGGAGCAGGAGTGGTGGTGTAGAGCTTAGTGACCACTGTGAGTTTGGTGCCCGTACATTCTGATGATTGTTAACCGTCAGTGAGGAACAAGGGAGAAGACTGTTGGCTGAATAGCGTGAGAATAAGAGCAAGAGTATTCATGAGGATTTAGGAGTAATGGCCTAATAAAGGCCATTTCTCAATATTGGGTGTTGTGGTGATGTATTATTTGTGATTTATTAAAGCTTGCCTAAGGGTACAGAAAGGAAAGCTAGCCACAAGTCACAGAGCCAGGAGGTGGTGATACACATCTTTTATCCCATCAGCCATACTAGCAAGCCATAGAGCCAGGCTGTGGTGCACACACCTTTAATTCCAGGACTAAGGAGACAGGCAGACCAATCTCAGTTCAAGACCACACTGAGCTCCATGAAATTGATCCAGTCCTAAAGAGAAAGAGCTCACACAAAGATGGTCTCAGCACTTGGGATCACTTGCCTTTAATCCCAGGATTTAAGAGGTATAAAAGGAAGAAGCAAAGTCAGTCTCAGCGAATTAGTCTCCAGCCACGCTGAGGCAGGACAGCCCTTTTAGTCTGAGGTAGAGGTAAGAGCTAGTGACTGGCTGCTTTGCTTTTCTGATATTCAGCTTGAACATTAGTATCAGTCTCTGGGTTTTTATTGCTCATGCTAGAGGGTGTGGCATGAGAAACTGAGAAAGGCCAAGTGATGAGAAGTGTCCTGATTGGAAAGCCAATTTTCAGTTAAGGCAGAGAGGCAGTGAAAGCATTTCAAAGACATGGAGAACTTTAGCAGACTTCTCAAGAAAGTATGTTTTCTCATTGACTTCTTACCATTTCTTAGCTTAAAAGTCTCTTCTTAAGAACCTCCACATAGTTTACTGTTCTGGGTTGTCTCAGTTTTGCAGCCAAACTTTGTTGTTGGATTTTTAAAATTAATTAATTAATTAAAATTTGAGTCTGGCCTCAAACTCACAATGGTCTGGTCCTCTCTCTATCCTACACTTTGCAAATTCAGGAATTTCAGGCTTGAGCTAGCATCCTGGCTTTCCAGCCAGCCTTCTTGGGAAGAGTTGTTCACATTTATTGGACTCTTCCATTTTTTCATCTGTGATTTTTCTTGTGTCTTCATGATTTTACTGAAACTGAAAATAGTACATGAACATAGCTAGTGACTTTTTTTCCTGTTCTTGTATTTAACCGTTTAGCGGTGATATCTGTGGCCTATTGCTACATAATAAATTACCTCCAAATTTAAAATAAGAAACATTTCTTTTTGGGGAGTTTCTGTGTCAGAAGTCTGGTTGTGCTTGGTGCCTCTGATTCAGGGTCACCATTGTGGTCTGCTAAAGTGAGGTGTGGGTGGAGGCTGCTGTGATCTCAGCTTTGCTGGAGGAGGTTCTGCTTTCAGAATCGCACGCATGACTGGCGGGGGGCTGCAGGTTTTTGTTGGCTGTTTGCTGGATAAATAAAGCAGTCCTTTGCCATTTGGATCTCTGCGTATGATTATGGTTACACTTACAACAACGGCACCTTTCATTTCTTGGATCAAGAGCTCTGGAGGGGAAGGAGAGAAACTAGCACAATGTTTTGTAACCTAGTCTTGCTGTCACTTTTGCTGTATTTGGTATATTAGATGCCTATGTCTAGATTCAACACACTCAAGGTGAGATTTCATAATGCCTTGAAGGCAGAGATTATCTGTGTTGGAAAACTGCCTACCACAGCAGAATTCACAGTTGTTCCCCCTAGCTTTTTTTTTTTTTCATTTTGAGACAAATGCTGTGTCTTCCAGGATGGTTTTGGACTTACTATATAGCCCAGGCTGACCTCAAATTCACAACAGTTCTCCTGCCTCAGCTTTCCAAGTGCTGGAATTACAGGCAGGTGCCATGATGCCTGGCTTTCTCCTTCTGTAAACCTTTCTTCCTTGAGGATTTTCAGAGGGTGACCTGTGTTCCTTGGTCAATCTCTTAGCTCTGTTTTCAGTCATCTTTGACTCCTTTTCTACCCACTCATTCATTGTTTCTCCAGACCATTTTATCCCTTTGTGTTTTATTTTATTCTGAAAGGATGCATTTGCATCTTCAATGGATCCCTCAGTCCTGAGTGTGAGAACTACTGTATCTAACTTCTTCAGTATTTCTACTTGGAGACTCCTTAAACTCAGTGCATTCCAATCTGAAAGAATGATCTCTGTTCTTCTCTGGTGTTTCTTAGTTAAAACACTGATCCAGAAATATTTGTGGTTTCTCACTCTCTTCACCTCCCAGTTTACTATTTCTTATTGATTTTGTAAGAGTAGTAGTGTTCAGTGATGGTGTGAATTTTTTGGGACTGACTTTCTCTATGTAACAGCCCTAACTGTCCTGGAACTTGCTTTGTAGACCAGACTGGTCTCACTGAAGTCCACCTGCCTCTGCTGAGATTAAAGGTGTACGCCACCACCATCCTGAAAGCTATGAACTTTTAATTGGGGCATATGATCAGGTATGTTTTAGAAGGATAACTATTTGATAACTATTTAATTTTATTTCTTTTTTTGAGCTGGAGTCTCTCTGTGTAGCATAGGCAAACCTTGAACTTTCAATCTTCTTGCCACAGCACTTCAAGTATTGGAATTACATTGTGTGTGCCACCATAGATGACTTGGAAGTTAACTCAAAGTATCACTGTTAGTGGTTCACCAACTAACAGAATTAATCTCTTAATCACTGTGTGATGAATAGACAGTTTCACCTTACCATCCTCTGGATATATTACTTTAATTTCCTCCATTGTTATTTTATTTGAAAACTCTTTTATTTGGAATTAACCAGTTCTATGGGGGAATGCCTTAAGTTTAACATTGTGTTATTATTGTGAAACCATTTTGGGAAATAAAGGTTTAGATTTTAAATTTCATTTTATTGTATACAATAAAATGCATACAATATATACAGTATATATTGTAAAATATAATTTACTCATTAAAGTAGAAAAGTCTGAACTGGGTTGGTAGCTCAGAAGGTAAAGTACTTGAGGCATAAGTATGAAAACCTCAGTTGTAGCTCTACAATCCATGTGAAAAAGCCAAGGATGGTGGTTCTGCTTGTCATTCTAGCATGGCGTTGGGGGCAGGGAGATGTGAGACAAGCTAATCCCTGGGCCAGTCAGTCTAGCCTAATTTTGAGCTCAAGGTCAAATGAAAGACCTTTTCTCAATAAGGTTCCTGAGGAATGATACCTGAAATTGACCTCTGGCCTCTATGCATGCACATACACTTGCACCCACATAAACACACATCTGTATCCACACATATACACCCAAACACACAGGTAAAAAATATCTCAAACAAATATATAGTTTAACAAATTATGGAATACTTGTCATTCTCTCTAGGTCTTCACTCTTCACATTCTGATCCACTCCTACTTTATTAAGGTTCAGCCACTGTCCTGACTTACATGGGACTCATAATGTAGGCTGCCTCTTCTGTGCTGAGACATTAACATGTAACCATACTAAGGCCAGTCAGGTGTAGTGGATCACACCTTTTAGCTCAGCATTTAAGAAACTGAGACAGGTTTGAGGGCACACTGAGCTAGCTATATAATGAGTTTGAGGACAACTAATCAACCTACCTACCTTACTGAACTGTATTTACCCCCTCCCATCCACCCATCCATCCATCCATCCATCCATCCATCCATCCATCCATTGAGAGATCTGCCTACTTCTGCCTTGTAAGTGCTGGGATTAAGGATTAAAGGCATGCACCACCATATCTAGCTACCCCTCATCCCTGCTTTTTTTATTTTTATTTTTTGGTTTTTTGAGATAGGGTTTCTCTGTGGCTTTTTGGAGGCTGTCCTGGAACTAGCTCTTGTAGACCAGGCTGGCCTCGAACTCACAGAGATCCGCCTGCCTCTGCCTCCTGAGTGCTGGGATTTCAGGCCTGCGCCACCATCCTGGCTTTGTATTCAGTCCTTCTTATGATAATGTGAAATGATATAATGCCTATGGGATGAGATGTATTGAAGTGAATGTCATAGGTATTGAGACATAATGTTAGACTACTCTGGAAAGGTTACTTGGACTCAGCACCTTGATAGTAGATCTGGTAATCCAGAAATCCATCAAGAGATTGATAGGTAGCATATACAGCATAGGTTCAATAGATTCCTGGGAAGGATGAAGTACATGACATGACTTTTTTTTTTTTTTTGGTTTTTCGAGACAGGGTTTCTCTGTGGCTTTGGAGGCTGTCCTGGAACTCGCTTGGTAGTCCAGGCTGGTCTCGAACTCACAGAGATCCGCCTGCCTCTGCCTCCCGAGTGCTGGGATTAAAGGCATGCGCCACCAACGCCCGGCTCGACATGACATTTTGATGCTGTTCAAATAACATACAATTTAAAACTTACTGGTTATTTCTGTAGTTTCCTACTTACTTTATCATTTTGTGGTCAACCATTTGGTACCTGAAACCACAGACAATGAAACTGCATGTTACAGGTGTTACAGGGTCTACCGTATACATTTTTTAGGTTTAGTTTTTTGTTTTTCAACATCTATATGGAATCATATTTATCATTTCATACTGGAATGCTGACATAGCATTTTGAGGGACTTTTGATTATGTGTTGCTGAAGTTTGTTCATTTTCATTGCTGAATAGTATTCTGTTGTATAAATATACTACACTTTAGTATTTTGGTTTGTTTGTTTTTTTTTCCTCTTTTGGTTTTTCGAGACAGGGTTTCTTTGTGGCTTTGGAGGCTGTCCTGGAACTACCTCCTGTAGACCGGGAGGTAGAGACAGGATGATCAGGAATTAAAAGGTGGATTGAACTATATGAGATCTCGTATCCAGGAAAAAGAAAAAAATACTCTTGTGTTGTAGAATATTATTTTAAGATGTGTTACATTTGTTTATGCTGTGAAACATAAGATGTGTTGAATTCTTTTATGTTGCATTTGTTTAACTCTGTGAGACTGTGTCATTGCCTGTTTAAAACACCTGATTGGTCTAATAAAGAGCTGAATGGTCAATAGCAAGACAGGAGAAATGATAGGTGGGGCTGGCATGCAGAGAGAATAAATAGGAGGCACAATCTGGGAGGAGAACTAGAAGCCAAAGAAGGAGAGGAGGACTCGAGGGGACAGCTACCCAACCACACATCAAAACATGGAGTAAGAAATAAAGAAAGTTATACAGAAATAAAGTTAGAAGCCCAGAGGCTAAAGATAGATAGGACAATTTAAGTTAAGAAAACCTGGCAAGAAACAAGCCAAGCTAAGGCCAGGCATACACAAGAAAGAATAAGACTCTATGTGATTTATCTGGGAGCTTGGTGGCAGGGCCCCCCAAAGAGTAAAAGAATACAACCAACTACCCTCTTGAGCAGCAACTTAGACTAAATCCTTACCAATAGAATGTCCCCAAGCTGACAATTAACACATTTTCATTTCTTTTATCCTTTGATGAGTGGCACAAAGTCCAGAGAGCACCAGCACTTTGGCTGCCATAAGTGATAAATTGCCTAAACACAAAGGGCTCATTTTATCAGTCTAGGCTTGACCATGCTCTCTGTGTGTAGTGTGCTTGGCATTAACATAAATAAAGACCCATGGTTCTCTCTGAGATAGAAAATGGCAAGAATGTCATCACCTTTCTATGCAACCAAGTAGCTGGGATGACATCCCCTTATCGCACTACACCATGCTCATGGTTTATTTTATTTAGGGTGAGATTTGGTATAATATGCAAGATAACTAAAGTTGCAGTTGAATATCTTAGCTTATTAAAAGGTCATAGTATAAGTGAGTCCTAGCGGTAAGGGAGGCTTCACAACCTAGAGCTTGCCTCCCTTGAGCTGAGTGGCAGATTGTTGGTAGAAGTCTGGGGCCCTGATTAACACCACTGTTTACTCCTAAATATCTGTTTGACAAGCTATTTGTCATGGTGAGAACGTTGTTAGAACTTACAATTAACTTGGTTAACTGATAAGTATTATTAAAACCTGTAATCTACCTGATTTGTAACTGAGTTACTAACCCTTGTGTTAAAGCGAGAAATGATAACAGTGGCAAACATATTTTGCTGTTCCTACCAGAGACCCTCTTTCAAGTTGCTATTCCCTTGTGGCAGTGCTGCCTTAGCCAGTGTACTGTGGTTCCTAGTTTCCAGTAGACACTGACGAGTCAGGCTAAGCTTGTATAATCAGGCACATGGCTTGAACAAACCTAGTTTTACTAAGTTACAGGCAAAAGGTGGAACAAAGGTGTATTCTTTCTTTATTGTTTAAGTTTCCTTTCTCTTTTTTAAAGCCTACTGTTCATAGAAATACTAGCAATCTGTGCTGATATTTTGCTTATGATCTAATAAAGGTTGCCTGAAGGTCAGAATGGAAAGCTAGCCATAGCCATAGAGGCCAGACAGTGGTGGCACACACCTTTAATCCCAGCAGATACACTAGTTAACCATAGAAACTGAACAGTGGTGGTACATGCCTTTAACCCCAGTACTAGAGAGGTATATAAGACAGGAGCACAGGGTCTCAGAGTGTATTCAGTCAGCATTCTCAGTGAGTCTATGCAGCAGTGCCGTCAGCAGCAGTCTGAGGAGCAGTGCAGTCTGGAGATGCAGTCAGAGGACAGGATCTCCCCTTTGCTCTGAGCATTGGTGGAGGTGAGAACACTCTAGTGGCTGGTCGCTCTGCCTCTCTGATCTTCAGCTTTAATCCCAGTGTCTATCTATGGGTTTTTATTATTTGTGCTACAGCAATCAGTGTTCAGACCTCTGTCATTGGTCATGGATTACCATGAAAATTAGTGCTGAATGGTCCTTATTTAATTTTTTAGTTTATAGGGAGACTTTTTTTAAAACATGAAAATAATACATGCCCTTTCTTGTTTTGTTGGAACAGGTCCTGTCTTGTACCCTATACTGGCCTCGAACTCTCACTTCTGCCTCAGCCTCCCAGATGCTTTTTTTCTTATTATATATTTACTTTTTTTTTTTTTTTTTTTTTTTTTTTTGGTTTTTCGAGGCAGAGTTTCTCTGGCTTTGGAGGCTGTCCTGGAACTTGCTCTTGTAGACCAGGCTGGTCTTGAACTCACAGAGATCATCCTGCCTCTCCCTCCCGAATGTTGGGATTAAAGGCATTTGCCACCACCGCCGGCTAATGCATTTACTTTTTTATTTTTGTGTGTAGCAATTAGAGATAACTTGGGGTCATTTCTTTCTTTCCACCATGTCCCTGGGATTGAACTCAAATTTTGGGCTTGGTGGAAATTACCTTTACTGGATGAAGTATTTTCACTGGCCCAGGTATTTGTTATACTTTTGATATTGATACACAGTGTCATCTTCAGAGTTCACACTGGAGAACAACACAATCAAATTACAAAAGTTTCAGAAGGGACTAACAAAATGGCTTAGCAGGTAAGAGTGCTTGCTATGCAAATATGAGGACCAGTGTTTGGATTCTCAGCATCCAGGGAGCTGCCTACCTGCCTATAATTCCAGAACTCTGGAGACAGAGGCAGACAATCCCTGGAATAGATGCTTAGATAGACTAACCAAATGAGTGAGCTCTGGGTTCAAGTGAGAGATCCTGCCTCAGTATGTAAGCAGGATAGTAATGGGAGAAGACAGCTTACATTAACCTATCGCGCTACAAGCTCAGGAGCTCGTAGGGGCCACGCTCATTCAAGCCACCACATGTGGCAAGGGCCTTTACCCATGAAGCTGTCTTGTGGCCTTTTGTCTTTCTGAGACTGGTTTCAGTATGTGGCCTTGGCTGCTGTTTTGGTATTTGGCTTATACACCACATGAACTTCAAATATCCATTGTGCCTGGCTAGCTTGCCTATCCTTTTACTGTCAGTCCTCCATTTGAATTTTAGAGTCAGCCACCCCCAAGATTGTGCTAACGAGCTGGGTGAAGAACTAACCCTTCACAACATTTGTCTTCTCATCTGGGAGCATGGATAACCTTTTATTTATTTACTTATTCTTGAGGTATTATTTCATGTCTTTCTGTAGAGTTTTACATGCTCGAAGATTTTTCTTATGTTTAAGGTACTTTTATAGCTTTGTCACTGTTAATAAGACTTTATTTTTTGAGTCAGGGTCTCATGTATGTCAGTTTGGCCTCAAGCTCAACTTTATATCGAAGATGACCTTGACCCTGCTCTTTCTTCCTCTTGTGCTGAAATTACTGGCATGCATATGCTACAACATTCATTTTATGTAGTGCTGGGGCTGAAACCCAGAACTTTGTTCATGTTGGGCAAGTCTTATTTACAACTGAGCTATATCCTCAGCCCGAGTTTATGTTTAAATTAAAAAGTTCATTTTCTTCTCTCTGCCCTCCTGTGTGTGTGTGTGTGTGTGTGTGTGTGTGTGTGTGAGAGAGAGAGAGAGAGAGAGAGAGAGAGAGAGAGAGAGAGAGAGAGAGAGGTGTTTGAGTGTTTTCAGTGGTCAACTTTAGGTGTTGGTCCTTGCTTTTTACCTTGTTTGAAACAAGGTCTTTTGTTCTTTAGCTGGTTCCTGTACTTCAGGAAATTTTCCATTCTCTGTCTCCTATCTTACCATAGGAGCACTGGGATTTCAGATACATGCTATTGCCTACAGCTCTACCTGGGTTCTGGGGATATGAACTCAGGTTCTCATCCTTGCATGGCAAACCCTTTACTCACTGGTCCATCTTCCTAACCATAAAAGCTAACTTCCTATTGTTATTCCCATTGTACATGAAAGTATTGGTATTTAAATACCAGTCTTGTATCAGACTAGTATGTTTAGATGTTACTAGTTTTGATAATGTGTTGAAGTATTAGTACTTATATATTGACCTATGTCTAATATATTGAGTTCTTTTATTAGTTCTGATATTGTATCCAAGTATTGATATTTATACTTTGATTTTATGTGAGTAATAGTCTGAGTTCTGTTATTCAGATGTGTCACTTTGTAATTTTCAGTTGGTACTCTCCCATTTTTACTTAAAAAACATTGTATTATGGGTTATCTGATTTTAAAGCCGTGAGAATACTTAATGAAAGGAGATTCTTTCCCAAATAAAGGTAATAGAACATTTCTGAGATGGGAAATATTTATTATTGGGGGTTTAATGTATGATCTTTTCATTACAGATATGGCATAAAATATTTCTTCAAGATTGGACAGCTGGTAACCTGGTATTGTTGATAGCCTTAAGCTGACTTTATAGCCATAGAGAAACCTCACGGAATTGCATTGTTATTTTCTGCTTTACAACATTTCTGGCGCCTAAGTTCACCCTGCAACCATGTATGGAAGTGCTCGATCAGTAGGAAAAGTGGAACCAAGCAGTCAGAGTCCTGGGCGATCACCTCGGCTTCCGCGGTCTCCTCGCTTAGGTCATCGGCGAACAAATAGTACAGGAGGGAGTTCTGGAAACAGTGTTGGAGGTGGCAGTGGGAAAACCCTCTCAATGGAGAATATACAGTCCTTAAATGCTGCCTATGCTACATCTGGCCCTATGTACCTAAGTGACCATGAAAATGTGGGTTCAGAAACACCTAAAAGCACCATGACACTTGGCCGTTCTGGGGGACGCCTGCCTTATGGTGTTAGAATGACTGCTATGGGCAGTAGCCCCAATATAGCAAGCAGCGGGGTTGCTAGCGATACCATCGCATTTGGAGAACATCACCTCCCTCCTGTTAGTATGGCATCCACTGTACCTCACTCTCTTCGTCAGGCAAGAGATAACACCATCATGGATCTGCAGACACAGCTGAAGGAAGTGTTAAGAGAAAATGATCTCTTGAGGAAGGATGTGGAAGTAAAGGAAAGCAAATTAAGTTCTTCGATGAATAGCATCAAGACCTTTTGGAGCCCAGAGCTGAAGAAAGAGCGAGCCTTGAGAAAAGATGAAGCTTCCAAAATCACCATTTGGAAGGAGCAGTACCGAGTTGTGCAGGAAGAAAACCAGGTTAGTTTCATTTGTACATATATCTTTATGGGCTGGATCCATGTAGATAAATAAAATGAGGCATTCCCTGTCTGTCCTGTCTTAGATTTCCCCCAACTTTGTTCCTTTAGTTTTTATTTATCCTTTTTACTTTAGAATTCTGTTTCTATTCTCTTAGTCTTTTCTAGATTTGGTCCTGTACATGATCCACAGGTATGTTCAAGCAAAACACTCACACATAAATTAAAACAAACAAAAGATTTTTAGACTGGGAGTGGTGGCGCATGCCTTTAATCCCAGCACTCAGGATGCAAAGGCAGTCGGATCTCTTTGAGTTTGAGACCAGCCTGGGCTACAGAGTAAGTTCTAGTATAGCCAGAACTACACAGAGAAACCCTGTCTGGAAAATAAACAAACAAAATCTTAAAATTTTTTTGAGTACTGCTTTGGCTACATAGTAAATTCAGGGCTAATTTGGGGCTATATAATGAGACCTTGTCTCAAAATTAAAACCAAACTAACACAGGACAGCTATATGTTCAGTGGAAGAGCAGTTTCCTAGCATGTAGAAGGAGATTCTTGGACCTGTCTTGCTGCCTTCAGATTGCTCAGAGTGCTTCAGGGTTGCAATTTCATGAGTCATCAACTGTATTGGAATGGACTTTATGGTGACACAGTTACATTTGAGTCATCTCTGTCCCTGTAAGGAACCCCTTGCACATATATTTGTAAGTAACCTTAATAAAAAAAAGATTCACTGGTTCACCAAAGTAAATGAATAAAAGGTTCAATATGTTTTTAAACTTCAGTATGTAGTTTGGGCTGGCTTGGAGCTCTTCTGCCTCCACCCCCTACATGCTAAGATTTATGTTAGCTTGCCTGACCACCAACCTTTTCAAGAGTAGATTCATTGTCTCTCAGTCTATCTCTTTCTCTCAGTATATAAATTTAAAGCAGATTTGGTGTTAACCAAAGATGCTATTATTGAATTGCCTACTCATCAATGTACCTTGCTGAAAATATAATGGACAATAAGGTAGTTTTATTGCCAAATAACTTGGAAATGTCTAATTTATTAAGGAAAAAAGTTATTGGCATATTTTTTCTTATGTCTATGCTTTAGAGTATGGGTATTGGGAGGGAAATCCAGTGCAGTACCCTTTCTCCAATTATCATGCTACATCTAAAGGCAAAATATTTAATCTTTTGAAAAGACAATTATGGGTACTTACCATTTTTCTGAAAAAGAAATAGTCCGCAGGTTTATCGTGCCAAGAAAACGATTATGTGCTGAAGAGGGTGAGCACCGCCTTATCTGGGTCCACCCCATGCCCTAATTAAACACTAGTGCACACCAGTGCTGGCAGAGACATTCTTCCCAAACCACTGTAATTACCACAGAGTTCTAAAATTGTGTAACTTCAGTCCAAAAAGCAAAGGGTGCAATTTTAAAGACAGTACAGTGAGATACAGAGACTGAGAATGCTAATTAATAGATTATAGTCAGCTAGCAGTGGGCCCCTAATTAAATAGTGCATTCATTATCTTCTTCGTAGCTCCCGGAGGTCAGACGTCTTTCATTTGTGAAGAAGACTTGTTTATTAGATTTTATAGCAATTAAATACATTTCTGTATTTCAGTTTGAGGTTGGGGATTTTGGTTCATTTTAAATGTTTGATCTGATTGAGCTGGGTCCAGAATCCAATCAGTCTAGAAAACTTATTTGCTTAGGATTGGCTGCTGAGATATTTTTATTTCTCAGACTCCTTTTGTTACTTTACTTTCAGATAGCTTATGATTGGAGAGTTAGTAATGAGAGCGAGTGTGTCATATATGCTTTGATAGAGAAGTCCTTTTCTTCTAAAAAATGATGACTAAGGAAGACTTTAGTGTAAGCTTGATGGAGAAGAATGAAATCTTCCTGTGAGTTTTATGTGATCACAGAGCTAGTGAGAAGCTTTTGGATACGTTACATTTTAGATTTTATTTTAATTAGCTATTGTAATTTTTTTTTTTTTTTTTTTGGTTTTTACGAGACAGGGTTTCTCTGTATTGTTTTGGAGGCTATCGGTCCAGCCCGGCCTCCAACTCACAGAGATCCACCTGCCTCTGCCTCCCGAGTGCTGGGATCAAAGGTGTGCACTACCACCGCCTGGCAGCTATTGCAATTTTTAAAAAAAGGGTTGTTTATGTATGAGTGCTTTGTCTGTATGTAAGCCTGCACACCAGAAGAGGACATTAGATGCCATTAGACGTGGTTGTAAGTCACCGTGTGGTTGCTGGAATGGAACTAAGGACCCCTAGAAGAGCAGAACAGCCAATATTCTTTTTTTTTTTTTTTTTTTTTGGTTTTTCGAGACAGGGTTTCTCTGTGGCTTTGGAGGCTGTCCTGGAACTCGCTCTGTAGACCAGGCTGGCCTCGAACTCACAGAGATCCACCTGCCTCTGCCTCCCGAGTGCTGGGATTAAAGGCGTGCGCCACCAGCACCCGGCTAACAGCCAGTATTCTTAACCACTGAGCTGTCTCTGCAGCCCTTTGTTCTTCTTTCCTGATTATGCCCTGTAAGAGTTTGATGTGTTGAATTTAGTTGGATGCTTATTTTAAAAATGGTTATTTGATGGTAGAGGAGATGGCTCAGTTGGTAAAAGGCAAGCATGAGGACCTGAGTTTGATTCCCATATATCATGTAACAGCTGGACATGGTGATATGCACCTGTAGGTCCAACACAGAAGGAGACAGGGGGATCTCTTCAGCTTGCTACCCAGCTAGTCTGTTGGCATTCACAAGCTCCATGTTTAAAGAGAGATGCAGTCTCAAAAAAAATAAGGTGGAGAATGATTCTGGAAGGCATCTGACATCAAGTCTTAGATTCTATACAAACACATGGATATGTGCTTGCATACTTGCATGCTCACCTGCACACACACACACACACACACACACACACGCACACACACACACAATGATTATGTTAATGCCCTTTCACTGAAAACTTGTTTGAACAGAACATTCTGTTCAATATGGTAGGATGACAAGTGAAGGGCCTTTAATTTTTTTTTTTGATTTTTGCTTAAATTGTGTGTGTGTGTGTGTGTGTGTGTGTGTGTGTGTGTGTGTCTTTGCAGACATGCATGTGCCTTGGTGCATGTGTCAGAGGAAAACTTTTTTTGTTTTTCGATATAGGGTTTTTCTGTTTAGCAACCCTGGCTGTCCTAGAACTTGCTTTGTAGTCTAGGTTGGTCTTGAACTCACAGAGATCTACCTGCCTCTGCCTCCCGAGTGCTAGGATTATAGGTGTGTGCCACCACTGCCTGTCCAGAGGACAACTTTTGGGAGCTGGTTTTCTTCTTTCATAGTGGGTACTGAGAAGCACACTCAGGATCAAGAGATAAATTCTTTTGCCTGCTGAGCCATCTTGATAGATGTTTTCTTTTTGCATGGAATATTTATTCTTTTTGGAGTTTGATGCTTCTTTTCTTCTGTTGAGGTACTGAGGATTGAACTCAATGTCTTCTACATGATAAACAAGTGCTCTGCCACTGAGCTATACCCCTAGCCTAGGATTTTATTTTTGGTTGTGAGCCTAGCCTTTAACGGCTGAGCCATCTCTCCAGCCCAGGCTTTTATTTATTAGACCTTAGCATGCATGGAAATATGTAAATGAGTATGAGACATTTCTTCTTGTAGAACTATATTTACTTACCTGGGATGTAGCAGGATAATTGGGAAAAATAATTAAGTGATTCACATAAAGTTGCATAAATATCTGATATAGTTTACTTGTAAGGGGTATTATTAAGGATATTATTTTCCAAAGAATTGGAGTTTCTTAGTCTGTTCTTTCTCCTTTTGAATTCCATGGTGTAATCTAGTATGGGATTCTTTTTAAAATTTAAAATTTGAATTTTGTCCTTTGCTTTTCTGAAACTAGGCCTCTCTACACTGGCTTTTGATTTTTCAACTGGGCATTGAGTAACAAGCCTTGTTCGTACTGAACAAGTGCTGTATCACTGAGTTGCAGTTCACTAGTTTCATTACAGTAGAACAGACTTGTTTTTGAGGATTTGCTAATTTATCATAAAATTTTAGGACAGCAGCTTAAGTATGATTTGGAAGACTCACGTTTTATTCTCTTTTGGCAAAAAGAATCAGGAAACGCATTTAGTCTTTATTCAGAGTAATCTTTATTTTTTTTGTAGTATTCAGGATCAGGGTGCCAGCTTTTTGTTTGGTAGGCAAGCACTTTATCTCTGAACCTTTCCCCAGCCTTAGCTATAGTAATCTCCTCTGTCATGTGATTTCCAGGGACTAAATGTAAGTTATTGGTCTGTAGTAGGAATAATATAAACCAGAGTCAGATATTGGGATTCAAGCTGAAGATCAGAAAAGCAAAGCAGTCAGCCACTAGAGAGTTCTTACCTCTACCAAGGCTGGGGCAATCCTGTCCTCAGTGTAGCTGGAGACTGAATGTTCTCCACCAAAAACTTCAGACTGCTCTCTCCTACACTGGTCCTCAGACTCATTCAGCTCCTGTCTCCTCCTGCCTTATATTCCTCTCCAGTGCTGTGATTAAAGATGTGGGATCCCAAGTGCTGAGATCACCTTGTGTGACCTCTGTTTCCTTTTAGGACTGGATCAATTTTTCTTTTGTAGCTCAGTGTGGCCTTGACCAGAGATCTGTCTGCCTCTCTCCTGAGTGCTGAAATTTAAGGTGGGTATCACCACTGACTGGCCTCTATGGCTGTGGTTAGCTTAGCACTCTGGTCTTCAGGCAAGCTTTATTTGTTAGATCATAAACAAAATATCATCACATCTTTTTTTAAAAAATATTTCTTTATTTTGTGTGTATCTATATACACTCACGCGTGTGCGTGCGCGCACGCACACACACGCACACACAAACACGCGTACACACACATGTGCGCGCGCGCATACACACACACACACACACACACACAAACACACACACACACACACACACACCATAAGTGTACCTGGAACCTGTGGTGGTCAGAAGAGGTCATTGGATTCGTGGGAACTAGAGTTAAAGATGATTTTGAGTCATCTTTATGGGTGCTGGGAAGGGAATCTTGGTCCTTTGCAACAGCAACAAGTGCTCTTAACCACTGAACCATCTCCTAGCCCCCAGGTTATCAGTTTTGCTAGCAAGTGTTCTTATTTGCTAAACATCTTGTAGTTGTAGTAATGTTGAACAGGGTAGTCACAGTTTCATTTTACTTTTCAAAGTCATCCTGTGCCTGATACCTGACTTCCCCTTATGGGTACTGCTTGTGTTCATAGGTATGTTGGAGGTCTCTACAAACTGTGGTTTACATAAACAGTGACTGAAGAAACTAATGAAGAGAAATTGTTCTTTTTTCTATTTTAGTTTTTCGAGACATGGTTTCTCTGTGTAACAGCCCCGGCTGTCCTAGAATTTGCTCTGTAGACCAGGTCGGCCTTGAACTCACAGTGATCCACCTGCCTCTGCTTCCCAAGTGCTGGGACTAAAGGCATGTACCACCAATGCCCAGTTAAATTGTTCTTTTCTCTCTTGATGTTATTATTGTTTACTTTTAGCTCTAACACTAGGGAAATTGGTGTAAATATTTGGGCTTTAGATTTTGAGTCTTTGGAAGAATATGGGGTTTTTTTTGGGGGTGGCGAGACTGGGTTTCTCTGTAGCTTTGGAGGCTGTCCAGGCTGGTCTCGAACTCACAGAGATCCACTGCCTCTGCCTCCCGAGTGCTGGGATTAAAGACGTGCACCACCACCGCCTGGCAAGAATGTATTTTCTTTATTAAAAAATTCTTACCTGGGTCATGG